>NW_006781377.1:1187045-1309413 GCF_000442215.2 Lipotes vexillifer | reverse complement strand
ATTCCTGCTTCTCAAAAGCCACTCTGATGAGGATGTTGCCTCTATTTCCCTTAAGTGGACTGGGCACCTTGTATCATTACAGAATGTCTTCACACTCTGACCTTTTCCACAGTGAAAAGTATCAATATTTTATGAGCTCATTCACTTTATCCTTCATTTGTTCAACAGTTAATCACAGATGAGCATCTACTTTTCAGCACTAGGTACTTTTCTAGCCCTAAGATACAGCTGTGAACAAAATATACAGAAATCCCTATGTTCCCTATGTAGCTTCCATTCTAGCGTGTGGAACTGTATCTTCACTAAAATACAAGCGTTGTGTGGTCAGTCACTATTTCTGTCTTGTTCGCTGACGCATCCTCAGCACCAAGCACAATGTGTTGCATATAGTTTATATCAGAATAGCCTGGGTAATGATGTGAAAACAAATGACCCTAAAATTGTAGTGGCTTAAAACAGGTTTGTTTTCTGATCAT
Source organism: Lipotes vexillifer (assembly GCF_000442215.2). NCBI lineage: Eukaryota > Metazoa > Chordata > Mammalia > Artiodactyla > Lipotidae > Lipotes > Lipotes vexillifer. The sequence continues at coordinate 1,308,937 of NW_006781377.1, read as the reverse complement.
TTTATATGACTGGAATCTCTTTCCATCTTCCCATCACAGTCATTCAGGGACATAGCTCCGTAGAACAGCCATCACCTCAAATACTGCTGGTCATTACACCAGAGGGCACTCTCCAGAATTTTAACCAGGAGTAAATGACTCTACAAGATTTTAACCAAGAGTTAAACACTTCACCACTCCAGAAGTGCTGCACAAGACATTTTCCACTTACAACTCACTGGTTAAAATTAGTCACCTGGCCATATCCAACCACAAGGGGCCAAAGGGAAGAATCATATGTTTTTGGCAGATGTCACTATTGAGTATAATAGAGAGAACTTAATAAATATTTGAGGAAAAGATGACTGAATCACAATGAGGAGTAGTTGTGACAAAGGCAAGAGCTATGTCTCTTTCTCTGTGTGAATTTTTCTGTGAAATACGTGTGCTCATACATATGTATCTATAGATTATCTATAGTATCTATTATCTATTAGTATCTATAGATTAGGCTAATGATAAAATGAGGATGCATTGCCTCAGCTCACATCGTCTACTCATAGTTTGGTTAAACGGAACCAGGGATGACAAAATTGCTATCCACAAAATATAAAGTAGATATCCTTCAGGCAGATAACTAAAAATTCACTATATATTAAAGTGATTATTCAAATGAACTATAAAATATTTCATAGGTCGGATTTCATTAGACTGGTTCACATATTTTTTTTTGCACCGCCTTGCAAATCAGACTTAGACACATTCTGCAGGGTTGATTGCAAAGCAAGCTCTATTACACATTTTGTTCTCCTTACCAACTATAATTTTGTATTTTGCCTGAACATTCGATTTTCTATATTTAATTAAAAATTAATTAAAATTCATTAGAGTATAAATTGTATCTCATCATTTCATTGAATCCTAACTATGGGTCATGCTTCTTAAACACAGAAATGGCCTAGCATTTTATTTCAATATAAGTGGAAGAATTGTCAGGATTATTTTGGTGCCCAGATGGGGATTTGGTATTTGTGTGACTGCATTCTGTCTTTAATTTAGGACATGAAAGGAGCTTTGGGGACTTAAGTTAGAAGGTTTAGCCAGATCAATAAGAAAACCCAGTAGGAAATTCTCCTTGAGACTTAGGGTATTTTGTGAAATTTGTTTGCCTCTGCTTAGCTGGATTTTTAAGTACAGAATTCTGACAATTATGAGCCCCTGTCTGAAGGAATAATCCACAGTACTGTGCTTCCCACCTGAGGTCTTTGGACATACTCTTGGGGACCTGAAAGTTTCCTAAGTGTTCCGTTTCTATTTGATAATAATTCAAATGCATACAAATAAATATATATACATGTAAATATTCTAGATAATCAAGATGATAAATGCTGACATTCCTTGTATGTCTGATTTTAGTTTGTTTGCATTATATTTATTTTATTAAGAACATAACATGAGATTTATCCTCTTACAATACCCTATTGTTGACTATAGGTATAAGTTGTACAGCAGACCTCTAGAGCTTATTCATCTCACTTAACTTTATGCCTAACTGATTAATGATGTGCCGTTTCACCCTCCCCCCAGCCTATGGCAGCCATCATTTCAGTCTTTGACTCATATAAGTGGAATCAAGCAGCACGTGTCTTTCTGTGGCTTATTTCACCCAGCATAATGTCCTCAAGGTCCATACATGTTGTTCCATATCGCAGAATTTCCTTCTTTTTCAAGCTTGGAATATATCACATTTTCTTTATCTATTCCTTTGTCGTTGGACATTTAGATTATTTTCGCGTCTTATCTATTGTGAATAGTTCTGCAATGAACAGGGGTATCCTATTATCTCTTTGAGATCCTATGTCTGTTAGTCTGTTTTACTAACACCAAGCAGTACTACTTTAGCTATTCTAACTATTGAATATATAGAATGCAATAGGAAAATAGAGGATTTAAGCAAAGTGAAACATAAATGATAAGGTAAGTAAAGAGTAGTTGCAAAATAACTAAAATAAGATTGGTGTTAATATAAGTACGTGTAACTAAGAAGAACATATACAGTCACAGTTGGTACTAAATCCAGGCATCAGATGCAATGCAGTGTCAGCAAAGATCATCTGCCACATTATATCAATGTTGACAATTTAAATTTTATCAGTTGTGTAGCTTTATTTCTATTTGATTGGTAAATTTTTATTTTATATTCTATGTGCATAGTAAATGTTTGATTTCTTATTCATTTGAAAGTTTGTATCTGTTTGACATCACACTAAGAGTAAAATTCAAACCCCTTACCATGATCTGTAAGGCCCTGATCAACATGGTCTTTTCCTACCTGGTCCCTTCCCATCTTGCTACACTGCCTTGGGCCACTATGCTCCAACTCCACTGGCTTTTCTGACAATTCTTAAAGCACACCCAGCCCTCTCATAATTCAACACCTTTGCACTTGGTGTTTCCTCTGCCTGGAAACATTTTCAGGTTCTTAACAGAGCTAGTTACTTCTCATCTCTCCAATTTTAGCTTAATATACCCTTTAAATAGGGGCTTTCCCTGACCTCCATGTCCCCTCTACCATTATTTTCTATCAGAGTCCCCTCTTCATTTCCTTCCTGGTACTTAGCTCAATTTATAAACGTTTTATTTTATTTACCTGATTATTGTTTGACTCCCCTAAACACCAAACACCACACACACACACACACACACACACACACACACACACACACACAGAGTCCAGAATATGAAGTCCATGAGTACTATGAGCCCATTGTCTTATTCTTCCTTTTATCCTCATTTCTTAAAAGAGTGCTTGGTCCATACAATAAATAATATTGGCTGAATAACAAAATGCATCCCTCGCTAGTCTCCAGCACTATCTTTCTAAAAGTCTTTGCTAATTTCATCAGTAAAGAGTGGCATGTTATTGTTTTATGTATTATTTATTATTTGTCTCTGATTACTCATGGCATTGAATATTTTCATATGATTATTGGGCACATATATTTTTGCTGGTATATTTCATGTTCTTTGCCTACTTTTCGTTCAGGGCAACCATTGCATTTATTTGTAAGCATTATTTATATAGTCAAGACATTGATCCCTTAACCATTTTGTCCATTACAAACATGTGGCTTGCAATATTTTATATTTTTCTATACCCAATACTTTCTCTTTTTGATATGAAAGTTGTCAGTGTTTTTCAGGTAGATGTTATTAATCATATTTTACAGGTAAATAAGCTGAGACTAAGAGAAAAAAGAGAACGAACTTATGGTTACCAGTGGGGAAAGGCGGCGGGGAGGGATAGTCAGGGAGTTTCGGGTTGACATATACACACTGCTATATATAAAATGGATAACCAACAAGGATCTACTGTATAGTACAGGAAACTCTGCTCAATATTACGTAACAACCTAATTACGAAAAGAATTTGAAAAAGAATAGATATATGTATTAAAAAAAAGAAAAAAATTTACAAATGACTCAGGTTTAATAAGAACTCTCCTCACATTCTTTCCATTCTCCATGTCAGCTGATTTCTATACACTTAGAGACACAGTATGTCTCAGTGTTTGACAGGAGCTAGTTAGCTAAATCTACACTTCTGTGCATATCTTTAAGGGAAGAGGTAAGTCTGATTGCCTTATTGTCACGTTCACATGAATATATCACGATGCCATCTATTAAAAGATCTAGGGATCTGGGGGGAATAAATTAGGAATTTAGGATTAACATTTGCACACTACTATATATAAAATAGATAAACAAGAAGAACCTACTGTATAGCTCAGGGAACTATATTCAATATCTTGTAATAATCTATACTGGAAAAGAATCTGAAAAAGGTGTACAGCAAAGTGATTCAGTTATACAGATATATATATATGCATATATATATATATATAATCTGAAACTAACACAACATTGTATTTACTTATTAAAGTAAATAAGTAAATAAATAAATGAATAAATAAGTGAATCCAGGGAATCTCAATTTGAGAAATGCTGTTCAGGTGTTTCTAATGGAAATTGTTTATTTGCCTGCCTGAAGACCCTATGGGCCAACTGAAACTTTATATTTCCAAACTTTGGGCTAGCTTATTTTTTTAATCACCTTAGCGTGGTAGCAGTGGTATCTTATCCTAATCAGACCCTCTAATTGATAGTCCTATATATCTTTGGCTAACACAAATTACAAAAGGCAATTATTTCCTAATTACCTATAAGGTAGACAAAAATGTTTAATAATATAGAATCCATGTGGGGAGAAGAAAACCAATGGTATTCTTCTTGGGGAAAAAAATAGAAACCATTTTCCAAGATTATCTTTATTTTCACTTGATTCTACAGAGCATTGCCCTTTAAGAAAAAGAATTTTTCTAAAGTGACTGTTTCTCATTTTTTTTAATAATTTTTGTTTATTTATTTTTGGCTGCATTGGGTCTTCGTTGCTGCATGTGGGCTTTCTCTAGTTGCAGCGAGCAGGGGCTACTCTTCGTTGCAGTGCACGGGCTTCTCACTGCAGTTCCTTCTCTTGTTGTGGAGCATGGGCTCTAGGCACGCAGGCTTCAGTAGTTGTGGCGTGTGGGTTCAGTAGTTGTGGCTCGCGGGCTTAGTTGCTCCAGGGCATGTGGGATCTCCCCGGACCAGGGCTCGAGCCCGTGTCCCCTGCATTGGCAGGCAGATTCTTAACCACTGCACCACCAGGTAAGTCCCTCTCATTTTTAATTTATTGGAAGTCAATTAGTTATCATTATTCTAAATAATATATCTTGAACCACAAGATTTTTTTTGTACTAGAAGATAAGTTAATCATAAACTGCTTCATTTCACCAAGATTAATGGAACTAAACAGTCTTACCAATGGGGCAGAACCAAAGAGCAAGACATAACATACAGTGAAAAACAAATGAAAGAGGATGTGAATAGGATACCTACCGCTGAGGGATCAAGTACAAGTTCCAAATATTTCTGTATAATTGCTAAAAGAAATTGTATTTTAGATTAAGATATTAAAGTCAGTAAATTAATTTTTCCTTGTGTTATTTAATTATTTTATTTTAATCAGTGGTTCAAACAAGTTGTCCTTTGCTTACTGTAGCATAAGAAGCTAGTGGCGCACTGGAAACAGAATTCAGGGGTCACCTGAGTCCATTGTAGTATTCTTGTAACCATAACTCACTATTTCCAACTCGGAGGATGGTTTGATTTGTGATTATCAAAATTATGTACACAATCCATCTTCTGCTGGCCACTATGTATGCAGTTATTGCACATGGATATTGTTCAAAGAAATTGCACAAAACATGTAAGGATATATGGCCCGGAAGTGGTTTCTGTAAGCCCAGAAAAGATATAAAGAACCATGAAACATTAAAAGAAATTTGTGTTTCTGGAGCAGCCAAATCAATCATGAACCCTGAAACTTTAGTCCAGGAGCATACTTTGATCAGCATCAATTCTTCTTATAGTCTTACGTACATTGTCTACCTTGAAATATTGACATTTAAAAAAATTTTTTTAATTAATTTATTTTTTATTTATTTTATTTTTGGCTGCGTTGGGTCTTTGTTGCTGCGCGTGGACTTTTCTCTAGTTGCAGCGAGCAGGGGCTACTCTTCGTTGCAGTGTGCAGGCTTCTCACTGTGGTGGCTTCACTTGTAGAGCACAGGCTCTAGGTGTGCGGGCTTCAGTAGTTGTGGCATGCGGGCTCAGTAGCTGTGGCACACGGGCCCAGTTGCTCTGCAGCATGTGGGATCTTCCCGGACCAGGGCTCAAACCTGTGTCCCCTGCATTGGCAGGCAGATTCCTAGCCACTGCGCCACGAGGGAAGCCCAAAATATTGTCATTTTTTAAAGTGATTTAGGTACCGATTTTTAATCTTCATTTTTTGGTATTACATACAGGCTTTTGTTTGCTCGTTTTCTGATTAAGCTGCTTTATATGCATTTTTCCTCTAGTAAACTTCCTTGGTTAAACAAAGGTAATAATGACATGGTCTTAGATTAAGTTTAGCTATGACTGTCTCCTCAAGGGTTTGAAATCAGGTCACAGTAAAAAAAATAAATGCTGTGTCCTGATATAATTGCACTAATAGAGAGTGCACACAAAGGCACATAAATGTTGAGGCTTAGGAAGAATTATTATAATATTTTGTTAACTTTCTCTCAGTTTACATTTGACATAAGGATAAGGACTAAAAAATCATACAAAGAGAATAATTTTGCGCCAACATAAAGTGACATAGCACAATATTTTGCTTTTCTTGATTTTTTTTTTTAACTAGTCACTAAAGTGCTATGGACTTGGAGACTAAATGGTATTATCCCGATTAAAAAATAAACTAAAACAAAGATGTGGAAATAGTCAGTGATCTGGGTACGTAAAGGATTTTACAGCCATTTGTTATTTGCACTGTTTAATTTGGTCACAATCTGAGTGATTTTCCCGAGCTTTAGATCACAGGAATAAGAAGGCTCTATTCCCCTCATCATTTACCTTAAGATAAGCTCCAACTCTGAGTTATGGATAACATTATATTCTGACCAATCTAGTGCTTTTATGGACTCAGCATTATTTAGAAAAATGTAAGAACGAATGTCAGTCTAGACCCTCTATTCATAATCCAATTTATTTAAAGGTTCATGGAAACTCATTATGTACATAAACACAGAGTTACCAGCTTCTTTTCTCAATTCAATTGATCACCAAATCAACCTGAAAGTATTGATTGAATCCCTGGAATTTAGTACATTGTCTAATCCAAAAGGCACTCAAGGGCTTCCCTGGTGGCGTAGTGGTTGAGAGTCTGCCTGCCGATGCAGGGGACACAGGTTCGTGCCCCGGTCCGGGAAGATCCCACATGCCGCGGAGCGGCTGGGCCCGTGAGGCATGGCCGCTGAGCCTGTGCGTCCGGAGCCTGTGCTCCGCAACGGGAGAGGCCGCAACAGTGAGAGGCCCACGTACCGCAAAAAAAAAAAAAAAAAGGCACTCAAATATATCAGTCTTTGGGCAATGCTGGATTCTGTGAGGGTAAACAGAAAAAGTAGGTTCATTTCTCCTCTTCAGGTAGCTTACTATCTACTTAGAGTGCCAATGCAGAACAACAAAAGAACAAAACTCTATGCATACTGTACGTATTATAAGCTTCTGTACTACAACCCATGACCAACTTCCAATCCTGCAATGACAACTGTGATTTTTAACTTTCTCTTACCATAACTCCAAACATCTTTACTTTCTCTTCCTCTCTATTATGTTCATCAAATATGAAAATTAGACCTCATAGGATTTCGGAGAAGGAGAAAATGAAAACTAAAAAGGAAAAGCATATAGGTTCCTTCAATTTTTTCTGTGATCTTTGTGCAGAAGACTTGAAACCATCTATTTATTTATCAGGCTTATTCAGTTTGCCTTCCTAGCAATTTCAAAGTTGACTGCTTCTTCAAGGTAAGGAAATTAAATGATGAGAGAGTAGGCGTGGATGGGATGGGATGCGGGATTTTTCATCTAAAGGGTTGATTTGATTTCTTTAAAATCCCAGACTGTAGCTCAAGATTATTTTAAGTATTAGCCCTTATCATTATTTAATTTTGGTCTCTAAGACTGAGATACTATTGTTCCAAGAAAGAATACATATTTTATATTAACCATTTGAATATTTCCTGCCTTTGGATATGCCTGAATGTCTATGTTGGGGGGGGTATTTTTAATGATGTTAGTCATTATTGATCTCTGCTAGAATCATCAAGTATCTGTATTATCAAGTATCTCTCCCAAAATAAGATCAGTGACATCCTATGTTTGATAAAAATGGCCACAGCTGTGCAGAGTAGGTCAGTCATATGAGGTTCCATTCTTTCTTTAGGTTATTTGAAAAAGTGTTTCAAGTTTGATGAAACTCAAATTTCCTACATAGATTATTTTCACAAATGTTATCTCTGAGGTGTGAAAATAAAAGAAAATGCACCTTATTTTCCACTTTAAAGGTGACATAGCTTACTGTAATGTCCCTTAGCCCCAGTTTTTTTTTTTCTGTAAAATGGCAATACTAATATCAATCTGCTTGAGTTGTCAAGAGCATTAGATATTTATAAAGAACTAAATTTGACACATAATCATCCAATAAATGGTACTTGCTATTATTTACAATATATTAAGTCTACTTTTTATTCAAGGTTGCATTTAAGTCCTAGTTCCCTTTAGAAAATCTTCCCTGAAAATTCAACCCTTTGTGATCATTACCTATTCTAAACACTTCTCTGTATTTGTCATATGTCTTTTGGCATACGCTACTTTGTACTTATGTTTGCCTTTTTCATATGTTTGTCCAATCTCCCCAGATAGATTGTAAACCTTAAGAAATAACAGATAATAAATAACGCCACTTTGTTTCTCTAGGACCCACCTAACAGAGTGCCCTGTGACTAGTTGACTCTCAGTAAAAGTTGAGGATAATTCAATTATATTTCCACTTCCTTACTTTCATGAATAAATGGGATTTCTATATTAACCTCTTAGAGTTATTATTTTTAAATAGGATTTTATAATAATAACTCACTTTGGTGATCTAAGTCAAACAGTCCTCGGAATCTACTGAAGATAAAAAGGATCTGGTGGAAGTCAGCCAGTAAATATCACAGCTGTGTCAAAACATTGCAGCTGATTTCAAAGCCTGGCCTTGTCTCTCACTGTGCCAAATTACTTTCCCCAAGATGTTCCAACTATAAGGGGCCTGACGACAAAGGGCTCAGAGGTATGGCCAATTTACAGAGACCCATGGCGTGTTGGTTGCCTCTGCTGAGAAACATGCAGGACTTTTCCTCTCACACTTAGAGTTGGGAAACTGCACGAGCCAAAGAGTATTTGCTTTCATTTGTCAATACAACATCAATACTTCTTATAAGCGGTAGACAAGAGTGTAAAAGTAATGTTTATTGTAGTAACAATCCATGGGAAGTATCCTTCCATCAGCTTATAAGGTTCTGTTCCTCTCCCTCTTACTCTCAGTGTAGGGACCAACAGACTCAACAAGCTGAGGGAAAGGTAGTAGAATAGAGAGCCTCATGGTAATGATGCCTGCCTGATTAAGGTATACCAAAGAGTTACTGATTAAAGGATAGTGGAAAAAAAGAGAGACAGACAGACAGATAGAAAAAAGAATGGGAAAAAAGATTTACAGATGTAAGATAAAGAAATAAAAGATTGCCTGAAACTGACACTGAAAGTATCAAATCAGTGAAACATTCATAACGAAAATAGCTCCCTAAATGCAACAGGATCTTTGGTCTTTGTTTGATGTGAGAGCAAATGTTAATCAGAATTGGCACAAAATAGTTAACATCCAGGACCAATTTGTTTTTCCTCACAGGTGCATAATTATATCAATAGGATTATTGTTGCATACATTACCACTGAAAATCAGTGTGGCAGAGGGAAAGAACAAAGTATGCAAAGACCGATGGTCTTGAATTCGAATCAAGTTTGTGTCATTCATTTTCTTAATGTGTAGCCATCAGAGGCAAATTACTCTGAGTCTCAGAATCCTAACCTAATAATGGAGTTTTTTTTCTTCCCTATGATTCAGAGTATTTTAAAACGAATATGCATTCAATATGGTGGCTCCTGATGTGTTCTATTTGTATAGAAGTTTTGGACTTAGAGAATGATAATCAAATTTAGCATTGTGATTATTTAGCATTCGATTATTATTTGAGGGATGGCAAATATAGCTAATGGGGTTGTGAGCTGGGCTAGTGCCTTGAGGGAAAACCAGAGAGCTGGAAGAGCTATGAAGGGGACCGACCCTGGGAGGGAGTAAGAAGGATGAATCTTGAAAAGGGAGGAAGGCCACGTGTTGGGTACAATGAGTGTGAAGGGCTTGCTGATGGGATATCCCGGGGGCAAGGCAAGAGGTTGCTGGGACAGAGGTGGATGGTGCAGTGGTGCCGGGGTCAGGGGGTGGGAGGGGAAGGGTAATGCTGATGCTTTTGAAATAGTTAACAAGGGAGGTTCATAAATAACATTGCATTATTAGAAATTCTTTAAGGTAATCATGCTTGCTGACTTTCACTGCCAATGTAAACATCAGGTATCAGTGTCTATTTATTAATTAAACTAAAATAATATTATCAAAATAATAATAATATGTACTAGTTACTATTTATATCATATGGGTTTATGGATTTTCTGTAAGTAGTCAATGTGTTTTCATGACCCAAACATACAAAAATGATTCTGTGTAAATCACTTCTTTATAGCTTGTAAGGACAGGTATTTTTAGATTCTTTTTACCAAAAGAAAAAGAATTGAAAATGAAAGAAGCAAGAAAACATGCTAGAAAACCAAGTAGAAGTTAAATATAATCCTATATATTCCATATTAATTAAGTTACATATACTCCTGGTGAAAATGGATTTCATTGATAATTTCCAAGTATAATTGCAAAGACAAATTTAAGTTATTCTATGTAAATAGTTTAGTCTATAAATTAGATTCCAATCTGCTTGTCATCATCAACTAATAGAAAGTCCTGCCAACTGTAAAAATATTATTGCATCCTAATAGAAATGTAAGCATTGTGATAGAGAATACTGTAGTCAGGAGAGTGAAATTTAGAATCGTTCCTAATCAGGAAACCACAAGGTTTCTTATTGAAGGAGTGATTTACTATTGATTTCCACATCTAATATAGCTCCTCATATTTGATAGTAAAATTGGAAGGATAGTTAGTGGTTTAAATCTTGGCAAGAAGAAATTATATGGCCCTGACAGCTAATTTTCCAAGCTGAGATCAGGATGCTATGCAATTAACTTCCTAAAGGAATTACATGGACAATTATGCAATATTTTTGGTAATGAGGAAATGTTAGCTCACTAAATTAAAGTCTGAGGAAGTAAACTGCTATGAGAAATGTGAAGCTGATGATTACAAAAAATGATATTCAAACTGTATCTTAAAGATAATGAATGCCCTTTAGGTCATTCAGTAATTTGAAAAATTACTTAATTAAAAAAAAGGAAGGAAAAAAACTTAGACTGTATCTTTTCTTCCAGAGTCAATTAAAGCAATTATTCAAATCTTTGATGCCATCACCTCCTAATTGGTATATTCAGAGAACTATATAGGGTCCAAGTTAGTTATTTGCTTAAATTTTTCTGAATATTTGCTTCCACTGCCTACATGTAAAATGTAAGCTATTGTTTCATGCAAAAATAAAATAGAGACTTATGTGTAGGGCTTTTTCCTGGTGATCGAGCTGGTTTGCTTCAGAGGAAGCAGTCCTATTTTTAACTTCTTTAAATAATCTACTTTTCTTGCCTCTCCTGGGGTTATGGCTTACCCTTGGAAAGGGAACAGAAAAGGTAAGAATTATCCGTGGAGAAGCTGAGAGCAAAGTAGTGGGGTTCTAGGATCTCAGCGTAATCACCAGTGACTGTGTATTGATACAGAATGTTCTAATATGTGCAACTCACTACAATTCTAAAGTCTGAACATGACACTTGACCACATTCAACCCTGATCTAAGAGTTCGGTGGACGCTTTTTTTTTAATTTAATTTTTATTTTATATTGGGGTATAATGGACACTTTTGATATTTAAGATAGAAAGTTTAAAGGACCACACTAAATACTACCATGATGTTTAAATTAGGCAATCAGAATACAATCTACTTGGAAACTGATTTCATGTTATTCAATTTTTTTAAAGAGCTTAATCCTCACATAACCTAAGATTTATCACAAGACTTAACATGATTTGGGTCATGTTACTCTATTTAACCTAGCCCTATCACAGTTCGTGGGAAAATCAGTTATATTGGCCAAGCTGCATGCTTCAAGCGGTCTAAAAATAACCTAAATAATTGTCACTGAATAAGAAAAGAGAGAACCATCAAGCCTCCATGAGAGGGGCACGTGGTATATTCTGCCAAGATCAGTTACTACCCTGTTTATTGTCTTCACTCACCGGACTCAAACCTCCTACATGTCAGCAAAATTGCAGAATGTCTTTGGGGTCACTCACATATGGCTGAAACTATGAAACTTTAATCTGGAAATGCCAGATTTTCTGGTAAGGATAACATTTGAAAGATACCTTACACTATTTTAAGACACATGGTGTTATTATTTCCTGCCCTAAGGGATACTGTTCCTTTTAAAAATCAATTTTTAGAAACTAGATTTATATATATATATATATATATATATATATATATATATATATATTACGCGGGCCTCTCACTGTTGTGGCCTCTCCCGTTGCGGAGCACAGGCTCCGGACGCACAGGCTCAGTGGCCATGCCTCACGGGCCCAGCCGCTCCGCGGCATGTGGGATCTTCCCGGACCGGGGCACGAACCCGTCTCCCCTGCATCGGCAGGCGGACTCTCAACCACTGCGCCACCAGGGAAGCCCTTTTTCAATATTTTGTATGTCCTTAAACCAAGGTACAGTGTCAGCTATAACATCTTATATACATTTCAAGAGAAGGCTTTTTCTATTAACATTTCTAAATGGCTGTTAAAATGCTGCAAAATAAAATGTGTTACTGTAAGAAAGGCTATCATGAGGTCATTGGGTAAATCACCAAAAATGTTGTGGGGTTTTTTTCTGTTGTTAAGATATAAGTTTAGCTGCTGCTGCTTTGGGGATGAAGAAAACCCTTAATTAACATTCCTGTAACTTCTATTTTTTTGTCATCTTATTTATCACTAGTTGAGTCATTATAGGAAAGCAGCTTAATAAACAAACCTAAGTAATTGTTTTGAATAGTGTTTATTTTGTATCTTCTTATAAATGTATGTTTGACCATCTTTATATTATCCTGAAAGATTTACCTTCAAGTGCTCACCATTCATTACTGGAAACAGTATTACATTTTATAATACATCTTAAGTGGAACCTCCAGGTTGGTGAACACGTGGAAATTTGGGGAGAAAATCACACTCGGACACAGCACGAAGACTCCATACGCCTTCTCCATACCTTTTCCTCTGCATCTCTTCCATCTGGCTGTTCCTGAGTTACATCCTTTTATAATAATCTGGTGATCTAGTGTCCTTATAAGGAGACAGAGAGATTTGACTGCAGGACAAAGGAAGAAGATAAGGTGACAACTGACGCAACACGGCTTGGAAGATGGAGGAAGGGGCCTCCAGCCAGGGATGCATGGAATGAAGCTCTAGGAGCTGGAATAGGCAAAGAAACAGGTGTTCCCTAGATCCTCCAGAAAAAGTATGGCCCCGCGAACACCTTGATGCTGGCCCAGTGAAACTGACTTAATCTCTGACTTTCAGAACTCGAAGACAGTAAATGTGTGTTGCTTTAAGCCAAAACAAAATAAAATCTCCCTTTCTGTACTTACAGAAAAATACAGGCCAGTGAGTTGATGTTCTCATTACAGTTAATTAGGTGTGATTTTTATAGCGGATGACTCTATGCTTTGACTAAAATTATACTGATCGATTTTTAAATCATCACCTTTTTCTTACAGATTTTAAATAATTAAAGGATTTTTTAAGTGGGAAAAATATTTCATTTGAGCAAAGTGTTCCATAGCTAAAGAGAAGCTTTAAAAGGACTGACTTGGCATCAAGTAACACATTGAAAATTAAAGTTTGTGTCAATATGCCTAATAAGTATTCCCATTTATCTAATAAGTACAAAACATAAATCGCAAAGTAATTAGAAGAGAAACAATTGATCTTTACCCCATCGGGTTTTGTACAGTTATTTATCTAGTTCAATGTTTACCAGACTTGTTTAATCGTAAGAATCTCCTGGGTCCCTTGTTAAAATACCGATTCCCAGAAGTAACTGAACACATCCTGACATACGTTGAGGAAACGTTGGTCTCCTGTTTGCATTAGAGGTGGGTGCCTCCCTTTACATATAAATGATATTTGTAAGATTTAGGAATCTTATTAAAATGCAGATTTAGATACATTTATCACAAGCTCCCAAAAGATACAAACAGTGCTGTTCTGTAGGCCAGCGGTCCCCAAACCTTTTTGGCACCAGGGACCGGTTTCATGGAAGACAATTTTTCCACGGACTGGGGTCCGGGCGTGGGGTGGCACGGTTCAGGCGGTAATGCGAGCGACGGGGAGCGAGCTGCAGATGAAGCTTCGCTCACTCGCCTGCCACTCAACCTCCTGCTGTGTGCCAGGTTCCTAACAGGCTGCCTACCGGCACTTGTCCGCAGCCTGGGGATTGAGGACCCCTGCTGTAGGCCACACGTTGAGTTAGCAAAGCATTCTAAAAGCAGGCAAACCCCCAGCACAGTGTCTCCTGTCTAGCAGCTTCTCAGCAAATGTTTGTTGCTTGATCAGAATCTAGCTAGAGCCATTAAAATGAATGAAATGCTGCCATTTGCAGCAGCATGGATGGACCTGGAGATTATCATGCTAAGTGAAGTAAGTCAGACGGAGAAAGACAAATAAAGGATATCGCTCATAGGCAGAATCTAAAAGAAGTGATACAAATGAACTTATTTACAAAACAGAAACAGACTCACAGACTCAGAGAATGAATTTATGGTTACCCGGGGGAAGGGTGGGGGGAGGGATAGACTGGGAGTTTGGGATGGACATGTACACACTGCTATATTTAAAATAGATAACCAACAAGGACCTACTGTATAGCACAGGGAACTCTGCTCAGTAGTCTGTAATAACCTAAATGGGCAAAGAATCTGAAAAAGAACAGATACTTGTATATGTGTAACTGAATCACTTTGCTATAAACCTGAAACAACATTGTTAATGATGCTCCAATATAAAATAAAAATTTTTAAAAAAGAATCTAGCTAGATACATTGGTATAAAACATCTCCTTTTCTTTTCTTCTCGATTCTCTCTTTTCTTAAGTCAATCCTCTGCAAGAAACTGTTTTATTTTATCCTGGTAAACTGAGCACTATGCTTACTCTGTTGGAGCTGTGCCCTTTCTCTGAAGTACCCTTCTAATGGCCTGATTCACACTTTCGACAGCAGTTATTTCAAATTCTAATTGATTTAGCTGCTGCAATCATAAGCATAAATTAACTTTTAGGAGGGATTCTTTTCCTCACCATTACCTTGATCAGAAATTCAATTATCTGAACACCTGTAAGAGAAGGAGAGTGTCAGCTAACGTTTTATTTTTTTTTTTATTTTTTTTTATTTTTATTTTTGGCGGTTCGCGGGCCTCTCACTGCCGTGGCCTCTCCCGTTGCGGAGCACAGGCTCCGGACGCGCAGGCTCAGCGGCCGTGGCTCACGGGCCCAGCCGCTCCGAGGCATGTGGGATCTTCCCGGACCGGGGCAAGAACCCGTGTCCCCTGCATCGGCAGGCGGACTCTCAACCACTGCGCCACCAGGGAAGCCCTAACGTTTTATTTTTAAAAGCACAAAAGGAAAGGAGGAAATGGATGTGATAATTTTTTCTTGAAAAAGGAAATTTAGTCATCTAATATAGCCATTTAGAAAAGTACCATTCCTGAATCTGTACTTGATTTTCTATGTTAGGTTGGTCTAAATCTATCCAATTATTTTTTAAGCCTATAATGTTACCATGGAGAGTGTGAGGCCATTATTGCCCATTAATTTCTTCAAAAACAAGCTCAAAAGCTAACTCCAGGGCTTCCCTGGTGGCGCAGTGGTTGAGAGTCCGCCTGCCGATGCAAGGGACACGGGTTCGTGTCCCGGTCCGGGAAGATCCCACGTGCCGCGGAGCGGCTGGGCCCGTGAGCCATGGCCGCTGAGCCTGCGCGTCCGGAGCCTGTGCTCCGCAACGGGAGAGGCCACGTCAGTGAGAGGCCCATGTACCGCAAAAAAAAAAAAAAAAAAAAAAAGATAACTCCACCAAGATGGTGTGGAATCTTGTTTCATTCATGAGAAATACTAATAAGAAACAAGCTGGCATAGCTCAGATGGAGAGGCTACGAAAGAACAGAGGCAGGATACAGAGAGAGCTGCCATGCCCACTTCACAGGAAAACACTCAGATTTTGGAAAATCCATAAATAATCTAAATTGTTTTCTTTGCTGCCCCAACCAGCTGCCCAAAGGCAAAATGCCCTAAATGGCCTCTTTGCAGCCTCCCAGATAATCATCAGCTTGCTCAGGAAAAGGTAGGAGAAATTTGCTGTTCAAAACGTCCCCAGCGTTTCCTCTTTCTTTCTCTCCACTTTCTCTTCTATAAGCCAGGGTTTTTGTTAGATGTAACGAATGTATGATACATTCTATTGATTACATAAGCAAAATAATGTGCTAAGAATTAACTATACGTCTTTCTATTATTCTTTGGAAAAGGATATAAGTGTTAGTTTGAAGAGGCATCGAAATATAATTATGATAGCCACCTCAATTATTAAAAGGCTGCCATGAAGAAGACGGCCGAAGTTTCCTCCTTGCTATAGAAAAAGAAAATTATATCAACAAGTGTCAATCATATGATTTAAAGAGCTTTATTAGAATCAGAATCAGAACAAAAGTTCAAGGATTATATAACTCAGATGTGGGACAAATAGCATTCTATCATATATTTTAACCTCTAATTTGTTTTTCCATCAGTCCCGTAAGCAGTGGACCACTTGAGGCCAAGGACTATTTCTTAATCATCTTTGCATTTCCTGCATCGTACAGTGTCTAGCTCACATTCCCTGAACACATTTTACTGAACAGTACTAAAAGGCACAGATTCAAGGCTTTGGAAGCTTTGCCAATGCCATGTCCTTGTCACAATGAATGAATGGATGAGCCATGAGTCTTAAGTGTCCTTAATGTTTCCCACTTACCATCATTAATGGTCAAGCTAAATCTCAGCTCTTCTCGGTTAATCCAATTTCCCAGGCTCTTTATTGCCAGCCCTCTGTTAGGAAGTGAGCAGTTTCTGTATATCCTGGTAGTGGTTTTACCACTTTCTTTTTTCTTGGCAACTTGACATGCTAGTCTCTGTGACTAAGTGGAATTGGTATTTTCTCTAAGTTGTAAACAGCAACACTTGCATTCTCTGGCTTTCTCTTCATTACCTTTATGAATGTGCCCTTGTGTCAGTGGTTGGCCAAAGACAAATAGTAATAGAAAAATCAATATACCATATGAGGAGAAGTGGGAAAGTGACTGGGATATAAATTTTATGTTAAGTTTCTGTCTATACATACTTATACAGATTATATATAGTTGAAAGATTATACAGATTATACAGATTATATATACTTATACAGATTATATATAGTTGAAATACTTATACAGATTATATATAGTTGAAAGATTCTCTATTTCTTATTTACTGTATCCCTATCTGTACCTTCTGAGAGCCGTGGGACTCTAGACTTAGGTGCTTTATGGAAATATCCGAACAAATTTATGGGAATGGTCAGGTCCTTTATTCCTACACAGTCCAACCATATGCAAAGGAACCCAGCACAAGGTTAAAAAATTAATAATACCTGTGCAAGTATAGATATTGAGAGAAAAATGAGTGAATTTTACACATATTACTTAATGAGTTTTTAATAACTCTGAATATAATAGTTAGACAGAGGACCTTTAATTCATGTCTTCATTAAAACAGAAAAAGAATATATTGAGAGTGACTGACCCAGTTTGCTGTAATAATATATGCAATGAACTGTAAATACCACAAACACCAAGCCTCACAGACTCAACGTGACCCAGTATCTGGCAGCATTCGAATTGTCTGGAAGCTTGTTAAAACTGTAGAAACTAGGGCCTGCCCAGACTGACTAAACTAAAATCGAATTCTTAACAAGGTCCCCAGGAGATTTGTATGCACATTATGTTTGAGAAGCTACTCTAACGAGTGCATAGTAAGTATTGATCACACTCCAATTCTTTCTCACAAAGGAGCTGATCGTAGGGTCTTAACCAGAGTGATGAAAGGAATGTAACTGAAGGACAGGAACATTGGTCTGTTCGATATTCTCTTTTGTGTCTGTGCTGCCTCCAAAGTCTACTCTGAACTAGGATTCTTTGGGGCCTTTAACACTAGGATTTAATCTTTCCTTAAGCATGCTCTCAGATCACAGCCTCTGTGGACTGAGTTCACAGTGGGTAACTCTCAGCAAGGTGGGAATGTAGTCTAGAGCAATGCCTGCCAAACTGAGGTCAGAAGACTGTTGCCCACCTGCAGATTGTTTCTTACTAGTCTGCAGCCAGATAAGGCCCTTGGTAGAATGTGCAGGCTGACATCAGAAGCTTGTGCCAGAATATAAATTACCTACGTCCCTAGGCACACTCTTAATTTCAGCTACTATTTTTTCTGTGCAAGACTTTTTCAATGAAGACAACAGTGTGTTGATTTCCATCCAAGTACGAGCCCGTGGTCCTCGTCATGGACAAGAACTCTGAGTGGCACAGGCAGAGATCACACACAGAAGGTTTCTGTATTCACTGCAATGTGAACATGCTTAATCATTCCAAGCTCTTCATACTATAACACAAATTAATTGCTTATATAGAATAATTTCTCCATAACTGTATCATTTTCAATGCGTATTCACTGCTGGATTCCTGGGACCTAGTACAGAGATGGACTTCAGAGAATGTCTGTTGAACAAATAAACCACCTAACTCAATCCCTGCTGTTGCTGTTTTCCTGTTTTCTGGCTTGGATTATGAGCTTCTTGAGGTGTAGATATAGTTGGTCTTCCTTAAGGGGCCTTCAGCAGAAGTGATTGGAGGGACCAATCACACTATACATGCACACAGACACAATACTGTAATAGAAGTAGACAACTGAAATAGTTTTGAGAGCTTTAGGAGTAAGATCTTGTATGGCAGATGACACATTTTCTACAATGTAAAATTTAGAGCATTACTAATGCATATTTAACCAGTTAGACTTTCAAGTTAAAGTACACCAAAGATCAAAATAGATGCAATTTTGAAAGAACAAAGATGAGTTTGAAACACAGACCAAATAGGCAGAGCTGAGCTATGATTTTTAGCAGACATTCATGTTCTCATTGAGCAGAGCTTCCTTTCCCTTCATTTGTGCCCATTAGTTCATTTATCATTTTAAGATGTTCCCGTAATGATAAGAGGGGGGGCTAATTGACTGATCTAATTTTTCAGACTTAGTTTTGGAGAAAGGTCAAGGTAGCCATAAAGCTCCCCATTAAAAATAACATCTATAAAAGTGTTGGGAATAGCCATAAAGCTCCCCATTAAAAATAACATCTATAAGAGTGTTGGGAAAGAGTACATGCAAGAGGATGAAGCAATTCGGAGTGCTTCTGTGCTTTTTCAAGATCCCTGGAAATAATTATTTTCATTACACATGCAAAGTGTTTCCAAATACTTCACTGAAGCTAAAGCAAAAGCATTTTTTCTATCAGGTCAGGAGAACTTCAAGCCAACCAAACTACAGGATAAAGAGTAGTGATCTCAGAATTTGACTTATGGGAATTTTTTTCTAATTAATAAACAGACTACAGGGGGACTTCCCTAGTGGTGCAGCAGATAAGACACCACACTCCCAATGCAGGGGGCCCAGGTTCGATCCCTTGTCAGGGAACTAGATCCCACATGCATGCCACAACTAAGAGTTTGCCTGCCACAACTAAGGAGCCCACCTGCTGCAACTAAGGAGCACATGTGCCTCAGCTAAGGAGTCCACGAGTCGCAACTAAGGAGCCCACCTGCTGCAACTAAGACCCAGGGTAACCAAATAAATAAATAAATAAATATCAAAAAAATAAAAACAGACTATGGTAAGAAAATTACTTGGTGCACCACATTTATTTAATGCCCTTTGAGAGCATATCACTTAAGTAGGCACCATGTGCATGAGGGCACAAGAAAAAGTGAAATCTAATGTGGTTTGTTTTGTTTTTGTTTGTTTTCGTGTTCAGAGAAAAAAGAAGTAATCCAACATTGCACAGAATTTATCAAGATTAATAAATGTGCATTCAAAGCATCCATTCAACAAACCAGTTGAGTCAGTTACATATTGGACATTGGCCCCTCCATTTCACACTCTTCAGGGCTCCCTAGTTGACATTTTAAAATGCAAGTCTGATACTGTCACTTTCCTGCTTATAACCTGGTAGTGGCTCTTTCATAACTTTTGGAACAGTGCCTGAATTTCTTACCATGGCATGAGAGCCTCCAGATCCCAGTTCTACCTGATTATCCAACCTTGCCCAACTCTTGTACCAGCCACTTCATACCTAATTCTTTTCCATTGCAACTACCAGTGTCTGAATCATCACATCTTTGTGCATCTGGTTAGGATTCTCCCACATCCTTTTCATCCTGGGAGGTAGCCTTTCACTTATAGAAACTCAGCTCACGCATCACTTCCTTCCCATCTTACCTTGTTTCCTGACCCACCCATGCCACCATGAAAAGGATCCTTAAGACTTAAGTCTTCATATTTTTGCAGGGATTGAATGAAATACTGTATGTATTTAGCATAACGCCTAATAATAGTAAATGACTATGAATATACAGTATGTTATAATAATTACCCTGTACTTAGAGATGATGTAACATAGTGTTTAAATGAGTAAATTCTAGAGTCAGACTGCCCAGCTCCATCACTCACTAGTTCTGTGAATTTTGGCAACTTACTGAACCACTCTGTGTCAGTTTCCTCACCTGTAAAATAGGTGCAATACTAATTTCTACCTCACAAGGTAGTAGTGAGAGTTGAATGAGTTTGCACAGGAAAAGCACTTAGTACCTGCCACATGATAAGTATTCAATAAATAACTATGTTGATGATATACTTTTTAAACATTTTAATGGTAAATTTCAAATACATGCAAAATTAAGGATAATAATATAGTAATGCCCATGTATTAAACATCCAGTTCTGGCAATTATCAAAATGTTGCCATTGTTGTTTCATTTATCTATACCTCTTTTTTTTTTTTTTTTGCGGTACGCAGGCCCCTCACTGTTGTGGTTTCTCCCGCTGCAGAGCACAGACTCTGGACGCGCAGGCTCAGCGGCCATGGCTCACGGGCCCAGCCGCTCCGCGGCATGTGGGATCTTGCCGAACCGGGGCACGAACCCGTGTCCCCTGCATCGGCAGGCAGACTCGCAACCACTGCACCACCAGGGAAGCCCTATCTATCCCTCTTTTGTCTAGATATTATTACTAGAGTATGTTAAAGCAAATTCCAGAATCATATCTTTTTACCTTTAAATGCTTCCCTAAAAAATGACGACTTCTTAAATAGAACCATCATACCATTTACACTGCTATCTTGCATGTATATTTTTGTAGTACTTATGGTCTTTCATTGAACTGATTTATTTTCCTGTATTTCCTTCTGGGCTCTGAGTCTCTAGCTTGCTGGTTAGAATATGGTAGGAGGTCAATAAGGTGTTTTTTTTAAAAAGAAAGACAGAAAAAATGGGGAAGAGGTGGAGGGGCGAGAGAAGGAAGGAAAGAGGCTCACATAACAAAGTAAGATGGTTGACATTAAAAGATACAATACAGTACAATTAGTGCCTGACTGGCAGTAAGGACCAAACACTATGGTCCTGGAGAGATGACTCAGAAACCTATGAATAGCAAGGTTTAATTTGTGGGCAGGTTGTTATTTCACTGCCTGGGCCAGGTGGGAAAGAAGCAAAGAAATAAAAGACTGTGTGATTCTCTATCATCATGGTGTCAGTGTTTATCCTGGAGTCTGTATCTCTACCCCATTCCCAATAATGTATGATATTATTTATCATTACTAAATGACTCCTATTTTTAAGACTGTGTGACAAGTAGTGTGACACAAAAGAATGTACAAAGCTCAAACATCAGATTGCCTAGGGTCCGGTTCTAGCTTGACTTTTACTAGCTCTGTGACCTTGGGCAAATCACCCTGTACTACAGCTCTTCATTTTCAAAGTGGGACAGTATTAGCACCTACCTCATTGCATTGTTGAGAATATATGACATTCTTAGGACCACACCTGATTCATGATTAAAAATAAATTTTTAATTTTGTCTATTAATGTTAAAATCTAGTTATAAGAGAGCAATGAAATAAATGTAAAGCTTTCCACTTAGAAAAGAAAAAAAAATAAAGAATGATTCCCTTTAAGGTACTTCCTTTGCCACAGAGTTGCTAAGCAAAAAATAGCTTGAAAGAGAATTATAATAATTACGTTATCTATAATTGAGTGCCTATTATATGCCAAATATTTTTTATATTGGGTTGAACCAAATAACTTTGCCAATATTTGATGTTTTTAACCTGAGAAATGGTCATGGAAAAAAGGTTCAGCCTAAATACATTGTTTCCACCCCTCCAAATAGAATTCTCCTTTTTTCAGGAAGGAAATCAGGGCTTAGAGAGATTAGGTGATTTGCCTAAACCACACAGCTGCAAAGTGACAGCGTGGGGATGTGGGTCCAGGTTTGGGGGCTCATCTCATTAGTGGCTAATTCCTACATTCTTCACATATTTCCTGGTCATGTACATAACACAAGACGTAATCAATGTTTGCTATAGTAAATGAGAGACTGGGCAATAAGACATAAAATATTTAAAAGAAGGTAAGAGTGTAGTGATTAATCAAAGACAGCACAAAGCATGCTGCTGCTTTAGCAGAAAATATGGATTAAAGATAGTAGTCGAGGGCTTCCCTGGTGTCGCAGTGCTTAAGAATCCCTTGTCAGTAAATGGAAAGTGCCCCTCCCCTACCCTCCCCCAGTAGGGAAGAAAGCTTAGCTCCTGACCTACTCCGAACTAACTGCTGTGAACTTTGGGAAAATCCCTTAACTTCCCTGGGCTTCCAATTCCTCTTGTATAAAGTAAGGTGGCTGAACCATGTCCTTCTCAGGATATATGCCCATGAGTGGGATTGCGGGATCATATGGTAGCTCTATTTTTAGTTTCTTAAGGAAGCTCTATACTGTTCTCCATACTGGCTGTACCAATTTACATTCCCACCAACAGTGTGGGAGGGCTCCCTTTTCTCCACACCCTCTCCAGCATTTATTGTTTGTAGATTTTTTGATGATGGCCACTCTGATTTGAGTGAGGTGATAGCTCATTGTAGTTTTGATTTGCATTTATCTAATAGCAGTGTTGAGCATCTTTTCATATCCTCTTGGCCATCTCTACGTCTTCTTTGGACAAATGTCTTTAAGTCTTCTGACCATTTTCTGATTGGGTTATTTGTTTTATTGATTATTGAGCTGTATGAGCTGTTTATAAATTTTGAAGACTAATCCCTTGTCAGTCACATCATTTGCAAATATTTTCTCTCATTCTGTGGGCTGTCTTTTCATTTTGTTTATGGTTTCCTTTGCTGTGCAAAAGCTTTTGAGTTTAATTAGGTCCCATTTGTTTACAAGGACCTATTGTATAGCACAGGGAATGATGCTCAATATTCTGTAATAAACTAAATGGGAAAAGAATTGGAAAAAAGAATAGATATACATGTATATGTATAACTGAATCACTTTGCTATACAACTGAAACTAACACAACATTGTTCATCAACTATGCTCCAATATCAAACTTAAAAAATTTTAAAAATTTAAAAAGTAAAGTAAGGTAGCTGAACTAGATGCTCTCTGAGGTTTCTTAGAGTTTTTATAATTTATTGATCTTGTAAAATTAGACCATTAATTATCTTTGAAATGTATGCTTTGCAAAATACTAAGATGGAAGAAATAAACTGGTAAAACGTGAATTAGCTCGTAATTGGAAATATTCTCTGTATTTAATTATAGCTTATTTCTTTTCTCTTTTTTTTTTTTCCCTTGTTCATTTTTTTTATTGACCCCGGGTCAACTCTGGGAAGATTTTTCCTTGCACCTTGGCCACATCTTCCTATTATCCTCCTTGGAGACTGTATAGCCTTTGTGATCCACTTCCAGACAAAGCCAGGTTATTTTACTTTTAAACATTCAATTAAATCAAGGTTCATGGTTTCTTTGGCAACGAAATTCTCTAAAATACTTGGTAGAGGTTTTAATCTATTTTCTTCCAATTCTACATGCCAATAACCACATTCAAAGTTCTTTTTTGTACATAGCTTTAAAATCTCCTTTGTATCCTCACTTCTTTACCCCCTGACTTAGTCTCTCAATAGTAAGTGCCTTTAGGTCATCTGAAACAATGAGCTGGGTTGGGAAAAACATACCCTTAATCAGATTTTTGTCTGGTTTGCAAGCAGAAATGAAAGAGCATAGAGAGGTACCAAGTATTTGGGTCCTTGGCTTTGAGCAAATATCTACTAAGACTTATCCTTGTATAGTTTATTTCTTGTAGATGTATAAACTGAGATGTGTTATAATTAAACCAATATTGGACCAAAGTGTGAAATAAATAGCTCAGTGCACTTAAATATTTTTGAATAATTGGGTATCATTGACTATTTTGTCCACAAACTCAACTTTACTAACTGCTTGAGCCTTAAGGTAAATGCAACCACTTTGATTCATTCAGATCTGTCACATAATTTGGGGGATGTAGAAGTTTTTTTATTTTTACATTTCTTCAATGACAGCTCAGGTTTATTTGGTTTTAAGAGTTGCTTCTTGGCTTTTAATATCATGCTGATATGGCAAGAAATAGGATAATCATAGGTTCACTGACATCCATTGCTTCTGCCTATCAGTATCCCAATTACTTCTCTATGTCATTTAGGTGGCTCAGACTCAAGGCCAGGAATACTGATATGAGAGATGCTGCTAGGGATAACTTACTGTAGTTCCATCCTGTACCTGCTTTTACCCTTCCTCCAGCTGAGACTTTAAGCCCACAAGTGTGAGAAGAGTCTGGTCATCAAAAGGGAATTCATTAGCCTTTTAAAATAGGACAGGCAACCTACAAGGAGAAGCACCTCTGACTTGCTGGACAGCATTTCTAATTATCAGCATTTTTCTGGCATTTTAAGTTGTAACTGAATAGTCTTAAATAAATACTGTAAGAAAATGAAAGCTAGCATATGCATTACCTTTTCAGTGAAATATATTCTTATTTATTTACAGAGAACACATGCTATTTTATATTTTATTTATTTTTATATTTTTAACATCTTTATTGGAGTATAATTGCTTTACAATGTTCTATTAGCTTCTGCTGTATAACAAAGTGAATCAGCTATACGTATACATATATCCACATAACCACTCCTTCTTGAGTCTGCCTCCCACCCTCCCTATCCCACCCCTCTAGGTGGTCACAAAGCACCAAACTGATCTCCCTGTGATATGTAGCTGCTTCCCACTAGCTACCTATTTTACATTTGGTAGTGGATATATGTCCATGCCATGCTCTCATTTCTTCCTAGCTTACCCTTCCCCCTCCCCCGTCCTCAAGTCCATTCCCTATGTCTGCGTCTTTATTCCTGTCCTGCCCCTAGGTTCTTCATAACCATTTTTTTTCTTTGTAGATTCCATATATCTGTGTTACCAAATGGTATTTGTTTTTCTTTTTCTGACTTACTTCACTCTGTATGACAGACTCTAGGTCCATCCACCTCACAACAAATAACTCAATTTCGTTTCTTTTTATGGCTGAGTAATATTCCATCGTATATATGTGCCACATCTTCTTTATCTATTCATTTGTTGATGGACACTGAGGTGGCTTCCATGTCCTGGCTATTGTAAATTGTCCTGCAATGAACATTGTGGTACATGACTCTTTTTGAATTATGGTTTTCTAAGGGTATATGCCCAGTGTGGGATTGCTGGGTCGTATGGTAGTTCTATTTTTAGTTTCTTAAGGAACCTCCATACTGTTCTCCATAGTGGCTGTATCAATTTACATTCCCACCAACAGTGCAAGAGGATTCCCTTTTCTCCACACCCTCTCTAGCATTTATTGTTTGTACATTTTTTGATGATGGCCATTCTGACTGGTGTGAGGTGATACCTCATTGTAATTTTGATTTGAATTTCTCTATGATTAGTGATGTTGAGCATCGTTTTATGAGTTTGTTGGCAATCTGTATATCTTCTTTGGAGAAATGTCTGTTTAGGTCTTCTGCCCATTTTTGGATTGGGTTGTTTATTTTTTTGATATTGGGCTGCATGAGCTGCTTGTATACTTTGGAGATTAATCCTTTGTCAGTTGCTTAGTTTGCAAATCTTTTCTCCCATTCTGAGGGTTGCCTTTTTGTCTTGTTTATGGTTTCCTTTGCTGTGCAAAAGCTTTTAAGTTTCATTAGGTCCCATTTATTTATTTTTGTTTTTATTTCCATTTCTTTAGGAGGTGGATCAAAAAAGACCTTGCTGTGATTTATGTCATAGAGTATTCTGCCTAGGTTTTCCTCTAAGAGTTTTATAGTGTCTGGTCTTACATTTAGGTCTCTAATCCATTTTGAGTTTTTTTGTGTGTGTATGGTGTTATAGAGTGTTCTAATTTCATTTTTTTACATGTAGCTGTCCAGTTTTCCCAGCTCTGTTTTTCTTTCTAAAGATTGCTTTGGTTATTCGGGGTCTTTTTCGTTTCCATACAAATTGTGAAATTTTTTGTTCTAGTTCTGTGGAAAATGCCATAGGTAGTTTGATAGGGATTGCACTGAATCTGTAGATTGCTTTGGGTAGTATAGTCATTTTCCCAATGTTGATTCTTCCAATCTAAGAACATGGTATGTGTCTCCATCTCTTTGTATCATCTTTAATTTCTTTCATCAGTGTCTTATAGTTTTCTGCATACAGGTCTTTTGTCTCCGTAGGTAGGTTTATTCCTAGGTATTTTATTCTTTTTGTGGCAGTGGTAATGGGAATGTTTCCTTAATTTCTATTTCAGATTTTTCATCATGAGTGTATAGGAATACAAGAGATTTCTGTGCATTAATTTTGTATCCT
Organism: Lipotes vexillifer; assembly: GCF_000442215.2. Lineage (NCBI taxonomy): Eukaryota > Metazoa > Chordata > Mammalia > Artiodactyla > Lipotidae > Lipotes > Lipotes vexillifer. The sequence goes on along the minus strand of NW_006781377.1, from coordinate 1,282,175 downwards.
GCTACTTTACCAAATTCATTGATTAGCTCTAGTAGTTTTCTGGTGGCATCTTTAGGATTCTCTATGTATAGCATCATGGCATCTGCAAACAGTGACGGCTTTACTTCTTTTCCGATTTGGATTCCTTTTATTTCCTTTTCTTCTCTGACTGCTGTGGCTAAAACTTCCAAAACTATGTTGAATAATAGTGGTGAGAGTGGACAACCTTGTCTTGGTCCTGATCTTAGTGGAAATGGTTTCAGTTTTTCACCATTGAGAACAATGTTGGCTGTGGGTTTGTCATATGTGGCCTTTACTATGTTGAGGTAAGTTCCCTCTATGCCTACTTTCTGGAGGGTTTTTATCATAAATGGGTGCTGAAATTTGACAAAAGCTTTTTCTGTATCTATTGAGATGATCATATGGTTTTTATCCTTCAATTTGTTAATATGGTGTATCACATTGATTGATTTGCGTATATTGAAGGATCCTTGCATCTGGGATAAACCCCACTTGATCATGGTGTATGATCCTTTTAATGTGCTGTTGGATTCTGTTTGCTAGTATTTTGTTGAGGATTTTTGCATCTATGTTCATCAGTGATATTGGCCTGTAGTTTTCTTTTTCTGTGACATCTTTGTCTGGTTTTGGTGTCAGGGTGATGGTGGCCTCATAGAATGAGTTTGGGAGTGTTCCTCCCTCTGCTATATTTTGGAACAGTTTGAGAAGGATAGGTGTTAGCTCATCTCTAAATGTTTGACCTCCTGCTAACTTTGGGGAGTTTTTGTTCTTCTTTCTCTAATTGCTTTAGGTGTAAGTTTAGGTTGTTTATTTGAGATGTTTCTTATTTCTTGAGGTAGGATTGTATTGCTATAAACATCCCTCTTAGAATTGCTTTTGCTGCATCCCATAGGTTTTGGGTCACTGTGTTTTCATTGTCATTTGTTTCTAGTTATTTTTTGATTTCCCCTTTGATTTCTTCGGTGATCTCTTGGTTATTTAGTAGCGTATTGTTTAGCCTCTATGTGTTTGTATTTTTTACAGTGTTTTTCCTGTAATTGATATCTAGTCTCATTGTGTTGTGGTCAGAAAAGATACTTGATACGATTTCAATTTTCTTAAATTTATCAGACTTGATTTGTGACCCAAGATGTGATCTATCCTGGATAATGTCCCATGAGCCCTTGAGAAGAAAGTGTATGCTGTTGTTTTAGATGGAATGTCCTATAAATATCAATTAAGTCCATCTTGTTTAACGTGTTATTTAAAGCTTGTGTTTCCTTATTTATTTTCATTTTGGATGGTCTGTCCATTGGTGAAAGTGGGGTGTTAAAGTCCCCTACTATGATTGTGTTACTGTCGATTTCCCCTTTTATGGCTGTTAGCATTTGCCTTATGTATTGGGTGCTCCTGTGTTGGGCGCATAAATATTTACAATTGTTAAAACTTCTTGGATTGATCCCTTGAGCATTATGTGGTGTGCTTCTTTGTTTCTTGTAATAACCTTTATTTTAAAGTCTATTTTGTTTGATATGAGAATTGCTGCTCCAGTTTCCTTTTGATTTCCATTTGCATGGAATATCTTTTTCCATCCCTTCACTTTAAGTCTGTATGTGTCCCTAGGTCTGAAGTGGGTCTCCTGTAGACAGCATGTGTATAGGTCTTGTTTATGTATCCTTTCAGCCAGTCTATGTCTTTTGGTTGGAGCATTTAACCATTTACATGTAAGGTAATTATCAATATGTATGTTCCTATTACCATTTTCTTAATTGTTTTGGGTTTGTTATTGTAGGTCTTTTCCTTCTCTTGTGTTTCCTGCCTAGAGAAGTTCCTTTAGTATTTGTTGTAAAGCTGGTTTGGTGGTGCTGAATTCTCTCAGCTTTTGCTTGTCTGTAAAGGTTTTAATTTCTCTGTCGAATCTGAGTGAGATACTTGCTTGGGAGAGTAATCTTGGTTGTAGGTTTTTCCCTTTCATCAGTTTAAATATGTCTTGCCACTCCCTTCTGGCTTGCAAAGTTTCTGCTGAAAGATCACCTGTTAACCTTATGCGGATTCCCTTGTACGTTATTTGTTGCTTTTCCCTTGCTGCTTTTAATATTTTTTCTTTGTATTTAATTTTTAATAGTTTGATTAATATTTGTCTTGGCGTGTTTCTCCTTGGATTTATCCTGTATGGGACTCTCTGTGCTTCCTGGACTTGATTGACTATTTCCTTTCCCATATTAGGGAAGTTTTTATCTCTTCAAATATTTTCTGTGTCCCTTTCTTTATCTCTTCTTCTTCTGGGACCCCTAAAATTTGAATGTTGGTGCATTTAATGTTGTCCCAGAGTCCTCCGAGACTGTCCTCAACTCTTTTTGTTCTTTTTTCTTCATTCTGCTATGCGATAGCTATTTCCACTATTTTACCTTCTAGGTCATTTATCCATTCTTCTGCCTCAGTTATTCTGGTATTGTTTCCTTCTAGAAGATTTTTAATTCCACTTATTGTGTTGTTCATCATTGTTTGCTCTTTCGTTCTTCTAGGTCCTTGTTAAACATTTCTTGTATCTTCTCCATTCTAGTTCCAAGATTTTGGTTCATATTTACTACCATTACTCTGCATTCTTTTTCAGGTAGACTGCCTATTTCCTCTTCATTTGTTTGATCTGGTGGGTTTTTACCTTACTCCTTCATCTGCTGTGTATTTCTCTGTCTTCTCCTTTTGCTTGACTTACTGTGTTTGGGGTCTCCTTTTCACAGGCTGCAGGTTCTTGCTTCCCATTGTTTTTGGTGTCTGCCCCCAGTGGGTAAGGTTGGTTCATTGAGTTGTGTAGGCTTCCTGGTGGAGGGGACTGGTGCCTGTGTTCTGGTGGATGGGGCTGGATCTTGTCTTTCTGGTGGGCAAGACCACATCTAGTGGTGTGTTTTGGGGTGTCTGTGAACTTAGTATGATTTTAGGCAGCCTCTATGCTAGTGGGTGGGGTTGTGCTCCTGTCTTGCTAGTTGTTTGGCATAGGTTGTCTAGCACTGGAGCTTGCTGGTCGTTGAGTGGAGCTGCATCTTAGCATTGAGACAGAGATCTCTGGGAGAGCTCTTGCTGACTGATATTACATGGGGCCAGGAGGTCTCTCGTGGTCCAATGTCCTGACCTCAGCTCTCCCACCTCAGACGCTCAGGCCTTACACCTGGCTGGAGCACCAAGACCCTGCCAGCCACAAGCCTTTTGGGAAGTCTAAGGTCTTCTGCCAGCGTTCGGTAGGTGTTCTGTAGGAGTTGTTCCACTCCTACAGATGTATTTTTGATGTATTTGTAGGGGGGGAAGGTAATCTCCACATCTTACTCCTCCATGATCTTGAAGGTCCTCCTCAAGATATTTTAGACATGCCCATCTTTTGTGGCCACCAATGTAGGTGAAAGTAAGGTGGAGTCTGAGTATCAGAAATGGTGAGGCGCAGTCAGGCAGGGCCATTGGTGCTCAAGGCACATGGAAGCCTGACGAAGCAGGCTTTGCCCTTGCTGCGTGTTCAGTTTCCCACATTCTATTTTATATCTTGTATTTATGGAACATCAAAATTCACATATTTGACAAACTTTTTTTTCTGAAGAGGTTTTTTCCACTAGAGCATGAAGATGGAAATTTACAAATGACATCGATTGATGCTTAAATATCCCACTCTTCTTTAACATTTGAAAATGTTATATGATTATGATTTAAGTAAACATGGATCCATTACTGTGGAATAAACTGGTAATTATCCATGAAAATAGAAGAGAAGTATTTTAAAGTAAATATTCATTCATCATTTACAAAGATTAAGTCCCTAATATAAAAATAATAACTAAAGAAATAAACTAGTGATGGCCTGGGTGCTTGGAAAGATTGTAATCTCTTAGGAGATATGCAGGCAGAATGATAAAACAAGTCAGGAGGTGGTGATCAACCCATAGTTTATATGTAGAGAGACCAAAAAATAATCCTTGCATGAAAGAAGGGACTTGATACCTCTTCTGAGAAGCTACGGAAGATATCCTAGAAGAGAAGACATCTGAGCTGAGTCTTGAAGGATGCAGAGAATATTTCCAGATGAAGAAACAGAAGTAGGACATTTCAGGCAGAGGAAATATCAACAGATGCTCAGCAGATGTGTGAAATACTCAGAGAATGGTTACAAGGACAAGGTGGTTCAAGTGTAAAGGTGAAGGTGAGCTGGGGCCCCACTGTGCGGGACGTTTGATGGGGATGGTTGTCACCCCACAGGCCACCTGGTCTCACCTGGGAGGCTATAGATAGATGTCCCTCTTCTTCTCCAAGCATCAAGGGCTTCCTTCCTTCAGCTGTGGTTATTTTAAGACTCTTTGTGTTTTCCCAATTACTAGAAGTTACAGTAAGATTGAGCCACTTGGCTCTCATTTTTTTTTTTGATGTATACTTTTCACCTATTTTTCTCATAATTTGTTGTAGTTTGCTTTTTGACCTGCTCTTACAAGTAGTCCCCTTTTGTCATTTTTATGTGGTTCTTATACTTCTACAATATTTTGCTTGTTTTGTTATTTTGTGTATGATTTTACTCCCATACACAAGCTTTATTTTTTAAGTTTAGTTAACAAACACTTGTGTACCAGATATTTTTCTAACATGCCTTAAAAATGTTAACACATGTAATCCTCATAACAACCCTATGGGGAAAGTATTAATATTTTCAAATGACAAGCAAGGAAACTGAGCCATAATATGAGAGGTTTCACAACTTGTTAGTAGGTCTGAGTCCAGGAAATGTTCCATAGCCCATACTCTGAGCCCATGCTAAGCAACTTTCTTTAAAATGTGATCCTCTGGGTTTCTATTTTTTTAAATAATACCTATGCTTTACATCTCATTAAACAAGACCGTTACAACTCAGAGATAATAAAAAATTACTTCCTAGATATTCTTATAATAATTTTATGGCTCTGTAACTTTTGGGTTTAAAACTTTAATCAATTTGCTATTCATTATTTTGCACAATTTGAGTTAGAAACGTTCTTCTCCCCTAATCTTTTATTACAGTAGCCACTATTTCCCTCACTGATTTGAAATGATACATTTATTCTAAGATAACATTTTATATATTCATGGATTATTTTTATAGATCCTAATTCTATTTCATTGTTCAATGTGTTCACTCCTTTTTCAATACCATATTGTCCAGATTACTGTAAACTTATAGCATTGATGCTGATAAATGTTAAGTAAGTGTCCTCTTTTTCCAAAGTGTCCTCTTTTTTCACTCTTCTCAGGCATTTACTCCTCCAAAGAAATATATAAAATCAGACTTCTAGGTTCTATAGTAGTTTGTTTGGTTTTTGTAAGAGGATGGATTTTGACCTGAGATGCAATTAACTTTAACTTGAAGAAAACTGTGTCGAAATAATTATCTCTTTCACACTAGAATATGGTGTATCTTTTCATTTATTAAAGTCTTTCTTACACTTCACTCCATTTTTAGAGTTTTATTCTTAAAGGTCTTACACATTATTTGCTAGGCTTATTTCTAAGTATTTTTTCATTGTTTTCCACGTTTAATGAGATCTCAAATTCCATTAGAATTTCTAATTAGATCCTGCTGATATATAGAAAAACGATTAATGTTTGCATGTCTTTCTTATATATAATTGCCATATTATATTAAATTCTTGTATTAGTTCTAGTAGTTTTAAAATTAGTTATCTTGAAATTTTTCTTAGACATTCATACCCATGAAAATTGTTATCTTTATCTCTTCCTCTGCAATATTTACAATTTTTTATTATATTGTCTTGTTTTGTATATATATATATATGTATCTAATGAAAACTGTGGTGATAATATTCTTAATTTTATAGCTCCTGGCTTTAATGAAAATACTTCCAGTGTTTCATCATTAGAATGTTCCTACATAGAATTTTGATTTTTATTCCTAGACTAGTTTAATTTACGCTGACATTTAAATGGTACTTCAGCTAGTACAGCACTTTAGGTCCCTAATCCTTTGTCTCAATTTTCTAGCATCTTTCCAAACCTAGGGTCCTGTGTTTCAGAGAAGAAGCTTGATGCCAATATAAGAGTCATTCCATTGTGGTCACATGTTATGGTTCTCCACTCCTTTCCTTGTTCATTTATAGAATTGTCTTCATCCTTGGAGTTCAAAGATTTCTTCTCAATTTCATCTAAATGTACATAGATTTGGAGTTAGGGTGGCTAGACAAAATACCAGATACACTTAAATTTAATTTCAGATATACAATGAATAAAAACTATGTCTCAATTGTATGTATTGTTATTTGCTAAATCTGACAATCCTTACAGGCTATTTACAGTTGTTGTTATTATTATTGTTATTATTACTTTATTAGTTTAACACTTAGTGGGCCTTTTTAAATTATAGTCTTTTTTTCGGCTCAGAGAAATTTTTTTTTTATTATTCCTTTGACACTTTGTACTAGGTCAGAAAACTGATTCTTGAAATAATTGAATATATTGAATATTGGGTATATTGAATATTGTGCCACCTTTCTCCCCTAGGCAAGCTGTTCTTAATGTGGTTATCTGCCTTCGGCTCTTAGATGCTCACATGATGGAGCAGGAATAAAAATTGTGGGTTTTATTTTCTCCTTTATTCTCTCATTGTTGTTTTCTGGAAAGACTGATACCGGAAATCCTGATCTATCCTCTATTTCTCATAACTTACTTATTAAGTTTTTATATTTTTGTCTTTTATGACATGTTTGGGATGACGTCTTCAGCCAAATTAATTTTATTATTTATACCTTTTGTTTTTAAATTTTAACAACCATGGTTTTAATTTCTAGGAATTTTTCTTGATCTCTATCTCAATTTGTCATTTGCTCTATGACTTTTTAAGTTCTTTTCTGCCGTTGCATTATCTTGGGTTCCTCTGCAGTTAGTTCTGTTGGATCAGCATATTCTCCTTTGACATGAAAGTGTTGATTTTCTCAAAAACAAGGTCTGATGACCTTTGGTTGCCCATTCTTATTGACATACTTTCATGTTTATAAATGAAGGATTGGGCTTATCAATAGTAACAACAGTGGTCTTCTCAATAGTTGTAAAAGTCTGTTTTTGTGATAGTCCTCTCCCTGAAGAGTAGAGGAAACTTGAGTTCTCTGGAATAAGGTCTGGGCATCCTGACCTTCCTTTGTTATGCAAGCAGGTGGAGGCAGAAAAGCTGGACATCTTCACAATTGTCAAAGCAGAAGATGTGGTGTGTATATATATATATGTATATATATATATACATACACACACACACACACACACACACACACACACACACACAATGGAATACTACTCAGCCATAAAAAAGAATGAAATTTTGCCATTTGCAGCAACACGGATGGACTTGGGAGTGTATTATGCTAAATGAATTAAGTCAGACAGAGAAAGACTTTCTGTATGGTATCACTTTTATGTGGAATCTAAAATATACAACAAACTAGTGAACATAACAAAAAAGAAACAGACTCAATGATGCAGAGAACAAACTAGTGGTTACTAGTGGGGGGGAGGGGCAATGTAAGGATGGGTAAGTGGGAGATACAAACTATTGGATGTAAGATAGGCTCAAGGATGTGTTGTACAACACGGGGAACATAGCCAATACTTTGTAATAACTGTAAATGGAAAATAACCTTTAAAAAAAATTTAATTAAAAATAACAGCAACAAAAAGAAATAGGAGGGCTTGAGGCAGAGAGCAACATGACCAGTTTTATATATTGAAAAGACTGTCGGAATACAATGTAGAGAAAAACTGAAAGGGTATAAGAAGAAAATACAGAAATTTCAGTACTCCAGACATCCAGGCAAAATAAGAGAGAGGGAAATGCGGGTGGAATTGAGAGATAAAAAGAATAGGACTTGATAATTTTGATACGACAAGAGAGAGTGAGGGTGAGAGAGGAGTTGGAGGTGACTCCCATGTTACATTTCCAGATTGTGCAAAGGATGGATGGAGGACCATCTTCTGAAACAGGTGAATACCAAATAAAGTTTAGGTTTAGGAGTAAGATTTAGTTTGTTTTAAAAACCTTGAGTTTGAAGTGTCTTTCAGACATTCAAGTAGGTATTTCAAGAAGGCAGTTAAATACACGGGTCTGGAGCTCAGAGGAAATACCAAGGCTAGAGAAACAGATCTGAGAATTTTCAGCACAGATGGCTGGTAACTAAACCACAACCCTGGATGAGATCACCAGCAAAGACAGTAGAGAGGAGAAAAAATAAGAATCTAGGACATGGGGGAATTTTTGGTGGTCCATTGGTTAGAAGTCTGTTCTTTCACTGCCGAGGGCTTGGGTTCAATCCCTGGCTGGGGAACTAAAATCCCGCAGGCCAAAGATGTAGCCAAAAAAAAAAAGAATCTAGGACATGAATATAAAAAACTAGCAGAAGGAGGATGGCAGAGGGAGGCAAAGAGACTGAGGAGGGGCTGGGCAGGTAGAGGCTACGTGAGCAGTTTGTGGCGAGATAGAAACCCATCAGGGAGCCCTCAAGAGCACTAAACAGAGTCGGGTTCTATAGAGGAGTCAAAGAAGATGAGGACAGAAAGTGAAATTTCAGGCTATAAAAGGGTTCTGAAATGTTACTGCGAGGATAAGCTGTAACAAATACCTCTTCAAGTCAGTGATATGTGTGTTGTGCATTAATATCTGGACCACTCTGAAGCCAAACTCTCAAATGATCCTAGTAAAGATTAAGCTTTGTTGAGATCAGCATTTCCATAGAATATATGCAAATGGTAGAGTCATTAGTTTCTTAAAACTGTACCCAATACTTTGATATCGACCCCAATTAAAAAATGTTTATTCAATTTGTGAACTTCCAGTCACTCAAGGGACAAAATGGTTACTTACCGTTTCCAGTCCTAGGGTGAGTTGCCCTGGATACTTGGTCCAGGAGTCCATAGTTGGTCCTTGATAAAAAAAAAAAAAAAAAAAAAAAAAAAAAAAAGTGGGTATTTCCCTCAGGGACACTGCAGGATATCACAATATGAGACTCTAAAAACCAGAATTGTGGCCAAATGAGGCTTTCTTTAGTTTCCAAAAGAATGGAGTTGGGTTTGAGAGATGAGTACATTGACTGGCATCCCTCATCCTCTCAGATGGGATTCATTCATTATTTTACTCACATTGGAAGAATGTGCCTTCAAAAATTGTACCTTTTGGAAAGCCATCCACTTAATCATTTCTCTCCACCCAAAATATCATGAAGTATTTCATTTTTCTCTCACTTCAGTTCTTCAAAGCTCTTACAATAAGGTGCTGGGTGAAATTATCTCTTTTTGTAATTAAAATATTTTACTGGGTGAGCAACCTAACTGCCAAACTACAAGGGACCTATGGTTATTTTAAGAGGTAATTATCAATTTAATGGTTCTAATCATTATTGTAGTTCAATGAAATAGGTTTTGTTTTTGTTTTGTTTTTTTTTCTTTGCGGCATGCGGGCCTCTCACTGTTGTGGCCTCTCCCGCTGTGGAGCACAGGCTCCGAACATGCAGGCTCAGTGGCCATGGCTCACGGGCCCACTCGCTCCGCGGCATGTGGGATCTTCCCAGACCGGGGCACGAACCCGTGTCCCCTGCATCGGCAGGCGGACTCTCAACCACTGTGCCACCAGGGAAGCCCTGAAATAGGTTTTATATGCATGCAACTATAATAGCAAATTTAAAAGTTTCAGATATTTTTCAAAGGGATTATTTACTCTTGTATTTGGCTTTTTAGTTTAGAAAAAATATTAATATTAGAAATACTTTGTGCCAGGTTTTGGAATTATAACAAAAAGGATCACATATTATTTCAAAAACTAGTTACTAATGTTTAATAATTTGTTTTACTGTATAGCACAGGGAATTATACTCAATATCTTATAATAACCTATAATTGAATATAATCTGAAAATAAAACTGAATCACTTTGCTGTACACCTGAAACTAACACAGTATTGTAAATCAACTATATTTCAATTTTTAAAAATTTCTTTTAGGGCTTCCCTGGTGGCACAGTGGTTCAGAGTCCGCCTGCCGATGCAGGGGACACGGGTTCGTGCCCCGGTCCAAAAATTCTTTTAAACCTGCATTCGCAACCTAGAGGAACATGTCTCATCTCTCTCCATACATATGCTGCATTTTACCACATGGCAATCTTAGCTAATATTCCCCGACCACTGACGCATCTTTAGTTTGTTTAAATTAATGTTCATTGTGATCTTCAGCTCAGCAGCTTAGTTTTTCTTTTTTCAGGACAAAATGTTATCCTGTATCTTATCCAAAGCTCTCTGCCCATTTGCTGAATATACACTTGGCCTCTGCGTCACAGTGCAGCCACTGAATTTCCTTTGTGTGCCTGATCACAGGTCCTTTTTACCCAGTATGCACAAAAATTGCGTATTTGAAAATGAGTAGTCCAGTAAAATGTCCCTCACAGAATTATTTCCATTATTTCTATTACAAATCTTATTAAATTTGCACAACTACAAGAGACTTTAAACCATTTTCAAAGTATTGCTTTATCAAATGAAAGCAGATATAGACTCAGATGAAACATCTTATATTCAAACACATTCATTTCTCATTTCACATCAAATTTCAAAATACATGTGGGTCTCCATTTAACATTTTGGTTTTGATCCACAAGCAAAAAAGTAATACTAAAAGTAATTTAATTTGGGTGGCATGTCTCTCATGTAAGTAAAGATAAAGAAACTGAGGGCAAGTGCTTTATTTTCTCTCAAGGTGAATAGTAAAGTAGCAAAGATCAGTATTTCCTGGAAAAGGGGAAAATCTAATGCTTGTGCCAGGGGCCTGCAAATCCGTTTGAATATCAAGCACTGTTCTCAGAAAACATGAAAAAAAGTATGACTCACACATGATGCATGGGAATTTTTTCCAATTTTTATAGGTGCTATTATGATTAATAAAACACACAATTTAGAGTAACCTTTTGACAAACTGACCAAACTGAGTTGATTTCTCTCAACAACCACTAAAATTTCAATCAGGTGAGTGTCTGAGAAATTCTTTGACATTTAAAAGATCTTTTGAAATGCGTGCAAAGATTTAGCTATAGGGATGTTCAGTGTATCACTAATTATAGCAAAAAAATGTGAAACAACTTAAGTACATGAAAGTAGGAGTTTGATTAAATAAATTATATTATATCTATAATTTTGTCCCTTTAGGTCATCAGAACCACAGACACAGCCAATTTCAAAATAATAGGAGTTACTGCAAAGAAGCTTTAGCAGCTGTGCTACAGGACACAGCTCCTGCTCTCATACTTCTCCTCTCAAGTGTCTCTGCTGGCATAGCTCCTGAAGATACCAACGTCCCTAATTTCTCTCTAACTTAACTTGTATAAGCATAGAAGATCTGATCAGATGATTCAGTCACTATCATATATGGAACATCTCCCATAATCATAATAAGTGGACAGGAAGCTGAGATGGGATAATAGACCTTCCCACCTATCAGAGGATAAAAGTAATTGTAACTATCAAGATTATGACATACTTTCCAAAAGTATGTGAAATTAGCCATTCAAATAATGATTTATAAGGCATGGTTCTGTATGATTTAGGATATTTTTACAAAACACAGTTTTCACCTATCTTGAAAACTAAAGCAAAGAAACCCCATAAAAATTTTTGTGTAACTGACATAACATATGAGTCATGCAGTCTCTGCTTGCTTAGTAATTTGTCATTCTTTCAAAAATAGTTTATTTATTACTGTCAATCCTGATGCAGCTTTGCACCACATGGGATATAAATCTGTTGATCTTTTAGCATTTTGGCTAAGATTGACAGTAGCTTTTTAGTAAATGAATTCATAAAACATCTCCTTTCTCCTTGGCAATCTCCTTCTAAAATGCCTCTTTACCTCTATCAATTTTTCTCTTTCTCTATCTTTCCCACTCTGTATCACCACTTTTTCTTCTTTCTCCTGATTCTAAATATCTGAGAAAAGTTAGTACAGAGTAATCAGCTATCCAAAGTTAGAAGAAATAACCAGGCTCTAGTCATAAATGAATGGTTCAGTACCATGGAGAGCAGAGCACGTGCTTTCCAAAATACTAACCCATTCTCCCCCAAATTTTAGTTGCTATATTATTTAAAACATTCTTATTAGCCAGCCATTGGCTCAGACTGTGATTCCACGCTGAGAACTTCTAGTGCATCTAGCAAAATTGGTTTCACCTTTGAACTATCTATGTTAAAGGAACAAGTTCCCTTCCCCCAATCTACATGGACCAATATATCCATCAAAAACAAATGTATGAAAAGTTAACTTAAGTTAAAGCAGGTATATAAAATACAAGCTCCAATTTGTTTTTTATTATTGTTACACACTGTAACAAATTGTGATAAATGATTTCTATGCTTACCCTTAACTGATGTGCTTACTTTGTCACAGATGATTAATAAATAGTTATTACACTGGCATTGTCCCACAGACTAACCTTTGATTAGTAATTACTGAGGAGCATAGGACTTCTTGTCTCATTATGGGCTGTGCAGTTAGCAAACCCTATAAAGTTTCAAGTGCCCCAAAGTGGAATACTATACAGTCACTTAAATAAAAGCAGAGAATGTTTATTGATGTGCAGAGACTTTCCCACATGCTAATTTGTAAAAGCATGTTATAAAGAAGCATAATCCCACTTTTATTAAAGAATAGTAACATGGTGAAAGAGTCAGGAAATATGACAGTGGTTACCTCTGGGTGATGGATTTATGAGGGATTTTTTTTCCTTTTGTTGTTAACATTTTCTTTCCTGTATATCCTTAATTTTTATACCATGATTATATATTTCTTCTATGAAAATAATGGGACTCATGGAAATTAATTATTATTTTTAAGTTGATTGTTCACTCAATATTTTTGTATTTCAATTCACAGTCTATCACTGTATCTCTATGTGCTTTGATAAGTGGCTGGTTTAGAGCCCCCATAAATAAAGTATACAGCCTTAGAATGTGAAAAGAAATGTATGTACCCAAGAAGCATTTATTGTATGGAAGTGGAAGGGCTGACGTTATTTGGTTTTTATTTTCAAAGCATCCAGTTTCAAAGACGTATTTTGTTAAATATCACAAATTTCATATGGCTTAACCTAACATTAAATCAAGTTATAGCTAAGTAAGATTTCCTCCCCCCTTTCCTAACGAACAATTAATTATGTGCCCATAACAAATGGATAATCTTTACTCTTATCTATTTTACAAAATATATCTTGGTATCTCCATTCAGAAAAAAAAAAATGCTCCACTAAAATGATCCAATCTGAACTGACACAAACAAGTTCTGCAAATTTCTGCTTGGTTTCTGCACTGTAAGTTATCTTCAATTAATTAATCCTTATCTCCCTAGGGTAGGCCTTTGACAGGTCTGGAACAAAACTCAGCCAAATGTCAAAATAGGAGGGACAGAAACAGCTCAACTGAAACACATCTGCCAAATCCAACTTAGATAAATTTATTTCTTCTGGGACAGAGAGCATTTATGAAATTGATATTTACAAAGTAGAGTTTGTAGCATATTAATAAAAAGTGCTAAATGCATAGGTTTTTAAAATAGTGAATCACTTAGGACTCTAATGCCTCATTAATATGGCATTAATCTATTTAGAACAATGCATAATAGAGCCTACTTCCTGAGTAGATTATTCTAGTGTTCAATTTGTAAAGGAATAAATAATCCCAAACTTTTTTCTTAAACTTTTGGGTTTTGTATTTGAAACCATATAAATTTTATGTTACTTGAGGTTTAAATTTTACTAATATGCCCACACCTCTGTAATTAAAGTCTCCTGGTCAGGGTAAAGGGAATTGTTAGAAGAAGCATAGTGAGAAAAACATGCTTTTTAAAACCTTCTAGTCCCCTCCAAAGAGATGGGGGCTAGAGGCCCCACAGAGCAGTAGCTGCTGAAACAGCTAAAATAATGGGAGAATCAGACAGGCTTCTCTTATTTACCTGGAGCTCAAAGGCAAAGTAGGAATAGATCCCTTTAGGTGCCACCAAGATCCATCTCCTTGCTTCAGCAAGGAGTGTTTAAGAAAGACTCTCCTGTGTAAGCAAACTTGGAAAGAGCTGGCCAAGTTTTACTTCCCTCTTTTCTTGTTATCGCCAGAAGACAAAAAAAAAAAAGCAACACCTGCAAGGATCTTACATTACTCATGCTTGGGATAATTACCATGCATCATTTGTGCCACCCCCCTTCCTGGCATGTTGGCTCACAGCGAGTGGCCCAACCTCCAGTGACTCCTTTGGTATTTGCTTCTTGCAGCCTACATACAGCATATGAATCATCAAGCCCCCCAGCAGAGGGCTGCCTGGAAAAAATAAGGTTTCAGTTAGAGAACCAGCCATATGGATGCATGGTTGACTCTTACCACGCAACTCTTACAGCAAGTGAAACAGGATACCAACCAATGGCCATGCTTTTCTCCTTGCCAATGGATGTCAGGGGGAAAAGGCAGGAGAAAGTGTAAATGTCAATGTCAAAGAATGAATATTCAGTTCCAAAATTGTGCATAAGTAAATCTGAAAAAAAAAGAATCACAGCAGCGTCTTATTGCTCAATTCCAGCCCATGTACAGAGAATAAAAAGGCAAAGCAATGTGAGTGAAAAGCAAGATATCAGACTCAGCAGGACTCTGCCACCTTGGCTTTGAATGCTGCCACATTTATGAGTTTAACTGTTTTATCACCAGCCTTCTCTGATCTCACTTGATCAAGAAAGATGGCAAAGGTTTGGATGACCAAGGCAGCGCTGACCCAAAATTAGCTCTAGGAATAAGAAAACGCACTCCGAGAGGAAGGAATTACTAAACTTAAAGCCAGCTAATGAATTCCCGGTAGAATTCCTGATGGATGCATCCAAAAGCTGATTCGTGAATTAGCCACAAACCTATGCCTTGTAACTGTTATTTGCCACACACAAAAAAAGGATCCAGGATGCAGTTTTTGAGAGCTAAATTGCCGGCAACATAAGTGGGTTGCATGTTATTCTCTTCAAACAAAAAAGAACAATATAGGTATGTTGGATTGCTGGTTCTTTTGAAGCTAAGGATTCAGTGTCTTCTGTCATGTTCATTTCAAAAGGATTGTCATTGATAAAAGAGAAACTGTGGATTTCATATGTCTTCTCAGAAAATATTTATTTTGTTTTGAAGTATAATTCCAGTTGAGTAAACATTACTTCTGTTGTCATTGAGATCGTGATTTCAGTTTTCAAAAAATCTAAATTGTGTTTACTTGTGGTGACTATAACAATGGAGTCACAAATCTGCAGCAATATTATAGCAATGTGGAACTACTCTGAAACATATGATGTATAGCTCATTCCTTTAGCCTATAAGATAATGAAATGCCAAGCGTTACATACATATGCACTTCCTCTGCTTAGTACATCCCAATGTAAATTGGTTACAGCTCATGTTTAAAATAGGATGTTTTTTCTAATACTAGGAATTTTCCTTATGGAATCTTATTTTTTTTAATTGGAGTATAGTTGATATACAATGTTGTGTTAATTTCTGCTGTACAACAAAGTGATTCAGTTATACATACATATATATTCTTTTTCATATTCTTTTCCATTATGATTTATTACAAGATATTGAATATAGTTCCCTGTGCTATACAGTAGGACCTTGTTGTTTATCCATCCTATATATAATAGTTTGCATCTGCTAATCCCAAACTTCCAATCCAACCCTCTGCCGCCCCCCCTTCCTCTTCCTTCGCCTTGGCAACCACGTCTGTTCTCTATGTCTGTGGGTCTGTTTCTGTTTCGTAATGTCATTTGTGTCATATTTTAGATTCCATATGTAAGCGATATCACATGGTATTTGTCTTTCTCTTTCTGAATTACTTAGTATGATAATCTCTAGGTCCATCCATGTAGCTGCAAATGGCATCATTTCATTTTTTTTTATAGCTGAGTAATATGGAATCTTATTTAAAAGAATCCATCCAGGGTGTTATAGTTTTGCCTATTCTATTTTCCCCTGTCTAGCAAAATGCACTGATTATAAAGAAAGGGTGGTAAAGAATAGGGAATTGACATAACCTGTCTGGGCTTATAGGAAGGCCTTATACAGTAGGTTCTATAAAACACTTGTTGAATGGTTTCCTGCTCACAATGTTCAAATCCTTAGCCTGGCATTCAAGACTTTTCTTCATTTGCTTTAATCTAGCCTTTTTCCTTGTCTCTCATTGCTGCTTCTCATGTGCCACGTGCTACCACTGAGTAAAACTTTTGAACCTAATCGTGTTCTGTACTCAATACTGTCTACCTCTAACAAATTTTCCTCACCATTTTCACTAGCCCAAGGGATCAGACTCATTATTTCCAAGATCCCTTTAAATTTTGAATTAATGACTTATGATTCAAGGAAATACCACTTCCTATGTGAAACATTCTTTGATTGCCCCAGCTGAATATTATCTCTCGTTTTGTTCCCCACTCTTATTGATCATGTCTTTGTCCAAATGTTGTATATCTGTGTCCATGTCTTATGTCCCCTGCTGTATTTGCAAATTCTCTGAGCAATGCTGCATGACAGTATTCTGCATTCAGGAAATTTTCTCTAATTACATATTGAATTACAGTGAATTACTAAGCAGCAGCCCTGACAATGCAGGAGTTTTATACTGTAGTTTATTTATTAGTTTTGTCTCTCCTGGGTGTTGGAAACCCTCAGCCAGACGTAGCTGAGCTTTTTCCCCAAGGTAATTAAGATTCTCTCCTGCCTTTGCCATCTCAGTTTCATCCTGTGATTATTTGGCCATAATGATGTGACTGCTTTACAGAAAACTCGATGTTATATCAAGTGCACAGATTTTGTCTTTTTGTCTATAATTGATCAATTTCATTCTTAAGGTCCAAGCTTTCTGCCTTTGCTACATGGAGCTCATCACCTCTGCCTGCTGCTCTTTCTAGATTTAAACCTGATGTGACACAACCTGTACAAACCCGGAAATACACAGATGCAACACTCTTTTCTAACTCTTTCATAGACCATTTCCATGCGAAAAGAATCACATTTAACTGCCTGATATGGAAGTTGCTTCATGAATTTTGAAGACCTGGGGTGAGAAAAAGAATATTTAGATCCAAGTCTTGAAAGATTCACCCACATAATTTTCAAACACACATTCCTCCAATTCTTTTGAACACCTACTGTGTAACATACAATTTCCGGGCTTATTATGTCATTGTCATCTCTGAGTTATTCTAAACATAAAGTTGACAAAAACTGAAGCTTAAAAATAAAATTGAGTGAAACCAAGGCCCGTAATCTTTAGTAGGTTAACCTAGATCATAAGGCTAAGTAACAGGATTTCAACTCAGGTACCTAATGCAGAGTTCAGTGCTCCCAGGGGGAGAGCCGGGGTGTCAAGCAGATGTGTCAACTGTGGTAGCGTATGGCTAGCGCTTCTCCTGGTTCATTTAAAGCCTCTGAGACTCATCTTTGTGTTACCCCAGTGGTAAAAGCCACCTCTTCTGAAGACGGCTTCACAATGGTTTATCAGCAAATTATCTTGTCCACTGGGTCACCTGTTTTCACACTGCAAATGCCTCCTGGTTAGAGGGACTGACTTGCTTAGACTCTCGGCTTATCCTAGATGGCTCGGGACCTTGCTGATTAACCATTCATGCCTGCAACCTGCGAGTAAAAACTTTGAAAAGTAAGGCTTTGCCACTCAAAGTGTGTTCTATGAACCAAGAGCATTACTACCACCTGGGAGCTTATTAGAAATGCAGACGCTTGGGGTCCATCCCAGACCACCTGAATTCATAGGCCTTTTAATTTTGAGAAGCCCTACCAAAGCACTATATTCACTGAAGCTATTTCTCTTATGATATAATAATTTTTGGTATGTTTGTGACTAAATGCAGTGAAAAAATTCTCAATTTTTTGTTTTTAATTTGTTCGTTTGTTATCAAAAAGTGATAAACTCTGCAGGTAGTCTCCATTTCCCCTTGGAAAGTAATCACTTGTATACAACAATTGCCTCCACTCTGCCCACTCATCTAAGAGCCAACTTTGCCTTGTATCTCTACAGAAAGTCCACCTAAGGAAGCTTTATTTCTTATGGCAGAAATGGGAAAAAAAAATTAATTGATTTGGTAGGTTTGGGAGGACAAAATATCATCATGGACATATCACTGGAGTGGGGTCAAGAAGATCTGCATTCAATAGGAGTCTTCCTCTAACCAGGCAGTTACCCCTGGGCAGGCCCCTTCCCACTTCCCGGCCTTGGGTTTCCTCATCTGTATTAAGGAGTTTGGACAACATAATCTCCAAGGCTCCTTCGTACTCCGACAGCTTGTTGGGACTTTACTGATACCTGCTTAATAGATTTCTCATTGCCACCCTAGTCTCTTTCTCCACTGCCAAGTCCAGATAAGTCTTGCTTATTGCCACAGCCTTCTAATTGATCTCTTGCTTCGTTTTGCCCTCTCCCCATCCGAGCTCCATACCACTGCTAGTTCCTTTGTTCTCTAATCATGGCCTTCTGATGCTTAGAACACTTCAACGGTCCCAAACACCTGGACATGACCTGCAAGTCCCTTCCTGTTCCTTGAAGATGCTGTGCTGTCCTCTGTCCCTAAACACACTGCTGCTCCCAGCCCCTCTTGCCTGAAATGTCCCCTACACTCCAGCCTGTTGACCACTGACTCCTGCCTGATAATCTTTCAAGCGTCAACTTCATCATCACTAGGTAAGGTGTTTTTGCTATCAGAGTACATTGTGCATCTCATAATACTTGATACTCCTTACTGTATCGCTCACTTAGAATTAATCTTTGTGAGGGCTGAACAAGTCTCCCTTGCTCATAATCGTGCTCTTGTAACCAACACCAAGTGAGCATTACAAATTATTGTTTGAATTCCATCCTCTGCTTCCTAGTTACTGATAAACTAATAATAGTAAACTCTAAATATTGCTTTAAGGATTAGGCATAATTAATCTAAAATGCCTAGAACAAACCCTGGCATATATTAGGTATTTAATATATGCTACCTATTACTACTGTTACTATTCTTTTCTCTCTTTAATTATAGCAGTTAGTACAGGCTTAATTGTAATTACCTGATAAGTAAAAATCTCTTTGTCACTTTGAATGCTAAAGGGAATACACAAAGAAGTAGATGCATTCACCTAAATAAATGCATCAAGTTACTGGTTTTCCTTATTCCAAGGAAACAGAAAATCATACTGTTATGTACTAAATATATATAATTAATCATATTCATTGTAAATTATACAGCCATGTATTTGAAAAATACAGTATTGAATTATCACAAAGTATTATTAAATTCTTCCAGTAAATGTTCCATGATTTGTTCCCTTGAAGCTTAAGCTAATGGAAAAGGCTTGAGAGAAATTATCATTTTGAAGAAAACAGATCCTGGATACTTTCGACCTAAAAGGAAATCTGGCATGCATCTCTTAATATTCTTAGAAATTACTCATAGGTTCAGCTTTTATTAATTCATAACTCTTTGAAGTTATGAATTGAAAGGGGTCTTGAAGTCCAATCTCCCATCCAATATTTGAATCTCTGTGGCACCATCTTAGCCAAGTGGATGGGCGGCCTCTGCATGGGCAGTTAGATGATTAAATCTCTATTAGTTTCCATAGCAACATATGATTTATTAATGATGCATCCATGAGTCTTTGAAAATATATTATCTGTAAGTCAGAAACAAATTATAACACAGTCATAGGAGGAAAAAAACAAAGTGGAAGGTAGATAAGGAAACAATTGAGATATTAATCAAACTTTAGTTTGATATTTTTTCTCTACCAGATATTAAATAATAACACAGATAGAGTCATGACCAGCAAACATACAAAATGTCAGTCTTATTCTGCCACTGTGTTATTGTTCATTATTACTTATTCCCAGTTTACACCTTTTCTTCATTATCTCTCACCCATTCCTTCTTTATATTCCTTTAGTCTCACATCTGTGTCTAATTCCTGTTTTCTCACCACTTACTTCCTTGCCTCTCTCCTTAATATCTTTCTTAGTTTGGCCAAGTATTCTTTTATTTCTAAAATACGGTAATATGACTTTGCCGTAATAATACAGAAACCGAGCTGTAATAAGAAATAATCTGACACATAAGAATAGGCTGAAGAGACAGTAAGAATATGTTGTTAAAGGCTCAGAAAAATAAGATAGGTGGATGAATGGATAAATGTATGGATTTCAGTTTATAAATATTTATTAAGTTCCAAATAGCAAAGTACTCTGTTAGATTCTGTGATAGATAATAAGCGAGGTCTGATTCTCTGTCTTTAGGAGGTTAAAATCTACAGGAAATTTATACACAGAACTAACCAAACACAGTACAAGACAGACCATGAGCAGTAATATGAAGGGAGAAAAAAATGGGGAAAAAAAGAGATGGAGAAGAAGGGAGAAGTGGAATATTATTCAAGGAAGAGGAAATAGAAATAGAGTAGTTAGCAAATGGAAAATTAATATTGATTATAAGTATTATATTTCAGGGTATTTAAGAAAGGAAAGGTGTGTTTCAGAACTTAAATCACATGATATTAATTTTTTAAAAAATCATATGGATCTCACACTCAGCCATGGCCTGGTAAAAGTATTGCATGCTATGACTTTATTAAGACTTTATTATGAATCAAATAAAAGCTTTATAACTAAAGATCTTTTGTTTAACATAAATTGTGTAGATTTATGCAGATTGGCGTGAGGTACTTATATCAGGCCACCCATAATAGCTGCTGCCTTTAAGAACAGAAACTAAAATAGTTAAGAAAAGATACAGAAAGAGGTTTAAACATTTCTGTACAGAATCCTATTAAAAAATTTTCACGTTTACCATTAGATTCTGTACGATCAAAATGTTCTAATGGTAAAAAACACCTTTTAAAATTATTTCAAGCATTTCTGTTTTTCACCTTCTAAATTACATCTTGTACAGGGCAATAAGAAACTATTTAATGATGAAATGCCAATTAACAACAAGTTCAGTATGCCAAGTAAAAGTAATGATATTTCCTCACCAAATACCACAGCATGATTTATAGAAATGCCATCCTTTCCCAAAGAATGGAATCCTTTCATTTGGTGCAGTAAATTGCATACTGTCTTTTTACAGCTGTTCCCAAAGACAAAGATATTTTTGAGCTTCATTTATAAAACATAAATATCAGATTGTTGTTCCAGCCTTCTTGTAATTCAACATAGCATCAGTGCTGGCTGAACATTATTCACGCAGTAGAAAGTAAGAAATGGTGACAATTTAAAGTTAACATTGTGAAATGAAGATGAATATGTAAAATGTTAACCTCAAATGGTTTAAGTAGATGTTATGAATACTTAAAGTGAGGAGAGCAGGATCTTGGTAAAAGAGCCTTTTGAAATTATTTCCACTTCCTACCGTAAGGGCAATCTGCCTGTTACTAGATTCGTATGATCCCACGTACAGAGTGATGTGTTCTGGGAGAGATTTAGATAGAGGGCTGTGGATTACAGGAAGAGACTGATTCTGTCTGAGGTGGTCACAAAGATGTCTCGAAGAAGGTGGTATTTGATAGAGATACAGTGTCAGAATTGGATATTCGAAGTGAGGGAAGGGATATTTCAGGCAGAAGGAATACATCAATAGGACAAAAGAGGCAAGAAAGCCCCTAGGCAAATGGAATGGGGAGTTTGACTAGTCTGTGAGGTTCATGGAGTTCTTGACGAGAAATAGCGACAGATCAGATGCGATGGTAAATTAGGGACAGATTGTGAAAGGCTTTAAGGGTCACGCTAAAGAATCTGGTTTTTATTGGCTAGTGAATAATAAGTTCAGTGATATTTTTCCCCAAGGTTTTAAACCCAGAACATTCACATGACCAGAACTGTGCTGTTTATTGGGCATTTAGAGTGCACTCAGCTGTGCCAGGTAATTTACAAACATTATCCAATATGGTCATCACAAAAGTATAGTTAAAGGAAGTCGTAACCCCATTTTACAGATGAGAAAACTGTCTCAGAGAGGCTATATAACTTGCCTTTGTTCAACAGTCTAGTAAGACAAATTTTTACCCTAAATTATATGCTCCTTACTCTTCATAATTCTGTTTTCAAAATCCTACTGTTTTTTTAAGACTGTAATTTTGTAATTCTCTTACTCTTAATAATTCGGTATTTTGAAGAAAGGAGAAATAAGAGAGAGTTAGGCTTGTTTAGAAGCTATTTTACTATGATAAGAAAAAATAATATTTCTAATTGAATTACATCTATAACTAGTTCAAGTAACAGCAAATCTGAGCTACCACTGTTCCTGAAAAATTGCATGATTATCATTTTAGAGTTTTATTATGATGTTGAGGGTTCTTACACAAGTGAAAACTTAAATTTCTTTTATTATCTAGTCAGTTTCTAATGATATTCAGAAAGCTTTGCAATGCAGCTAACAAGAGTTTCCTTAGCCAGATTCATTAAGTGTAACTGCCATTTTTTAAACCATCAAAATTAAGCGCTTAGTATGTGCAAGACATAAAATATGGCAAGTATCTTAATTCCATTTTTTTCATTTTAATCACAACAACATTGTAAGATAGGCATTCTTTTCCCATTTTCTAGACAAGGATACTAAGGTTCCCTGAGGTCTCTACGGGGTAGTCCATATGTAATGAAACTGGTATTCATGTTGAGCTCTATTTAAGTCACTATTCTTTCCACTACACCTGAATGTCCTGTAACCGCCCACACCATGTAATAAAGATGAGTGATCTTGAAGTGATGTTCATGCCACATGGTTGCAGAGGAATGAAGTAAAAGACAGTCTGTGGCACAAACTTGAAATGGAGTGCCATGGTTATTGGACAGACTTTGAAATCAGAGAAACATGCCCACCACGTAAAAGCATGTGACCTTAGGCACGTTACTGAAGCTTTCCGAGGCTCAATTACAAACTGGGAAAATGCAAATAATAATATCTATCTTAGAGGGTTGTTAAAAGGATTAAGCAAAGTAATGCCTAAAAGATTCTTAATAAAAGTAAGCACTGTTAATAGTAGTAGTTGTGTTACCACGCTGCCATATCTCCTCGATTCCCAGGGCTTCAGCTACCATCTCTTCTGCGATCTCTTCCAAGTATTAGATCCAGACCTCTCTTCTGAATTCTGGATACGTAGAGCTCATCACCCACTTGGCATTTGCACTTGGATATCCCACATGCATCTTATACTCGTTGTGTATCAAACTGAACTGAACTAATTATACACATCATCTTCTTCCCACCCTGCTAATCTCTGCTTGCCTGTCGTCGTTTTCATATATGATAATGGTAATGTGTGAGTTTGTGTGTAAAATCAACCCCACAAGCAACCCACAACCAATCAAATTTCAAGTCACTAAGTTCTGCATTTCTATTTTTGCTCTACTTTTGTAGAACAAAAGTTCTACATTTCTCCTGACATCATGCTGTTCCCAGCTGCCATCATTTCTCTCCTAGAATACTACCATCACACACTACATCTGCCTGTCCTTACCAACCAGCTCTCTGTACTGTAACCAGAAGGACCCTCCTACCCACCCTGAGACCTAAATGAAATTGGCTTTAAATCCTTTCCCATTTCCAGTGTTCAAATCCCCTTGAGATTTTTGTCAATTTGGAGGAGGTTTTCATTCTCACAATTTCCTCTCCCCTCAGGCATCCACCAGCTTCTATGATGACCATTCTGTGTCCTAACACATGGATGTGAAACTAGCCCCTTCATCAAGTCACACTAATGAGCCACTCACACAAAACACGTGTGAATGTCACAAACATTAGTAAAGATTGGGGTTTGGGGAGATGGAGAAATGTTTAGTATTCAAAATGCTAACTTCAAATGAAACATTAGGCTTTCCCAGTTTTAAAATGCTCTTTGACCTCCTCATCATCTGGATATTTCTGTTAGCTGATTGCCCCTCCTGTATCCCAATACCACACCATCATGCTGGCTCTTCTCTCCATGTTTTTTTTTTTGGTTTTTTTTTTGCGGTACGTGGGCCTCTCACTGTTGTGGCCTCTCCCGTTGCGGAGCACAGGCTCTGGACGCGCAGGCTCAGCGGCCATGGCTCACGGGCCCAGCCGCTCCACAGCATGTGGGATCTTCCCGGACCGGGGCACGAACCCGCGTTCCCTGCATCGGCAGGTGGACTCTCATCCACTGCGCCACCAGGGAAGCCCTCTCCATGTTTTTTTTTTTTTCCAGCCCCTCCTCTCTTATCTCTCTCCCTTACTTTCTGGAATAAGGCCATTCTTTCCTTTGTAACTTGAATACTAGTTTGACTGTCTTTTTTTGTTTGTTTTTGTTCATTTGCCTAGATTCCTCTGCTCATACATTTAGAGTGGGTCCTTCTATCCCAAGTGGTTCATTATCAAGTATTTTTTCATTAAAAGTTCCCCTAATAGGAATTTGGGAGCCAGCAGTTAACATAATAAATGTTTTGCTTCTATTGCAGAATGCAAATCTGTTTCACTCCCCTGCTTAATAAGCTGTAAGTGGCTTCCCATTGCCTTGAGCAATAAGCCTCAACTTTTTTAGAAGGACTTAGAAAGTATCCTATGATCTAGTTTCCACTATTGACCATTCTGATGTTATTCTGGTTTCTCAAATGCATTGTGCTTTCTCCAGCCCCCAAATCTTCATATACACTGTTCTTCACAGATCTTATTTTTTCTCTAAATCTTCAGCAGGCCAACTCTTACTGTAGCCTGTACTTACCTGTATAGACTCTTACTCTAGGTTAGATCCTGTTGCAGGTCCTCTTTTATCATCATTCACTTCTGTACAATGCCTCTTCCACTTGTAATTATTTAAAATGGTATATTTCTTCTCTTCTGTTGTAGACTCCAAACACCACTGGAACCAGGACCAAATTTCTTTTCTTCACCATCATATCTTCAGCACCAAGCATACAGCAGGCACTCAATTTTTTAAAAAAAATTTTTTTAATTAATTTATTTATTTTATTTATTTTTGGCTGCGTTGGGTCTTCGTTGCTGAGCGTGGGCTTTCTCTAGTTGCAGTGAGCGGGGGCTACTCTTCCTTGTGGTGCGCGGGATTCTCATTGCGGTGGCTTCTCTTGTTGCAGAGCACGGGCTCTAGGCACACGGGCTTCAGTAGATGTGGCACGCGGGCTTCAGTAGTTGTGGCGCACGGGCTTATTTGCTCTGCAGCATGTGGGATCTTCCCGGACCAGGGCTCGAACCCATGCCCCTTGCATTGCCAGGTGGATTCTTAACCACTGTGCCACCAATTTTTTAAAAACTACATGAAAGTACATATTGAGCAGAGCATGTGTGTAAAGTACAGCACTTCATCTCCCTTGATTTCTGGGCTTTAATTTATCCGGCATGGAGGGATCAGTCCTCCAGGAAAATCATAAAATCCCAGTGATGGTGGAGGACATGGGAAACAGGAAACAATTTGCTTTAAAGATCTGAAAGTTCTGTGGTTGACAATGCTAACTCAACAGAGGAGGGGAGTTAAAGGGCAGTGCTTACAAAAGGTCACAAGGATCCACCTAAATAGGCTGTGAACTATGTGTTTCGTAAGCAGAAGGCGCTTTGTTAACTATCCTCAGATTTAATTAACTGGTATCACAGCTGGAGAGACACTTCATGCCTGTGGGGAAATTCAACTGAACTCATTAATTCTAAAATAACTGATTAGCGCCATTATCTTTCACATTATCTTTCTATAAGTGGGACAGCTACATTTTTTACAAGCATCTTTCTGAGGTAAAACCACTTACAAACTATAAATACTGTTAGGGATAAAGAAGCAGGGTAGAGAATTTAAAAATTCAGGCAAAATAATGTTTGTCAGTGTTTCATGTTGAAGTAACACTTGTTATTGAAAAATAACACTTGTTTCACAGAATTGACCTGTCAGAGACCCTTATTTTTTTATAACATATTAAGCCAGAAGAATGTCACGCATTTTCAGAACTTGCCTGATCATTGGACTGTCAAGAACAGATGTATGTGATGGCTTCCTGGATGGTGGACCCACCTCCTCCCGAGTCAATCATCAACCAGGCAGCTTCACAGGTCTCTAAACTCGTCACCATAGTAGGTCCCAGAAACTGTTCCCATGGTAACCTTCAGTCAAACAGGTTAGCTCAGGCTGTTTCATACAGGTGTAATAATAGAAAAAGAAACTCTTTCATGATGCCACAGAAAAGGGTAATATTGATTATTGAATACGTAGACTGAAAGTCAGAGTGCTTATGGAACCATTTATGAACCATGGTGTTAGTGTCCTAAAATGACACATCTTCTAAAATTTACATGTCCCAAAGGGAATCAAGGAGAAAAATAGGTCATAAATACTATAGCAATAATTAGCTATTGTTTTTGGAGGCTCTACTAAATATCACGTATTCAACTGGGTAATGTACACATATAATCTCACTTCCCTCCCCCCAAAACCTGGTCATAATAGCTTTTAGCTTTTCCATAATTCACCTGAAGCAGAGGAGGCTCAAAGAATTAAAATGAGAGACTATCACTCAAGTGAGATTTGAACCCAAGTTGGCCTACCTCCAAAATTTCTTTTTATCTCCAAAACTGCTTTTTTTCATGATATCACACTTTTTGAGCATCTCTCAAGCATAATCTAGAGGAATAAGTTATAGTTTGTGCTGAGAGAGTTCACCACCAATTAAGGACAGGTATGAAAGGTAGCATTTGGGCTCCCTTTGTGCCTCAGTGTTTTCATCTGTGAAGTGTGATAATAACTTAATGGGAGGTTCTGAGGATGAAATGAAAAAATGTATTTTAAAACATTTTATAAAATATAAAATGCGAT
The DNA here is from genome assembly GCF_000442215.2 of Lipotes vexillifer. Lineage (NCBI taxonomy): Eukaryota > Metazoa > Chordata > Mammalia > Artiodactyla > Lipotidae > Lipotes > Lipotes vexillifer. Next base: position 1,255,330 of record NW_006781377.1, on the reverse strand, counting down.
ATGTGGCTATTGTTATTATCCTACATATCACATAAAATCTTGGCATATCTCCTCAGCCTAAGCTTCTTCCACTTTAAAAATGCCAGGTTGAATTCTTTCCTCAAGCTTGTTTCCTTTGATCTCCAAAATTAAGAGCTCCACAGAGTTTCTACCCCAGGTCCATATTGACAGTCGGGAAATAATTACTGCATTAATATATATAATAAAATGCTATTTTACACACACTTATGCACACACACGGCAACTTGCTAAGGAAATATTATTAGTATTTATTTTAAATTAATGCTTAATGGGTAAAAATTGACTTATCATTCTGCACTCTGGTTGGGCAGAGCAAAGTAAGATTGAAAGCTGAAGGTGCAAAGATAATCTATTTAATCAAGGAAATGGCAAATGCAACAAATTCAAGGGTTGTAACCCAGTAACCTACGGGCTGAGACTGGCCTGCAAATGTTTTTTTTTTTTTTTTTTTTTTTTTTTTTGGTATGGCACCTTTTATTTATTTGTAACTAAACTATTTACAATATAATCAATGCCCATGAATCTATTATGACCCCAAAACAAAGCGAATATGAATATTCTTCGACATGTTATTTGGAGCACATACACATTCATTTCTGCTGAGCCTATATCTAGAACTAGAATTGCTGGGTCATGTGTTATGTAAATATCCAGCTTTAGTAGATATTGCCAGTTTTCCAAAATGCTTAAGCTAATTTACACTACCACCAGCAGTGAATGAAAATGCCACTTGCTCTAAATTGTTGTCAATACTTTGTATTTGTTGTCTTTTTAATTTTAACCATCCTATGGGTATGTAGCTTGTCTTACTCTTTAACTCCTTAAAAGTTGCCTTGTGCTCTCATTACTTTATATTAGTAAAGGACGTGCTCTTAAAGATGTTACTATTAACTTCTTGATGACCAAGTCTAATGACTTTTCTTCAATCCTTGCCCTTCATTTCTTAGCAACATGTGACACCACTCACCCCCACTTTCTTCTTGAAACCATTGACTTCCATGATATTACATTATCCTAGAAGGTACATCTTTATCCACAGTCTCAAAATCCAGTATACCCTTTATTTTATGTTTGCCTAGAGACAAACAAATGTGTTTTCTTTGGCCAGATTTTAATGATGCTTTTAGACAATGCCTGTACCCTCCCATTTGCTGACTAATCCATCATTCAATCCTCTTAAACTTGACTGCTTCACACATTTATATTACCTGCCTGACATTTGAGTTTTGGACCCCTTTACCGAGTAAGAGGCAAAAGAGATGAGGGCTCTGTCTCATGAAATCATAAAGACAGAAATGGATGTATCTGAGCATGTAAAACACGAAAGGCAGTGTTGGTGTGAATGTGGACTCAGGCACCAAGAGACAACTGACATACTCCACCTGAAAAGATACATTTAAGACCCACATAAAGAAGCCTGGCAGTACACAGCAGCTGGTAAGCATATTCACTCAGCAAGCAGCTTTCAAGAACCTGCTGTATGAGCTTCAGAGCAGTTTCTGGCACCATGCAATAAGCACGATGTAAGTTGATGTTCTTTTTTATAATATTGTCATCTTTGAAATCATTATCATTGCTGTGATTATGGGTCAGACACAATTCTAGGAAGGACAGAGTCACACAAGGCCTGTCTTTCTCTTTACTCCCAAATAGAATATATCCCCAATGTCCTGCACCATTCCTGATACACGCTGGTTGCTCAAAATTTTCTGAAGAATGATAGAATAAATAATGGGAGATTAGGGGGAGGCCATCCTTAGTCTTTGAAATCAACATCCAAATTCTGCTCTGACAGTTTCTGAAAGAAAGAAAGTATCAGGGCTGCTCTGGGACTTTAATCTTCCTGAAGGAACTGAAAGGACAGACTGTCTTGCTGGAAAAGGTTTCCCAGGAGCTGGACAGGAGGCTAAGTGGATGAATTACATAACGTCTGCAGAGAATTATGGCCATTAAGTGCTATATAAGCACCAGACACCATTAATATTACTATCTAAAAGAATTGAGCATCCCATCACTTCTTATGTGGTAACCTTAGCACAGCAGAATTTTCTAAGTGTTCCCTCTAAAATGCCCTCTCTAATAATACTAATCATTGATTGGTTTGCCAGCTGAAGCACTGATAATGTTCTAGAAGCATGTCACACCGGCAGGTCACACGGGCAGATCTGGTGCAGCCAGCTCTTGCTTGAACTCTGGTCAGGTCTTATGTGAACTGTTACAACATCCTTACTGTCTGCTGACCTTAGATGGGCTCAGTCAGCCAATTCCTAACTACACTAGGCTCATCCTTCTAACTATATTGGCCTTTCTAAACTGTGCTCTGTCTAATCATGCCACTTGCCTGCATTAAAACAGTGCATGATTTCTTTTGGCCTAAAAATATCCAGATTCCTTAATAAGGCATAATTTGCACTGGGCTATTTGCTCTCTCTTCTGAGCATCCAAGCACTGTCTACCCTCTCCAGAGCACACTGGAGTCTCTTCCTACTTCTCCAGATGACTTTCCTCACTTTTGTTTCCCTGGGAAACTCCTGAGTATCTTTCAAGCATCCCTTCTAGCCTGAAACCTTCCCTCATATCCATCTGCAGAAGCAGAATGAATTGCTATCTTCTCTACATGTCTATAACATAGACTGTAACTGAGCAATTTTCTGGTATCGACCAGGACCTTTGGCTGCAAATTTTGGAAGTCCGACTTAAACAATTTAAGCTATAAATTGGGGTTTATTCAGTGTGTATCTGTGGTTAGTTCTCTTCCTTGACCCACATCCCAGGGACTCATCCTGCATTTTTCTCCTCCTTAATGCCGTCCGCTCTGTCTCCAATAGCTTTTCTGTACCAGTTCTGGCTTTAGAACAGGTGACAGGCTCCTGGGCTCCCGCTTCCTTGCTGAAGCCAAACACCTAGGCCCCTTTTGCTGTCTCAAGCAACTTACCTCTAGTTCAGGAAAGAGAAATACCAAGGGGCATCAGAACGTGTGGATCCTAGACCTTATTCTGACATCAACTAGCTGTGTGACATTTGCACCATTGTTCTCTCAAGTGTGAAATGAGGGTGTTGGACCAGAGCAATTTCTATATTAAACTTTGTTATGCAAAGGACATTTCAGTGAAAATATTTTTACTGCAGAGTTGAGCAATACCTTTACCAGTCTCAGAAAAAGAAAAAGTTTTAAATAGTTTTCTATCCACCAAATAAATCAGCATTGGCCTTGCCTAAGTTTACCAGATCCATTTTGATTACTTTTTGTTTGTTTGTTTGTTTGTTTTATTTTGTTTTGTTTTGTTTTTTTGCGGTATGCGGGCCTCTCACTGTTGTGGCCTCTCCCGTTGCGGAGCACAGGCTCCGGACGCGCAGGCTCAACGGCCATGGCTCACGGGCCCAGCCGCTCCGCGGCATGTGGGATCTTCCCGGACCGGAGCACGAACCCGTGTCCCCTGTATCGGCAGGCGGACTCTCAACCACTGCGCCACCAGGGAAGCCCTGATTACTTTTAATACTTCCTTTTTGCTCTGCTTCTCAGCAGGGATGACATGCCTGCAACATGCATTCAGAATTTTCTCCTGAATGTAGATTCTAGGAAAAGCTGAAGTGAAGGGGACAGAGAAGAAAAAAATAACACAGATGACATTTCTTTTAGGCTCACTGCCTAGATTGCACTTAGCCTGCTGCCTTATTCTCATTAGTGCCACTGACTGAATCTGATTAGCCCACCCTGATTTATTTTTGGCAACCTGGGAACACATGGGCCAATGCTTATTTTAATGGCTGATACAATCATCCCCAAAGCTGTTGTTAGCATTTGGAAGATGAGTTCCTTTTCCTGGAGGCTTTAACTGTCTACAAGGCATCATGAGACATGAGACATAGATTTCTTAAACACTTTACAAAACTGAGTTAATTTTTTCCTCTTTTCATTACCATAAACACTTCCAGTTTATTGGCTGTTAAAACATAGAGCAAAAAATTCTTAGTAATTGTGTATCTGATGTCTGTAAACTTATTATTTCCTGAGTTAGTGAATCAACTTCTATAATCAATAATGAATAAAAACCAGATTTCAGTGCTATTGGATACTCAACGCTTGGTTTAGCCTCGCGTTCCACCTGATCGCTGGCAATGGAGAATGGGTCACATTTTATGTTTGGTCCCAAAAGTACAGAACTCGGTTTTAGAAATCTGCCCATGTATCTGAGGATGAGAGACAAATGTGGATAAAGGACATTTAAAGAGTCAATCTGTACTGATAGTCCCGGGTTACAGAAATCTTCCCAGGCCTGCCCAGATCACAAACCACCTGGCATATGCCAGGCATTGGTCCTGGAGCTGGAGAAACAGCTAGAAATAAGATGCAGTCTCTGCCCTAGAGGACTTACATTCTAGTGTAATAGGAATAGCGTGAACACAATTAAGTCTACTAAGTGTTAACATAGAATTAAACTTCTTTTAATGGCCAGATAGTCCTTATAAGTACTAGGACCTTTAAAAACCAGACTTCTTAAAAAATGAAATGAGAAGAAAAAACAGTCAGTATGTTTTCAGGTCTATACAGTATCTTTTAAAGGATTGATGTATTGCACACCTGATTTGGTTGCTGACAATATGTGAGGTACCAAAATCAATAAGTAGATTAATCCTAAGAGTAGAATGCTCACATATAATTAATGCAATCGGCAATCCTTTCATTCATTTAACAAACATTTATCAGCTATATCCTGTCTGTCAGACTCGATGTTAGGAAAATAAGTCAAGAGGAGAAGGCAAAGACATGTAGAACAACAGTGGAGCTCAGTCTTGGTACTTATGTACGGTGGTTAAAAGTCCAAACTACAAGTGTGACCTGGAGCAAGTGACTTTATCTTTCTGGCTCTCAGTTTGCACAGTGACAAACTGAGATGGAAATAATAATATCTACCTCGTGAGATAACTCTGAATATTAAATGAGATGATCGTGTTTATAGCCTGCCTAGCTTGGTACCTGGATCCTTGTAAGTCCTTGACAAGTTTCAGCAGTTTTTCTGTCCCACTTTTGTAGAAAAGAAACCTGAGGCTCAGAACAATGAAATAACTTGTCCTGGACACTACATACGCAGAAGGTAAATTGAAAACAGAACGGCAAATGTTAGAAAGTCTATGAGTCTTGTCAAGACCAGAGAACAGAAGAGGACGGATTCTACCCGTGGAGTGTGGGAAAAAATCAGGAAGGAATATTTAAACCAACTATACAAATGACTTTTCAAATACTGTTCATGAGTATTTATCTGGAGACTCGGAGCAAAGTTTTCAGTCCACTAACTGCTGATTTTTCCAGCAACTCCCACCGTTCCTGAGTCTGGTCCTTTCCTCAAAGAGCATCTTAGTTTCTCTTATTAAGGACTGGCTAACCTTTATTGAGGATTATCACAGGTTTCTCAGCCCTGACTATTTTAGTTTCCAAAACTGACAGGTGAGACATCAGAGAGGAAATAACTCCCTTGAAACATTCTTCTAGAATTTTCCTAGGACTATGGCAGGACTGCTCCCTCCAAAGTAAAATAGTGCTTCTTAATTACGCATTTCCATGATGTTTATTTTGTGTTTATTACATGGCACAATCCATGAACCGGAAGCAGCTTTTCAATCAAGAAGAATGCTAAAAGTAAAAAAGCCTGAGAAGATCAATTGCCACAATAGAGTTAATCTCCCTCTTTCTGCTTTTCCTCGTACGCTAAAATACCTATGTAACTCTATTTCACAAAGCAATGCTTATCACAACACTAGTTTTGGGGAAATTATGTCAGTATAATTTTATCGCAAAATAATCTGAAATTTGACCTCCATTTCCTTTTTCTCTCTTTTCTTAAACAGAATGCTACAACATTCCATGTAACTGTCCAAGATGATAATAGCATCGCTGTCTCTTTAGAAGCTTCAGATGTCATGAGCCCATCATCCGTGTATGTGGTGAAGATAACTGGTGAATCAAAAAATTACTTCTTCGAATTTGAGGAATTCAACAGTACTTTGCCTCCTCCCGTTATCTTTAAGGCCAGTTATCACGGCCTGTATTATGTAATCACTCTGGTAGTGGTAAATGGAAATGTGGTTACCAAGCCATCCAGATCAATCACTGTGTTAACAAGTAAGCATCATGTGCAATATTGTTCTCTGTGTCTCTTTGTTGGGTGTATTCCCCTGGGGGTTCTCATGAAAACAGAGCCCAGAATGGCAAGATCAATTGCCTTGAAATCAGGTGACAAGATTCAAAGTTCTGCTTTACCTTAAGAATACAGGCTCTTGCTGAAGATGGATCACGTTTTACTGTAACCTTTTGTTAATCAAAATGTGTTTAAACCAAAAAAAGTCAACCTATTTTGAGATTGAATGACAATTTTAGATTCATGATTGGACAATGTAATTGGCTGCTATATAATTTAATAGTATGATTATAACTAAGTTTTTTTTCTAGAACACATATTCTCATATTAAGCAAATTGCTTTTTGAGGCAATGAATTTATGCTAATATTTAGCTGGCTCAAAATCAAAATTATGGGCTTCCCTGGTGGCACAGTGATTGAGGATCCGCCTGCCGATGCAGGGGACACGGGTTTGTGCCCCGGTCCAGGAAGATCCTACGTGCCGCGGAGCGGCTGCGCCCGTGAGCCATGGCCACTGAGCCTGCGCATCCGGAGCCTGTGCTCCACAACGGGAGAGGCCACAACAGTGAGAGGCCCGCGTACCGCAAAAAAAAAAAATATCAAAATTACATATTTTTAGTTGAGAGAGAGTAAAAGATGTTGTTATTTATCAGTTGCTATTCCTCACCTCACCCTCAAACTAGCCTAGGCTTCCACTGCCCAAGAAAAATACCAAGAAAAAACAAGTCATTAACATTTTAACCTTTAGTAGCACATGTCTTAAGAGGTCATGCTGATATTAGAAATTTTTTAGGAGTGGTTTTAACTACATATAATTTTCACTTTTCTCTCTGCCTTTAATACATAATCTCAAAGTAAAATTCGGCTCTACTATATATGTTGATGTATGGAAGAAAAACTGTTATCTGTAAGATGGTAGAGTTTACCACTAGAGCAAGGCAATGTCTCAGCAAAGTTCTTTTTGCTCTTTGTTCCAGTGGTTGCAATCTTTTTTTTTTTGTTTGTTTGCGACACGCGGGCCTCTCACTGTTGTGGCCTCTCCCATTGTAGAGCACAGGCTCCGGACGCGCAGGCTCAGCAGCCACGGCTCACGGGCCCAGCTGCTCCGCGGCATGTGGGATCTTCCCAGACCGGGGCACGAATCCGTGTCCCCCGCATCGGCAGGCAGACTCTCAACCACTGTGGCAATCTTTTAATTGCCATCTATACGTGATCTTTCTGGCCACAATTAAGGAAAAGGACATCGTGCTATTTTCTGTTGGGATAAAAGGAAAGAGAAACACCAAGAAGCAAGAACTCAGAATCAAGCTAGAGGACATATTTTTAACGTCTGTCAAAAAGTAATTAAAGTTTCCCTTGGCAGAGTTCCAGGATCCATACTGAGTTCTAAAAACTAGGAATGGCACAGACCCAAGACCTTCAAGGTTTATACATATAATAAACAAATCTAGGACCGAGCTGAATTAAAGGAAGGACTTGCCTGGTAAAATGCTGTCTTAAACAAGCTCCAGAAATGGCGAATTAGGAGTTCATAGAATCAGGCAGCAGATCTAGGCGTATAATGCCTATAATGTAACACTTGGAATCAGAAGCTCTGCCTTACTCATCTTCATAATTTCATAAGCATGACCTAACATGACCCTTATGCTTAAATGGTGATCAGTAAATATTAATTCAATTTAGCTGAGCAAGTAACAAGAAAAGGAACCAGGAAAAAAAAGGCTGACACAGAGCAAAATAAAACTAGTGACTGTTGCTGACCCAACACTCATTAGCAGGCACTCAGCCACTCTGGATCAAAGCTGGAGGAGTCGGCCCTTTAGTTAATGGTTCACAAAGAAATGTTTTAAGTAAGTAGATGGTGAAAGATTTCTGGAATATCTTGATGATATTTTAGCATGTGCAGTAAGTTCTACTCAACATGTTTTCAATTTTCTTTCGTGATTTCTTCTTTGATATGTGGACTAGAAATTGTGTTGTTGAATGTCCAAAACTTTGACGATTTTGCAGAGATCTCCTTATTGATTTCTAGGTAACTGTCGTTGTGATCAGAGAACATGCTCTGTGCAATTTCAATGCAGAGAAAGTTGTTGAGATTTGTCTTATGGACCCAAATATGGCCTCTCTTGTGCTTTCTGTGAGCACTTGGTGGGTGAAGTTTCAATAAATGTCAGGTCAGGTTGGTTGTTCAAGTCTTCTATACCCTAATGATTTGCTGTCAGTTTGCTCTAACAATGACTGACAGAGGGAATGGATTTGTCTATTTCTCCTTTCACTTCTTTTAGCTTATGCTTTAGTTCGAAGTTCTGTTGTTACGTTGTTAGGTGCAAATATAATACTTTTAGGATTACCATGTCTTTTTGATGAGCTGACCTTTTTATCTATATACAACTGTCACCCTTTATACCAAATAATATGCCTTGTGTTGAGGTCTATTTTGGCTGATATTAATATAGACATTTTAGTTTTCTTTTGTTAAGTATTTTCATGGTATACCTGTTTCATCTTTTTAATTTTAACCTACTTATATCTTTATATGTAAATGGGTTTCTTGTAAACAGCATAGAGCTGGATCTTGCTTTTTTCCCCAATCCGAAAATCTCTGCCTTTTAATTGGAGTGTTTAGACTAGAACTAGCCAATAAAAATAGAATGTTAACCACATATGTAATATTAAATTTTCTGCTAGACACATTAAGAAACTTTCTGAAAAGGTGAAATTAATTTTAATAACATAGTTTACTTAACCCATTACATTCAAAATATTATTGTTTCAGTATGTCGACTAAAAAAAATATGCACAACCTAAAAGTTGAGTGTTATGTTTTCTTCAGTGGACTTACTGAGGACTTCAAGCCCGGGAGGCAGTGACTCAAGTAACCCTAAGAAAACTGCTCCAAGGAGGTGAAGGGGGAGCTAGGATATATAGGAGTTTTGCAACAAAAGGCAGGTAGTAGGAACAAAAGATTATTGTTAATAAAAAAAAACTAGTTAAGGAATTTAACGCTTTTCTATGTATGGGAAGATGCAAGAGTCTGGGCTCACTGAAATCATTCCTTTGATACGTACTTCAGCTGTCTGGGGCCTATATCCTCTGTTTTCACATCCTGAGTTCCCTCAGGGCTCACCAGCTCACCTTTGGCGGTGGCTGCAATCGCTGATGGCTGGTGACATCCTTTGTTTACTGATAAGGCAGGCAATATTTTATTTCTCAAGTATATAATCAGGATATAAAAATTTACATTTTTTACTCTTAAATATAGTTAAAATAAATAAAATTTAAAATTCAGTTTCTCAGTGACACTAGCCTTATTTTAAGCGCTCAATAGCCATATGTGGCTAGTGGCTACCAATTTAAACAGTACAAGCTTAGATCATTTATATTTAATGCAATTAAGTATATTGTTGAATTTAACTTAAATGTTCCATATTGCTAGGCTGTTCGTGTGAGGAATTGAGTCACTCCAGTCAATAGTTGAGCTCAGTTTAAAGTACTATTAACCTACAGTTCATCACAGACTTCAAATCCTTCTGGTCAATGGTAGGTTGGCAGCAGTGACAGAAGGTGTTTCTCAGTGTTCCAGTTCTACCCTCAGTGTTCAGCAAGTCCTGAACACATGCACCACAGAAGGGATCCATGATTTTGCCTCTCCCTTACCAATGGACTTTTTACTAGTGCTAACTTTGGGGGGGATGGGGGAGGATCTTGGTTCTCCGGGTCCAGCCTCAGGCTTAGGCAGACGTTGTGATGCTAAGTGGGGCATTCTCAGCATTCCTACCCCTTGCTATACACTCACAGAAAAAGTCTACCTTAAACCTGTAGATGGTCTTGGGTTGGAGAGTCTCCTGCCTCTTCCCCATAGTAGCAGAACTCTACCTTCTATCAGTGCGTGAAGATCATGGGTCCAAAGCTGTTTCTGCCGTTGACTCAGGAAAATACATCTTTTACTTTTGCCTGTCCCCCAGAAGGAGGAAGATCTTTGCCAGAGAACTGAGAGTTAAAGAACCTCTCCCCAAGGCATTAAGCGTTTTGCTTTGTATTTTTAAAAAGTCCAGGGAATTAAGTTTTCTCCTTGATCTCTTAATGGGGCTAATTATCACTTGCATCCCTGTGCCCTGGAGGGTAGGAGGGTGGCTCTCTTGCCATCAGTATTTCTCCTGAGCACCTGATGGAGGCCCATGTAAAGGGCTAGAGAGAAGTGGGCTCCATTTGTGCCTGGGAGCCCCACTCATTTTAAACCAGCTCTGTCCTATACTTTTGGACAGAACTTTTGGATGATGAAAATGTTCTATATCTGCATTGTCCAGTACAGTAGCCCCTCATTTTTAATTTTATTTAATTTTGATTCATTCTAAGTTTAATTTAAATAGCCACAGGTGGCTGGTAACTACCTTCTTGGACAGAGCAGTCTAAACTGTTATTTAGAACACACTCCACCTTTCTGGATCAGGAAATGTTTAGTTGCTTTCTTCTTTCCTGCTTTAATGGTGCCCCTTCTTTCTGCCATGCCCTACTAAAGGTAAAACAGTTAATGTGTCCCTTTTCTCCTCAGAGGGGCTTGTCTTTAGAATTTAGTTCATTTGGTTGCCTTGCAATCTTATTTCTCTGATGGACACAAGAAAAATTGTGTCTCATGGATTATTTGACTTTTTCTTCTCACTGTTGGATGTTGGGATGCTGCAGAAAGGGGGACCCCTTCCAGGGCCTGAGAGTGGGCTCTCGTCTAACACTAGGAAATGAATTGTCCGAGGAAACTCATGTGCTGACAAAGCAAGAGACGTAATTGGGAAGGGGCACCTGGCTGGAGAGTGGAAGGCTAAGGGAACCCAAGAGAACTGCTCTGCCACGTGGCTCGCAGTCTCGGGTTTTACGGTGATGCGATTAGCTTCCCGTTGTCTCTGGCCAATCATTCTGACTCACGGTCCTTTCTGGTGGCGCGGGCATCGCTCAGCCAAGATGGATTCCAGCGAGGAGGATTCTGGGAGGTTCGTAGGACATATGGACTGGCATCCCCTCCCTCCTTTTGACCTTCCCTGAATTCTTCCGGTTCGTGGTAGCTTGTTAGTTCCACATTCCTTACCAGGACCTCCTGTTTAAGATAACTCGTGCAAGTGGCTACTATGGTGACTGGCCAGGGCGGGCGGTTTTGGTCAGTGTTTCCCCTAACAGGAGGATAGCATTGGCTTGCAGTTTTCTACATCTTAAGCAGAAGAGGAAATTTGCATTGGTATCTAAAGAGTAAAAATTGATTAATGATGGTTTATTGTCTCTCACCCTCTACTCTATTTTTAAATACTCAATTACACCATCCCAGATTTTTAAAGCAATAATAGGTTGGGAATATAAAAACTGGGGGTTAACGCACAAATATTTCTGTGACATTAGGCATGAGGTGATGGGTTTCAGCTTCCTTCTTTAAAAAAGAGAGTATTAAAATACATGATGACTAAGATTACTTTTGAGCTCTAAAATTAGCATTATTTATCAGTTAACGATGTATTTTTGCCATGTTTATTTTTCTAATGGGAAGCTTTTCTTGGAAGTTTAGGAAACGTTTGTAGGATCTGCTCCCAGAGTTGACACATTGAGGCTAAAAGGGTACATTTGTTACAGTCATTTATTCTGTGTGAGATCTTTGTCTTCATGAAATAAGCAATGACAAAGCAATTGGCCCTGGGTCAGTCCTTTGATATTTCTCTACCGTTGTTCTGAGTCTGGCTGCTCTCAGAGAAAGCTGAGGAACACAGCAAAGGATAAATGCAGCACAAACAGGTCATGTGGCCACAGTTCAAAAGGGTTTCATAACCCTTAGGCTCTGACTTCTGATTAATATTTAATTGGTTGAGAAACTTCAGTATATAATGTGCACATCAGAGAGAAGGAGTAGTTTCTCAACAGATAAAATAATACATGAAAACAATCGCTTAGAAATTTGGGAAATGCTATTTACACACTACTGTCTCCTGTGTTTGCAAAGTCCTAGAGACAGTGGCTGTAAACATGGCAGAATGCACATGGGGACACTCTACAAATATAATATTCCATACAAATTCACCCATGATAATAAAAATAATGCATGAGTTTTTATTTTATGTATTACCTACATTCTTTACGCCATGTCCTAGGTGGCAGAGAAATAAAAATAAAATACCCACACTCAGAGATTGTATATAGTAGTGGAAAAGACAAATAAAACATTACAAATATATAAGTACTGTAAAAGAATTATGTAAGAGACTGCCCAGCCTTCTTAGGGAGCACTGGGAAAAAGAAACAATTATTTAAAAATTAGTGAAAACTTGCCAAATGAATAAAGAATGGAAGATGTCACAATCAGAGTTAAAGGGATTCATAGGTAAAAAGAATGGGGGCATATGTGCATAGCATGGCACACCTGTGAACTTCAAGAGTGAAGGTGGCAAGAACCTGTGATTCCAGAAAATAAAGGGAAAGGTGGCTAGAAAAGTTGGGAGGAGCCTTGAATACTTTACAAAAGAGTTTAGACCTTAACCTCTAAGTGCCGAGGAATGAGGACACATCTTATGCAAAGAAATGACATAATACGATTTGATTGGGGAAATCTCCTTGTAACAGGACTGCAAGCCACAGGATTCTGAATCCTGCATTGGAATGGACAAATTATCACACAGATATTTTGAATAGTGGATAAAAGCATGAACTTTAGAGCCAAAGAAAACTGGAAACCATAATGTAGACGTTGGCAGATTATTACATTCTCTTAGTTTTCTAATTTATAATCTATTCCAGAGGTTAGCAAACTTTTTCTGTAAAGGCCTAGGTAATAAATATTTTATGCCTTGTGGACCATATAATCTATGTTGCAATCATTCAACTCCACTATTTCCGCAGAAAAGCAGCCATAGATGATATGTAAACAAATAAGCATGGCTGTGTTCTTAGGAAACTTTAAAGACACCAGAATTTGAATTTCATATAATTTTCATATGTCATGAAATAGTATTCTTCTGTCGATATTTATCAACCATTTTAAACTGTAAATACCATTCTTAGCTCATAAATCATACAAAAATATGTGGCAGGCCAGATTTGGTTTGCGGGCTATAGATTACTGATTTGGTAGAGGGTGCTATTAAGTAATGTACATTTTTTTGTAATAAAAATTTTTATATAAACTCCTTAACAAAGTGTGTAGCACCTGGTATAAGATCAATAAATATAATTAATACTGATGGCATTAAATAGAAAATTACTCAACAGGTTGGGAGCAAAAGAGAACCAAAAGAGATCAGGAGGGGAAAAGTCAATGAGGTGAAGGTGACAGGTGTAAGTCAGAGACTCTGACAAAAGTGAGAGTATCAAGTAGCCTGCAGGCTTAAAAGTTTTGAACAGAAGTAAATAAGAAAAATTAAGATGAGATTGGAGGCAGGAAGAATAATTCAGAAAGCTATTTAAATATTCCAGGAAAGTATCATAGAGGAAGAATTTTCCTCTACCCTTCTAGGTTCTTCTGGCTGGCCTAAGAATTAAATTGATGTAAGATAGATTAGTAAGAGAAAATCAGTAACTAAAATGTAATAACATGTATACATGGGAGAGATCCAGGAAAACTGATAACTCATCAAAATGGCGAAAACCTTCACCTTAAAGACCATCTTCAGCTAAAGACAAAAGAGGATGTCGGGGTGGTGGTTTGGGACTACAAAGGGGAGGAAGGCAATTGACCTGGAGGCGGAAAAGTAAACATTTGGTGAACAAATTTTTGCTGGGCCATGCAGAGACAATGGGACATAGAGTGGACTCTGATCTCCAGGCCCTGCTGAGTTTCCCCTGCCACTTCCAGCCCATTTTCTATGCAAATACCTCTGGTGACAGCTCTATTCCAGGAACAGGCCCTCTACCTAAATTCTTTTAGGCAGTTTCGGGGGATATTAAGGGCTCTTCCTGAGCCTTATTTTTCTTAAAAATACTCAGCCTCAGTTACTCCTCATGCCAAAGAGATACATTTGGGGGTAGCAAATTTTGCTCTCCTACTAAAGAAATGATGGAGACTCAAACTAAGTTAGTGGGTGTAATGGTAACCATCCTCCTGGACCATGGGTGGCTGCTGCAGCCAGCTCCCCTCAGTGGCCTGCTTGGATATAGCTGAACCATCAGGTCAGGTCTCAAATTATCATCAATACATATTACAAGAGCTCTGGCCTGGGACCTGGACTGGTCCCTTTTCCCTACTCCTGCCATCAGAAGTGAGGGACTAATCCCATGTTCATCTCCCTCCAGAGGGCTATGTCAGAAGACACATGTTCTTAGGTTGGTCACATTGAAAGCAAAGGATACTGATGAGTGACTCAACAGCTTTTTTAGTTTTAGTTCCTCAAAACAGAACAATCACAGAAAGAAGCACCTCTTAGCACTTAGCAGATACTAATAAGTACAAGGCTACCTCTGCTTTCTTGAAACAGTATTTGCTCCACATTTGCTTTTGTTTTTTCATCTTCTAAGATAGCCACATCCAGAACTTTAAAACTCTTCCTATTTATGATCTGTATGAATGGTTCAAAGGTAATGAAGGAAGAGAAAATATTCTTCAATTTGAACATCAGTTTTTATTATATGGAACGCCTAATGAGGAAATAATAATGATATTAAATGTCATTTTCAAGTTTTTTATTAAAAGAAAAAATGGGAACTTCATGGTAGGATTTTTAGTAAAAATAATGCAGTAAAGTCCTGCTTTGTCATACACTCTGTGCTCCCACCAAAAAGTGAAAAGAAAAACAGAAGTATATTTCCAGGCTCAAAAATAAGATAGGTGTCTCCATTAATCAGAAACTCAAAGTAGGGAAGTAGGCTGAAGTCATGGGGCCCCTGTGCTCTGGGTCTGAAAGGAGACAGTACTGAATCTGGCCCCCTGTAGAGAAGGAAGGCTTGAGTTGCTGTACATCAGATATGGCCCAGAGCCAGACTCTTGGCTTGGAGTAAAGATTCTTCCTGCTTGTGAAAAAAAAAGCACATATGGAGGCCTAAGGATACAGGCAAGGGACACACATTCTTACTATCCAGGACCAAGCTTAGTTACCCTCTGACTCAGAGAATGAATTTGTGAAAACCACTATACCATCCACAGTATAAAGAAACCCAAAATAATGTTATATGCCCTGGTTCTAGACTGCAGATTCTGGTGAGCTGAAAGGATGCTAAACTGCCTCAAAGCAGTGAGGAAAAAACAAGAAATGGGGCAATGAGAAAACAAAATTTGGCCTAGGGCTTATATTTTAGGACACACAAAGAAATCTATGCTAAAAAAGACAGGCATCAAACTTATTATTATATTTTATATTATATTTTATGTAGCAATGTAACAAAAATTTACAGTGTGCTATGATATACAAAGTGATAAATGAAAGAATTACACATATTAAAAAAGAATTAAGGAATAATGAAACAAAAAATTGGCAAAAATAAAACAAACATACAGAATAAATATAAATTTTAAAAATAAAAAATACAATCATTTAATTTAATATTTTAATTGGTTAAACTAGGTAAAATTAATTTAATTAATCAAATTTAATGTTAATTAATTGAAAAACTTCAATAGATGGGATAAATTCTGTACTAATAAAAATTAAATAAAGTCAGTAAATTGAAAGATGATACTGTGTCATTGTCCCATGATTTAGCACAGTGAGACAATACTACCACAGGTATGGAGGTGGAGAGATTCTAACTAAGGAGATTAAGAGATTAAGAAAAATATGGAGGGGATGATTGGCATAATATTTGAAGAAATCATTATGGGAATTTCCAAGACTTGAAGAATGACATGAATCCACAGATTGACAAAGCATTCCAAGTACCTAGACCATAATTCAAAACTAAGACCATACCTAGATATGTGATGGTGAAACTGCAGATGATCAAGCATATATAAAAATAAATTAGAAGTTTAGAAGATACTAATGGACAAAAAGCATAGTATCCACAAAGGAATAACTGTTAGACTGACAGAAGCTTTCTCTTCTGCAATAATTGGTGCAAGAAGACAATGGAGCAATATCCTCAAAGCGCTGAGGGGAAATCAGACTACCCAGAATTCTATACCCAGCTAAACTACATCAAGAATAAAGAAATTTTTTTTGTATACAGAGCCTAGGAGAATTTAACACCCATACTCTAACTTAAATAACTATTAAATTATATGTTTCAGCAAGAAGAAAAATGTATCCAGATGAAAGGCACAGGACACAATAAAAAATGACAATGGGGAAGTGATATATGACAAAGGTTGCATTAGAAATTAGCAGGAAAATATGGAAAAAGAATCCATGAAAAAGGCAAGGGTATCAAACAAATGATTTTAAGAAAAGGGAAGCTGAATGACAGATAAACATATGAAAATATATTCAATCTTTTTCTTGAACAGGAAATTAAGAGACAAAATTTCACAGCCTTCAGAGTGTCAAAAATTAAAAAGACTGGACTTCCCTGGTGGCACAGCGGTTAAGAATCCACCTGCCAATGCAGGGGACACAGGTTCAAGCCTTGGTCTGGGAAGATTCCACATGCTGCAGAGCAATTAAGCCCGTGCGCCACAACTACTGAGCCTGCGCTCTAGAGCCCATGAGCCACAACTACTGAGCCCATGTGCCACAACTACTGAAGCCCACAGGCCTAGAGCCTGCACTCTGCAACAAAAGAAGTCACCACAATGAGAAGCCCACGCACCGCAGTGAAGAGTAGCCCCCACTCACCGCACCTAGAGAAAGCCCACGTGCAGCAATGAAGACCCAACACAGCCAAAAAAATAAATTAAATAAAATAAATTAATTAAAAATAAATAAAAAGACTGATACAAGCAAGTGTAGGAAAAAGAATATGGAGAAACAAGAACTATCACACACAACTGATAGATAATTGACATCCAGTTAGAAAACATTTTCACAATATCACAAACAGTTGAAGATGTGCATACTCTACTATCCAGGACTTCCAACCTAAGGAAACATGTCCCAAAACATTTATTGCAGCATTATTTGCAAAAGTGAGGGATTGAAAACAACCTATATAACAACAACAACAACAAAAAAGATAAATTATATTGTTTGTATAGTTGTAAACTGGATACTAAATTTTCTAGAGATACATCAAGACAGACAAATCTCAAAAATGATGTTAGGTAACAAAAAGTAAGCTGCAGAATCATACGTACAATATGATACCATCAACGTAACATTTTAAAGTATGTGAAGTAATAGTCCATATGAATATTGGACACTTACAAATATAAAAGTGAAAAACATGCATGGAAAGAGGAACACCATATTCAGAGTAATAATTTACCTCTGGCCAAATTATGGGAGGCAAATGGGATCAGGGTAAGTTATACAGGCGAGTTTCAAGTATATTTTGTAATGATTAATTTTTTTAATTAAAAAGGAAAAACTAAAGACAAAAAAGTAATAAATGAAGATAATAAATGATTTCTATTTTTAAACAACTACATTTCTCTGTCCAGTCTCACCTGTTCCTAAAACAAGAAAGGGAAGTATAACAGGATAGTTGGCAGAGAAAGGAGTAATGAATTAGATCAAGATTTTACCTTGTCATCACTGAAAAACACATGAGTAATTACAGCTCTGGTTTATGCCACATCCCTTAACTTTTCAAAAAGAAAAACAATGAGGGAAGTAACTAGAGAGATGGTAAAATATTTCTAGAGAATGCATTTGAGTTCTAGAAAACAGTAATTTTTGTATTGAATATACCTCAAAAATGCCTGTGCATGGACTTTAGAATTTACAGCTGACCTGAGTTATGTATGTTGAAGCTGAGGGAAATACAGGAAGCAAACATGTAAGTAGGCATTTAAAAAATTCTCTTAGTTTAAAATTTAAGTAGTTGGCACAGCTAACAGAAAAATCACAAAATAAAATATCTATGCTCTAATCCTCCTGTATCTCTTGAATTTCAAAGTTTGACTATGGCTTTGATGTGCAGACTTCCTAACTCAGGGCATGAGAGATTGAGTGGACCTCTAATTTCTCTTTCCAGTAGACAGACCCCTGGTGAGGATGTGAAACTGGGCTGCAGCAGTGGAAGAGTTATGGCTCTGTGGCTGCTGTTTGCTGTTAGCTTTCATTTTGTTTCTCATATCCAGAGTCAATAAGTGGATTGTGTAGACTCCCTGGGTTAGTAATTAGACTGAGTTGGAAGAAAGATCTTCAAATGGTTCAAGGCTTCTTTGGGATTAATCAAAGAGAAATACTCAGCATCTTCAGGGCTTGGTTTGCTGGTTTCTTTACATGACACTTAAGTGAGTTCACTCTGTTCTCCCTTTAAGTAGGAAAACCAAGGATGAGACAAAGATAAAATGGAAACATTCTAACCAGAGAACATTGCACATAGTCTACAGGGACATGATCCCAATATATGTTGCAATCTGAAGGCCTTCCAACTTTTTTATAGATGTTGGCTTGGTTTTTGGTTTTATAGATAGGCTTGGTTTGTAAGAAAATTCCAGGAAAAAATTAAGAATTTTAACTTGTATTTTCAGTCTTCCCTGGATCTCATCAGTCAAAAGCAAAAATAGGTTGAGACACTGAAGAACAAAATGAAAGATATTTAGCCACAGATTGAGACAAAGTAGGTAATTATTTGTTGAATGAACTAAGTCAGTTTTGGTTTCTTATGTTATTGAAACTGAAATTTTCAAAGTATAAAATTTAAACTAAGGATATTTCATTTAGGCTATAGATGTCCAAGAATCCTCTCAATTCTAAAATTTTGAATTAAAATCAATTTTTTCTATAATACAAGAGTTGACTCCAAGCCAAATTATTTAAAATATTTTCTTGAATGAAATGAATGCAAGTAAAACTTATCCAGTAGATCCTACTGAAGGGTGAGGGGCCTCTGACACTTTACAAGACTTTGGCTGAAGGGTGGGATGTGGAGGAGATGAGGACATACATCAATCACAGTTATTAAAAAAATGAGCATTTACAAAGTTTTGTGATGTATTAACAACTCATGCAAAACAGAAATAAACATTTTTAAATTTCTGTAGAAAGAATAGTTTGATAAACATCATAAACTATAAACCTCACAACATAGGATGGTTTGCAATGTTATACTTAACATAAAAAAAGTGCTAAGTTCACACAAAGAAATAACTGATTATTGAAACATTTATCTTTGGTTAGAGCCAAAATGTATTTTCTGCTACTGGTCTATTATTAATGTCAAATTTTCTTGGCTTGGGGAAAAGAAAAATGAACTAGGAATCTGGAGATACAGACTCTGCCATGTCCTTGTTAAATTACCTTTGACAAGTAATTTAAAGTCTGAGTTATCATTATTTTTATATGTTGAATGATGATATTAATATTTGCTCTTCCTAGATCTCAGGGTTGTTGCAAATGGAAAAATGAATATGAAAGTTCTTTGAAAGGCAGAAATCACTATTTAAAATATGCATCATTAATTACTGCTAAGGAGAACACTCAACTCAGGAGTACTGAGGAGTTTAGGGTCTTACAGATAATAAAAATATGTGTAAAATTCTAATAGGTGTAATCCTTGGCCCTTCCAAGTATTGATAATGGCCTTTTGCTCTTTTCTTAATTCCCCTTTCTCCATTAACTTTCCTTCTGCAGAACCTCTTCCTGTAACCAGTGTTTCAATATATGACTATAAACCTTCTCCTGAAACAGGAGTCCTGTTTGAAATTCATTATCCAGAAAAATATAACGTTTTCACAAGAGTAAACATAAGCTACTGGGAAGGTAAAGACTTCCGGACAATGCTATATAAAGGTAAGAGGCAAAAGGAAGATGAAAAATGATGACTATTACTTTTACATGACTTTTGCCAAATGGTCTTGCTCTTGCTCTGAAGAGGTCTTATAATTCACTATTTGGTCATAAATGAACCAATAAAAGTAGTTACTGATGCGTGAAAATATTGTTATGAGGAGTCTTAGAATGTCTGGTTCTTTAGAGTCATGTGTCATGCGTAAGCATAAGAAAAACTCAAATTATTGTGACTCACATGTTATTCTTGCCAAATATTATTCCTGCATGTCTGGTGCAGGAAACAAATTCAAACTTAAATTTAGAAGCACCTCACTTAACCATTTCTTTCTGAGTGTGTTAGGGCACTTCTAGAACTGGGAAGCTAAAGAGGTGCCTTTCACAAAGTTTCACTTGGAGATGGTCCAAGATTATTCTCAAATACAAAAGACAGTGCTTTTTCATTCCTTTGTATATATTTATCTCTATGACTAGCTAAATGATTGCATTAATATACAAAAATTGGTTTCACTATTTTTACTGGCTTGATGGGATCTTGAGAGAGAAGAGAGCCTAGGGGAATTAATAATTTCGAAAGAACTCCACTTTTCAGGGGCAGAGGCAGGTCAAGAGGGAGAGGGAGAGAAGGAGGGAGGGCCTCTGGGGACTGAACTGGGGAAACGTAAATATTCTCAGGACCCAGCACCATGATATTTATCTGCAGACAGTGTAGATGATGGTCTCAAATTTGACTAGTTGTAACTGGAAACTAAGTAGAGGACAGCTACTCAATCACATAGGGCATGATATCCAGAAATATCTCACTTTGACTTGCTGCTTTTACAAACTCCTGAATCTTCCATGTTTTTTTTTTTAATGAGACATTGTTTAAAATATATGCAGTGAATTTACAGGGTTTTTAAACTTAAAAAAAATCAAATAAACGTAAATAGACTCCATAAATTACTGCATTCTTTATTTTCAATGAAAACAGATTATCTGCAAATTAATAATTGGGACCTTATTTGCTTTTTGATCACATGCAAATATAAGTTCAGAAATAATTGAAAAGTAGTCACTGAAACTTTTGTTGAGCTGAATGCCATGAGTTTAAAAATAAGTTAATTAATATGCTCTCTTTTTAAAATTTAATTAATTTAAAATTATTTTTGGTTTTTCATTCAATAAGTGGTACTTTTTGTTTCTCTCATTTCTAACTTGGATTGGATTTTTAAATTTATTATTATTTTCCAAAAAAAATGCTTTCCAAATAAAATTCAAATTTTTTATTTTCTTCTTTTTTCAAACAGGTCCTATCCGCCAAATGACAAACTGTTTTATTTTTTAAATAGGCTATATTCTACAAGTGAGACTAGTGAAAACATTTCTTGTAAAATTATTTTTTCCTAAGTCGTAAATTGGCAAAACACCTTGGGTTTTTATCTTAAAGTAAATGGCTAGCAGAAAGTTAATCTCTACAATTTCTATATGTTATCTTCTCCACTTAATACACCAAATGTTCTTATAATAAAATTTTAATTCCAATTATATCCAATTCTTGCAGAAAAAAGCCTTTCAGTTTGTGTCCAAAACAATCCAAATTTTCATCTGTAGCCTTATATCAATTTTTTTATTACTGACCTTGCCAGAAGTTGCAGGAAATATTATTTTATGGCTAGTTAGTCATAATTGTTCAGAACTTTCTAGAAGTGTGTGGCATTTAGGAAACTGAAATTTTAATAAAATTGTTTTTTTCTTCTCAGATTTCTTTAAGGGAAAAACAGTATTTAATCACTGGCTGCCAGGAATATGTTATAGTAATATCACCTTTCAGCTGGTATCTGAGGCAACTTTTAATAAAAGCACTCTTGTGGAGTACAGCGGTGTCAGTCATGAACCCAAACAGCACAGAACTGGTAAGTCTTCCAAAGAATCAAATTTAGTGAAAAAATAATTAAATTATATGTTGTTATATATATACTTTCTATCATTCTAAGGAAAATTCTGTTCCAGAGCTAAGAAAGAAAATAAATATGTATTTTAGTAACCTAAAACAAATTTTCTATCAATGTAAAAGGAATTGAACAAAATATTCAATTCGAAAAATTTTAAATATGTCAATGAAATCACAGATTTATAATCTTTGAATTAAAAAAATTGTGTGATACTACCAAAAGTTATAATTAAGTAACTTAACTGGATCAGGTGCACATCATTTATTCTATAACCTGACAAAATACTCATATGACAGAAGAACAGATGTGGGAGGTTCTACTACAGATTATCAGATTATTAATTTTAGTAGCATCACTAATATTAAGCACAATCATAGGATGAATGGATGGATTGATGGATGGATAGATAGATGGTAGGTAGATGGAAGAATGGGTGGGTAATATAAATATACACATACTAAATACCCATTGCCAATACCAATATGACTGATATTTTTTCATGCCTAATGTCCTTAAGTATTCAGTAGGAATGCAGGAGACACAATTCATACAAACATTGGGAATGTGTTATAATAGATCCCCTCTGAGACCCTGCCATTCTGAAATTCTAAGCTGTGTTGAAAAATCTGAATTCTCATTAATTAGGCCAAAGCAAAGAAAATATTTCAGCTAAATTTTATTCACCTCACATCAACATCTAAGATTCTACTTGTAGTTTTCATTATTCAAGTACAGAAACTAATTGAGCATCTTTTACCTGGGAGTTGTTTAAAGTACTGGGAGAGATGAAGACAAAGTCTGGTAAGATGGTTCCCTGTTCTCAAAAATGGTAGAGAGACTACTGGTACTCATACAAGGCGGAATGCAATAATAAATATTATTAAAGAGGTACAAACTTATATAACAGCACAAAGGAGGGAGAGATTAATTTTTATTAGAAGTTCATAGAAGAGGTGAGAGTCGAGCTGCTATCTGCAGGATGCATACAATCTTTTGCAGGTAGAGACCATGCAGTGTGCCTTCATAATTTTCTACCACTACAAAAGTATGATTCCATAGTTCATAAACTCATTTTGTGTGCATAGGTTTTATTTTAGAGAGATGAGGAGTGAAGCCATGTTTCCAACATGCATGTTATTGTTTCTGAAGGCAATTCAGACATTTAACTCTCCTAAGTGCAACTATGTCATAGGGAGTATTTTTATCTTGATAGCTATAAAGACACTATAGTTGCTTTTTTTGTAAGAAAGATCTAGTGAAAGAGACTCAGTTTTGAAAAAAGGAGATTGTGATAAGCTGAAAAATATGTATGTAACTCTACTTTGGAAGTGGTTAAATCACCACTTGGACAAGCATGGTATCACGAATTAATGTATCAATATTTGTAGTGTGACTGGTGATAAGCTAATGTGTGCACACTGTGTACAAAATCTTAGATGTATGTGTACTTGAAACCACACTTGTTCTTGATGTAAATTATCTATACAGTAAAAGTAAAACTAAACTCTACTTTCTAAGTCTGCTTGTATGTTTGACTCATTAATAGATTAAATATTCATTATAATAGTTAAAAATACTTGAAAATGATAATTCTCTCTCTTACAGCCCCCTATCCTCCTCAAAATATCTCAGTTCGTATAGTAAACTTGAACAAAAACAACTGGGAAGAACAGAGTGGCAGTTTCCCAGAGGAATCGTTCATGAGATCACCAGATACAATGGGAAAAGACAAACTCTTCCATTTTACTGATGACACTCCTGAAATTCCCTCTGGCAACATTTCTTCTGGTTGGCCTGATTTTAACAGCAGTGACTATGAAACGACATCCCAGCCATATTGGTGGGACAGCGCATCTGCGACTCCTGAAAGTGAAGATGAATTTGTCAGTGTTCTTCCCATGGAATACGAAAATAACAATACACTCAGTGAGACTGAGAAATCGACGACCAGCTCTTTCTCTTTTTTCCCTGTCCAAATGATACTGAGTTGGTTACCACCAAAACCACCCACTGCATTCGATGGGTTCCATATCCACATGGAAAGAGAAGGTAAAGTAAGAGGAAATCAGAGGAAATAAGTAATGGTGCAAAGGAAAGGAAATTGAAACTTTTAAAAATTACATTTAGAAAGAAAGACTGAGGGTAGACAGTTAATATCTAAAGAGAGATGGTAAAGAAAAGGAAGAATTTAATTGAGTATCCAATGCAGACGGAAATCAGAAAACAAAAATGAACAGACTGGGTTAGAATCCGGTTTGGGTAGTTCATACATTGCAAGTACAGGCAACTGTATACATTTCATTACCTGACATTTCACGTACCCCAGGCAACTGAGGAAACTTTATATTTGGAAAGATTTTGAATTAAGGTTCTAACCATAACAAATTACAAAATATCCTGGAGAAATATTCTGTTTTCCAGTACACAAATTTGTGAAGCATGCAGCAAAACAATCTTGCTGACAACCTGGTTATTTTCCCAAGAGTATCAGACCTGTGTCCTGCTTATCAAGCTACTCTTATTCCCCTTAGCGGGTGCCCCCTGAAACCAGCACCACTCACATTTTCCCAAAGAGAAGCTGGTAGTAGAATAGAAAATACATAGCAACTGGTATTTCCACTCCAGTTACTATATTATATATTGTATTCACTTAGCAACTGAGAGTTATTCTTTATATTTAATCCACTAATTTATAAAAAGCAGGGCCACAGCATTCAGTAAATTTGGATCATGAATCATATGTGAATTGCTGTTTGGTAGGTTTTCATAGTTATTTGTTGTTTGTTTTGTTTTATGCTTTCCAGTCTAGTAGTCTGGGTAGCAAAATTTGTCAAGTTGCCAAAATCTGAGGTTTAATTGACAGCCTTATTTATAGGACAAGGTATTCAAATCATGTAGTCTTATATACGACATATCGTTTGCCCCCATTTTATTCAATAGAATGAAATACAAGATCTGTGAATTCCTCTATACTAGAGTGTAGAGCAATAAATCATACCCAGATATTATATAACATTGAAATCCTTCGTCATTTCCAATTATTTGAGTCAAAATTCTTAACATTTGCCTGAAATTACTTGTATTAAATAAAGTTCCCTTAATCTATCTTTTATTTTTCTATTCCTCAATATATTCTATGGAAAATAGGGTCTTATAATTCATAATTTTTTGTAATGCCTATTTCCATGAAGGTTCAATCATGCTTTTATCTGACTGTGGTGTGTTGTGCTATAGTCACCAAATGATAACAACTTCAAATGAATAAGCAGCAGGAGGTGGACTTTGAAGCAATGCAAAAATCATTTTTACTTTTAAAATTTCTGAAAGCAAACCAATGAAGCAAAAATATTACAAGTGTCAGAAAAATATATCCAGAGGATTATTTCTAAATAGAGATAATTCAATATATTTTAAGACACTTATGGATATTTAATGCTACCACAAAGAACTTATACAACATTTGTTACTGTTTTTTTAATCCTTTATATCCAAATGAGAATGTTATTACTATTTTTTCCTAACATTATACTTCTATTTTGTGTATATAACTTTATTGGTTGACAGTATGTAAGAATGCAGTATATATCCATCCCTAGTTTTATTGATTTGTGAACCATATTTTAATTTGGTTATTTAAAACTACTGTAAAAAATAACTTGAACTCTTAGTCACCTTTTTTTTTTTTTTTTTTTTTTGTGGTACTTGGGCCTCTCCCTGCTGTGGCCTCTCCCGTTGTGGAGCACAGGCTCTGGACGCACAGGCTCAGCGGCCATGGCTCACGGGGCCAGCCGCTCCGCGACACGTGGCATCTTCCGACCGGGGCACGAACCCGTGTCCCCTGCATCGGCAGGCGGACTCTCATCCACTGCACCACCAAGGAAGCCCTAGTCACCTTTTTTAATAGTAATTTTAGAGGTATAATTCAACTTGACAAAAGGAAGGAGGAAAAATTTTAAAAATACGTTTTTTTTTAATTGACTTCTATAGCCAAGGCTGTTCCAGATATCAATTCATATATATTCTCTTTTTTATATATGATTTAGAAAACTTTACTGAATATTTGACAGTGGATGAAGAGGCACACGAATTTGTTGCAGAACTGAAGGAGCCTGGGAAATATAAGTTATCTGTTACAACCTTCAGTTCCTCAGGATCTTGTGAAATTCGAAACAGCCAGTCAGCAAAATCACTCAGTTTTTATATCAGTAAGTACCAAAAAGATTATTTTGCACTTACAGAGGAGCTAGAAAAATGGAACTGGTGAGATTAATGATGCTCAGGCATCAATTATGCAACAAACCTTAGAGACCCTGAGAATTCTTCAAGATCATGAGAGGCCCGGATCCATGAGATTTTGACAGCAGGAAAATATATGTATGTTTCATAGTAGCAAACCTACCCAGGGATTTAACTTGAGGATATTTTAAAATTATTGTGATAATCGAACATTTATTAAACTGACCTTCCACACTAGTGATAACAAAATCTCCAAGGACGTGGACACATAGTTTGGGAAAGAGGACTTTTGTTCAAAGCCATAATGAAAATTGATATTGTTTTTCTGTATGAAAAGTCTCATTAGAGTATTGAGCTTATGGGGCTTGAAAGAAAGAGAGATTCAGGTGTAGTGAGACCTAGCTTGAAAGAAAGAGAGATTCAGGTGTAGTGAGACGCAGGTGGTCTCCAAAAGTTAGCACAAGACTAAGCTAGAGCATCATGAATACTCCAATAACAAGTCTTAGGGCATCTTCTAGCAATTCCATCAGGGATAATAGCAGAGCAATAACTAGCCTCTAAAAGCTACACAAATAGTGTATGTCTGTAATGTTTTTTGCTAATCTGACTATGCTTACCAGAAGTTTAGAGGCCAAAAACCAGTTTCCTAGCTTATCAGGAGTTATATGTGCCTCTGACCAGCAGAAAGAAGAACCAGAAGGGAATGGATGAAAACTGAGTTCCGAGAAGGAGGGTCACCATACTCTACCTCCTCCTTCAAAAGCATATTATCACCTTTCATCAGATGATCCTCAAAAAGATGGACAGGGGAAGGAGGAGGAGGGCAAAGAGAAGAGATCAGTTTTGTTTTGTTTTTTAAGGAATTTTGCCTTTTTAAAAAAATTATTTATTTATTTATTCATTTCTGGCTGTGTTGGGTCTTCATTTCTGTGCGTGGGCTTTCTCTAGTTGTGGCAAGTGGGGGCCACTCCTCATCGCGGTGCACGGGCCTCTCACTATCGCGGCCTCTCGTTGCAGAGCACAAGCTCCAGACGCGCAGGCTCAGCGGCCATGGCTCACGGGCCTAGTTGCTCCGCGACATGTGGGATCCTCCCAGACCAGGGCTCACACCCGTGTCCCCTGCATTAGCAGACAGACTCTCAACCACTGTGCCACCAGAGAAGCCCGAGATCAGTTTACTTAGCAGCTTAAAAATGTTGAAAATATCCCACATAATAATTTTACTTAAGAAACCAAAAATGTCACCACTGGTGAAAAAGCTTGAAATATCCACTGAACATGCAGAAAAAATATCTGTGATTGCCTTGCATGTCTTTCAGTTATGGGCAATCTTTGACGTGACATCACTTGAGAATGAGAGCAAAGTTTAGTATCCAGTTTTTCCCATGAGGCTAAATATGTTTCATTAACCCAGAGATTTCCTTGTCTGCTAGCAGAGATCCACTGCAAGTTACAGGAAAACTCCCACAACTCTTCTGGCCATTAGCTCTTCCCTTCTCTGAATTTCTACTGTGTTTCATAGTGCACAAGACAAAATACAGAGCTTCTCTGAGTGTGGTATTTTTCTAGATGTATTTTATTTGTGTACATCCTGCTTCTCATACCAAATTACAAAACCCTAGGCTGGGGTTAAACTCTTTGCTTATTTGTTAATTCTGTTGTACATTCGACAAATATTTATTGAACCATTTTCCAGTGTCAAGCACTCTGCCCTGTTCCTAGAGTATACAGTTGACCAAAGCTGCTGAGAATGTGTCAGAATTGCTCAAACATATGATTATTTCAAAAAGATGCATATTAATGTTCATCTAGGAAAATATAGGGCACTAGAAATTTTGCTATTTCTCTGCCAATAAAAATCTTTTTAGAGCTTCAGATGATGTTCTGCGGTAATGAGTTATTCAGGTGTACTCTGTATATGCCTTTGATTTTAAAAGGATACTGGGGTCTTCCCTGGTGGCGCAGTGGTTGAGAGTCCGCCTGCCGATGCAGGGGACACGGGTTCGCACCCCGGTTGAGGAAGATCCCATGTGCCACAGAGCGGCTAGGCCCGTGAGCCATGGCCGCTGAGCCTGTGCGGCCGGAGCCTGTGCTCTGCAACGGGAGAGGTCAGAGCAGTGAGAGGCCCGCGTACAGCAAAAAAATAAATAAATAGAAAATAAATAAATAAAAAGATACTGAATTGGTGTAGTTTTGAAGGTTTTACTCAGAGATAAAAATTAAGGTAGAAATTTACATTAGTCTCCCAATAGCGTCATGAAGGGAATATTTCTCTTATCCCCATTTTTCACTTGAAAAAAAATACTGAGTCACAGAAAGTTTAGCGAATTGGTGTCAGAAGAAGAATTAGACTCTAGAAATATTTAATAGCAAAGTCTATTTCCATGGAGCCTGTAGTGACCTATTACCTTGGGTTGATTATTGGGTCAGTCTTAATGTAAAGCCATGAAGTGAGTGAATTCGTTTTGCCTCCCCCCACCTCCTCTCTCCATGCCCCCACTACCCCAGTAATCATCATAACAGTAATAACACTTCACATTTAGATAGTTCTCTAGCACATTATAATCTCATTTGATCCCATCGACAGTCCTGTGCAGTAGACTAATCAGAGAGTATCATGATAAGTTATCACAAAGCCCCAACCCAGGAGACAGGAGTTCTAGGTTGGTTCCCAAACATTACTAGCTCTGTGACATTGGGAAGTTGATTCACATCTCTGGGCTCCAGTTTCCTCATCAGTAAAACAAGGCATTGAAAATCTAAAGTCCTTTTCAATCCTAACATTCTATGGTTTGTCCATTTGACAGATGCAATGACTGAGATTCAGAGTAGTTAAGTCATTTGCCCAAGCTTGCATTGCTAATAATGAGCAAAACTGAGCTTGGGGCCAACTTTCCTATCTCCAGACCCATGCTTTTCACTCTTTCATAGTGATCCAGGAAGTTTCATGCAGGGGTTAAGAGCATGGATTTTGGAACCAGACTTCCTGTGCATGAATCCCAGCTCTACTTGTGCTATCTCTGCCTCGGTTTCTCATCTGAAAGTGAAATCAGTCCTAGTACTTATCTCATAGGTTAGTTAAGAAAATTAAAGGATTAAAATATGTAAACACATATAAACTTAAAACAGAGCCTGACACGCAGCGAGTCCTACAACTCTTTACCATCATCATTATTATTATCATTTTTACTGTTGTTTTTTCACTTGCCCAATTAAACATGAGCCTGGGACTGCCCTCCCCAACAGAGCCGCTTTCTCCTTCCCCTCTCCCGGGCTCAGGAATACAGCTTCCTATGAGGGAACTGAGAAATGTATACTAAGCAAATAAAAGAAGTTGCATATTTGCATTTTAACAGTGCCTTTCAGGAGATAATAATCACCTTAACATTTCTTGGGTCCTCATGATGTGTCAGGCACTGTGCTAATAATCACTTTGGAAATTTAAGAGAACAAAGCTAATGGCGGGCACTTTCAGGGAGATATTTTATAATGAGGAGCCCACGGTGTCCTCAAATTATCAGCCAGGTTTCCGCCAGCTTCTATAATTGAGCCCGGCTGTTGCCTGTTTCTTCTCTAAGGTAGTAACACCCTGCCTCTTTGATCCTGCTGTCACCAAATTAAAAATTTTCACACGATTGTAGTAGAGGCTAATTTGAATCTCAACATAATTATTTCTAGAGACTGAAGATCCTAACAGCAAAGGAATTATAAATACTCATGAAATGCCACACTGCCACACATACTGTTTGTTAAAAGAGAAGTAAATTCTCTCTGGTGAAGAATTTACCAGAATAATCTCAGAGGCACGTAACAACTAAAGTGGAGCTTGTGTCTCTCAGTAGAACTGGTCTGGTTGCTGCTGCCAGGCTGTTGCTTAGGTCAATGGGGAGGTCACCCAGCGGAGACTGTAGCTAAGCAGAGAATGTAAAGAACGGCCAGCCTGGCTGCCAGTCTTACTTGGAGTATCTCTGTAAGGGCAAAAGGGAAACAACACGATTTTTAAAACTAGAATCTTGTACCTCAACCAGCTCAGCATCTGATTTGATGTCCAGGTCCTTCAGGAGAGTGGATTGAAGAACTCACTGAGAAGCCCCAGCATGTGAGTGTCCACGTTCTAAGCTCAACCACTGCCTTGATGTCCTGGACGTCTTCCCAAGAAAACTACAACAGCACCATCGTGTCTGTGGTGTCACTCACCTGCCAGAAACAAAAGGAGAGCCAGAGGCTAGAAAAGCAGTACTGTACTCAGGTAAAGGAATGGAAGGGCAGACTGGCTCACTCACCTCCTGCAGCTCAGCCTCGCAGGGGATGCAAGCGGGCCGCCAATGGCAAGAAGCTGTGCTGAGGTCTCCCAGGTGCATCCCTGGCAGTGTTACCAAGAGTGGGGGAGGAGCTAGGAGATCAATGCACGAGGCTCTTCAATCACAGTCGCCTTTCTTTTCCTTCTTAGAACTACCATCTTCCTTTTATTTAATTCCTCATTCAAGAGAATATACTGAACATCTACGATGTGCCAGGTACTGGGATAGGTGGTGGGGATCTAGACAATTCTTACACGTCTTGCTTTTGCTGAGTTTATAATCTAGTGAGAACAATGGTAAGTGAACATATAATTACTGCAGAGTATAAAATAAGTCCTAGGCTAAAAGTAAATGATCAAGAGGCCATATGAGCTCGCAGAAAGAAGGGCATGAATAAATATGGATTGGGGCAAGAGGATTTGGAAACTGCTCAGAACTTCCCCCGGGGAAGAGATAACAAAACAGAAGGTTTGGGGGAGGTTTTATTTGCTTGTTTTATTTTTTTCCCATTGTTTCTTGTTATTTTAACTGTAAAATAAGGCATGCTCACTGAAAAAATAATTCAAAAATTTAAAGTACATAACGTGAAAAACTACGCCCTCACTAATCATAACTGAAGAGTTTTGAAGGATAAATAGGCGTTAGCTGAGCACAAGGGGGGTGGGAGGGGCAAGTGGAAACACTTGGGAATCAGTAGTTCTGGGCGTGGCTATGGAATGAACACCACGCCCGATCATCAGTCCTGAATGAAACCACCAGCCTGGGCCCCAGAGCAGACTTTGCTCTCAGATGCCCTAAATACCCACAGGAATCCTGGAGCCCAGTCCTGTTTTCCTAAAACCTGGATTTATTTTTTTCATAAGATCAAAGGTACTGATTCTTGGTGTCTTACAAACACAGTATTTTCTTGCCTAAAGGGAAAAAATTAAATTTTCAATTTGTGTGGCGTACACTGGAAATATAATACGCAGTCAAAAAAGATGTTTGCTGTGTGAAAGCTATTTAGAGTGTTTCCATTTATCCCATGAAAATTAGGCATTTAGTGTAATTCAAAGAGTGAACAATTTTTAATTAATAAGATGAATTCAGGAATCATGGCCTTTGGAGCTCTTGAAAGCCTTAGAGTGCTGAGATAAGCCCAACTTAAAGGTGAGGCTGTCTGTCGGCTTGAATTAATGAGTAAATACTCTACACAGTTTAGCTGGTAATCACAGCTCACTGAGAAGCTTATTAGCTCCCTTCCCTGAGGGTATGCAGCATGACTGACTCTGCATTAATAGAGAATGTGTCTTTGCCTGCAGGACATGACCTAGAACTTGACTGCTCTCAGGTGTGGTTTTTCTTGTCCCACCTAATGTGTAAGTTACGTATGTTAACATAGAAGCCAAAGGCTAAAAGTATAAATAGATATTGTAAATTATAAATGAACCAGAAAAAGCTGGTCTAAGCGCACTTTTTTTTTTTTGCGATACGCGGGCCTCTCACTGTTGTGGCCTCTCCCATTGCAGAGCACAGGCTCCGGACTGACGCGCAGCCTCAGTGGCCATGGCTCACGAGCCCAGGCGCTCCACGGCATGTGGGATCTTCCCAGACCGGGGCGCGAATCCGTGTCCCCTGCATCGGCAGGCGGACTCTCAACCACTGCGCCACCAGGGAAACCCCTAAATGCACTTTGACAATAGTTTCTTGAAATGTAGACATGAAGCTGTTAAGGATTATAGGCAAGGAGGCCAGTATTTGAGGTGGAGGGTGGGAATTAGACCACTCTGCTAGGTGTTATCTCAGTTACTGCAAGAAGATTGTGTTATTATTACATCATCATCATTACACACACACACATTTTCAAAGAAGGAAACATCAGTACAAAAATCTCAAAAATTGGCCTAGAAGGGCTTCCCTGGTGGCGCAGTGGTTGAGAGTCCGCCTGCCGATGCAGGGGACATGGGTTTGTGCCCCGGTTCGGGAAGATCTCACATGCAGCGGAGCGGCCGGGCCCGTGGGCCACGGCCGCTGAGCCTGTGCGTCCGGAGCCTGTGCTCCGCGACGGGAGAGGCCAAAGCAGAGAGAGGCCCGAGGACCGCAAAAAAAAAAAAAAAAAAAAAATTGGCCTAGATCCATGTACCCATCAGTCAAAGGAATCCAGAAGACATTCTCACCAGGATTGGTCTGACTTAGGTTATTTCTTGAAGCAAGCATTATCCATAAAGAAAAAAATAATAACATTTCTTTAGTTCTATAGTCAGTGGTACGGTGCTATGTTAAACAGAAAATTCAAAACGCAGCTCAAAAAGGAGTGATTCCAAAGCCAAACACAGATGAATAATTAATCACAATGTTTCACTCCCTTATACTTTCATTCTCCTTACTTTTTCTCTACCATCATCTCATCACTTGTACCACAGGATCATTGCTGTACCGATTACCTAGATCGTTCATGAGATTCGCCACTATTGCCCCTGCTCCTTCCCACAGCTTGATTGATTTCTGTGTTCTATAGCGAGTCCTGTGTGAGATGCTAGAAATAAGAACAAATTTGATTTGAACCCTGACTTCATGAAGCTTAGAGTCTGGCCTTCCATGTAGGTACATTGGTACCCCTTAATTTGAATTTGTCCTCATTATATATATGTTCTTCCTGTCTGGTTTCTGTTTTGTGTGTGAGTTTATAAGCAAATGTTCGTGGAGAAGGGAGTTTTGTGATGTAACCCTTCTAACAACCATTGTAGTGCTATTCATTAATAAACCTATGTTGATATGTTAAACATAAAGCCAGTGCTCAATGTTTTATATGAAGGACCCAGTCAATGCTTTGAAGTGTGTGCTTCTGGCATTTTCTCCAAAGACCCACACACAGCCATGAATTTCAGAATTAAGAAGCATCATGTAATATATGGATGCACATTTATTTTTATATGTGATCTGCTTGGTCCATAAAAGTTTGGTGACAATTTATAGGAATGTATAATAACTAAGTGACTAAATCAGAAAGAAAGGCCAATCGATCTATTAGCTTTACGAAAGAGGAAATGATAGAGCTAAGAGGACGAATATTTAAAAGACCTGCCCAAAGTCGCAACTGACTAGTATCAGAGCTGAGACCCCAGCTCAAGTGATCTGACTTCCAGGCGAGTGTTGTTTCTGGCGGTTTGCAGATGATACACTAGGGGAAGGTCACCTCACTGCTGATCGAGTCAAGAGTACTGACTAAAAGCATAGACTCTAGAATTAAACAGACTTGGGTTTCAGACCCGATTTTAACAGCTTCCAGCTCTGAGTCCCTTTCTTTATAAATCTTAGTGTCTTAATCTGTAATGTAAGGAGAAGCATATCCTACCTCATAGAGTTGTAACAAAGATAAAAGGACTTGATGTTTAATGCAATGTCTGGAACATAGTAATGTGCACCAGATCGTTAACTTTTATTATTATGCAAACCTAACCGAATACTTTTTGTATCAAGGCAAGAAGATAAAGAGGTTCTAGAGTTTCTCTGTAGAAAGCAGAGTAACTGTAATAAATGTACAGAAAGGGCTAATGGAAAGAGTATCACCTAATATAGAAATAAGACCATTTCAGACCAAAAGGAACTCTCACCATCATCTAGTTTAACCTCGTTATTTAACAGTCTATCAAATATTCTATCAAATGTTCTGTGGTACATCTTTCCTTCTATTTCTTTAGCTGAGGAGGGATAGGACTGGTGCCTAGCTGGAGGTATATTAGGCTGAACCGAATTCTCTGGAATGGAGACTAAGCCAGTCAGAAATGAGAAAGAGAAAATATTGGATTGCAAAGATGGGGTGAAAATTAGGGGAGGAGTGTGGAGTAATCTTCTAGAGAATAAAGCACGTGTTATTTAGTAAGTAGCATACAGGAGCGTTTCCCCTGCCCACCTCCGGTCCACCCCTAAATAAGTCCAGGATAAATAAAAAGGTATGAAGGAATAGAAGTGATATAGGTAGCTCAGCAAATATTCAAAACTTAGGGGGAAATTAGTTTATAATCTGTCACCAAGGTCTTGTGCAATATCATTTGCCTTCTCATGTTTTTAGTAGTGTAATATATATACACATTGTTGGTTCTTATTTTTTTTAAAGGTAGTGTAATTTTCCTAAGATGAACTTATTATGAGAGTATATTTAAGTGGTTATGATTCTAGGAAGTCATTTGAATAATTAAAATCAACAACTGCCTAAAATATTATCAAACCAAAGAAACTTTAACCTCACCCTGAAACAATCTACACTCTGTGTTATTCTAAATATTCAA
Organism: Lipotes vexillifer; assembly: GCF_000442215.2. Taxonomy (NCBI): domain Eukaryota; kingdom Metazoa; phylum Chordata; class Mammalia; order Artiodactyla; family Lipotidae; genus Lipotes; species Lipotes vexillifer. The sequence continues at coordinate 1,220,639 of NW_006781377.1, read as the reverse complement.
ATGAGTGATTAATGAGCAAGGTTCTATTTGCAGGTATGTTCACATGTCTACAATGTTTGTGAAGTTTAAAAGAAAAGTTTGGAGCAATGTCAATAATATAATACCTATATGGTTCAATATCATATTATTTATGTATATATGTATCAAGGAGGGCCTAGAAGATTGCCTGCCAAAAAGTGGGAAATGGTGAGAGGAGGACAGAAAGACTTCCACTTGACTTCATTTGCTCTTCTATGGTGTGAGCAACTTTTACAATGATCATTCTTAGTTTTATTACTTAGAAATACATTCTAAAGAAATAAAACAGTACTGCTGGCTCTGCAAAACTTCTGTGTTCTTATGCGTAGTTTGTCTCTTCAGGAAGTGCTCTATTAGATGAGATGTCAAACTTTGTCTAGATGGCTTCCAGGAGAATCCAAATTCTAAAACATGGGCAAGAAATACTGACGTGAGTGTAAATAGGAAAGAAAGGGTGGAAATGCTCATTTATGAACTCGGTTTAATCTTATTTTGATCAAGTTATTGGAAAAGAAACTCTGGTGTGCTGTTTCCTTACTTACATGTAGTACAGGTTGTACCAGTTCAAATTATACAGTTTCTACTGTGTAGACTTATTGTTTAGTATTGGAAAAGGTTAACATTTATATCATATAACCAAAACTATGTTTATTCTTAAAATCATGATGAGACGCAAAAAACTTACACATAAGTAAGTAACTTACAGCAACAATATTCTTCATTGATTCCTGCTCCTTTCTGTAGCAATTTTACAATTTTAGGTACTCTAGATGCCAATGTTAATGAGTAGTAAGAGTTAACTTTATTGATACTCTAGTTTAAGGATCCTAACACTCTACTAGGTATGTTACCTATAGTTCATCAATGATGAAGTCAAGGTAAGAATTATAAAGAAATTAAAAATTACAAATAAATTCCCATGCTTACAAGGTGTGGAGTCAGGATTTGCTCTCAAGCAGTCTAATAGAGAACCTGTGTTGGTTCCACTAAGCAAAACTGTCTAAAATATCAGAGGCACTAAAGGGCAAAGCAGCACATTTCTTAACCTATTAGTTAAACATCAATTCTTATGCATGCCAACATTCAATATTAATAAATACATTTTACTCATCTGTCTGTTCACACTGCTTTTCTCTATATGGTATTTTTCCCATAGCTAGAAGATTTTTTTAAAAGGAACAGGAGAAGAGCTCATCTAAATGAGAGATGTTCTCTACAACATTATTTTATTGGGTCACAGTAGCCTTGCAAAGTGCTAACTGCTGTTACCTTTTTTTAATTGAAGTATAAAAGATTCACAATATTATATTAGTTTCAGCTATATAGCATAGTGATTCAATATTTTTTTTAACATTTTTATTGGGGTATAATTGCTTTACAATGCTGTGTTAGTTTCTACCTTATAACAAAGTGAATCAGCTATACATACATATATATATATATATATATATATATATATACATTCCCACATCCCCTCCCTCTTGCGTCTCCCTCCCACCCTCCCTATCCCACCCCTCTAGGTGGTCACAAAGCACAAAGCTGATCTCCCCGTGCTATGCAGCTGCTTCCCAATAGCTAGCTATTTTATATTCAGTAGTATATATAAGTCCATGCCACTCTCTCACTTCGTCCCAGTTTACACTTCCCCCTCCCCATGTCCTCAAGTCCATTCTCTACATCTGCAACTTTATTCCTGTCCTGCCCCTAGGTCCTTCAGAACAATTTTTTTTTTTAAGATTCCATATATATGTGTTAGCGTAGGGTATATTTTTTTCTCTTTCTGACTTAGTTCACTCTGTATGACAGACTCTAGGTTCACCCACCTCACTACAAATAACTCAATTTCGTTTCTTTTTATGGCCGAGTAATATTCCATTGTATATATGTGCCACATCTTCTTCATCCATTCATCTATTGATGGACACTTAGGTTGCTCTCATGTCCTGGCTATTGTAAATACAGCTGCAATGAACATTGTGATACATGACTCTTTTTGAATTATGGTTTTCTCAGGGTATATGCCCAGTAGTGAGATTGCTGGGTCATATGATAGTTCTATTTTTAGTTTTTTGAGGAACCTCCATGCTGTTCCCCATAGTGGCTGTACCAATTTATATTCCCACCAACAGTGCAAGAGGGTTCCCTTTTCTCCACGCCCTCTCCAGCATTTACTGTTTGTAGATTTTTTGATGATGGTCATTATGACCAGTGTGAGGTGATACCTCATTGTAGTTTTGATTTGCATTTCTCTAATGATTAGTGATGTTGAGCATCCTTTCATGTGTTTGTTGGCAATCTGTGTATCTTCTTTGGAGAAATGTATTTAGATCCCCTGCCCATTTTTGGATTGGGTTGTTTTTTGTGTGTGTGTGATATTGAGCTGCATGAACTGCTTGTAAATTTTGGAGATTAATCCTTTGTCAGTTGCTTTGTTTGCAAATATTTTCTCCCAATCTGAGGGATGCCTTTTCGTCTTTTTTATGGTTTCCTTTGCTGTGCAAAAGCTTTTAAGTTTCATTAGGTCCCATTTGTTTATTTTTGTTTTTATTTCCATTTCTCTAGGAGGTGGGTCAAAAAGGATCGTGCTGTGATTTATGTCATAGAGTGTTTTGCCTATGTTTTCCTCTAAGAGTTTGATAGTGTCTGGCCTTACATTTAGATCTTTAATCCATTTTGAGTTTATTTTTCTGTATGGTGTTAGGGAGTGTTTAATTTCCTTCTTTTATTACAGTTTTCCCAGTACCACTTATTGAAGAGGCTGTCTTTTCTCCATTGTATACTCTTGCCTCCTTTATCAAAGACAAGGTGACTATATGTGTGTGGGTTTATCTCTGGGCTTTCTATCCTGTTCTGTTGATCTATATTTCTGTTTTTGTGCCAGTACCATACTGTCTTGATTATTGTAGCTTTGTAGTATAGTCTGAAGTCAGGGAGCCTGATTCCTCCAGCTCCATTTTTCTTTCTCAAGATTGCTTTGGCTAGTCTGGGTCTTTTGTGTTTCCATACAAATTGTGCAATTTTGTGTTCCAGTTCTGTGAAAAATGCCATTGGTAGTTTGATAGGGATTGCATTGAATCTGTAGATTGCTTTAGGTAGTACAGTTATTTTCACAATGTTGATTCTTCCAATCCAAGAACATAGTATATCTCTCCATTTGTTTATATCATCTTTAATTTCTTTCATCAGTGTCTTATAGTTTTCTGCATACAGGTCTTTTGTCTCCTTAGATAGGTTTATTCCTAAGTATTTTATTCTTTTTGTTGCAATGGTAAATGGGAATGCTTCCTTAATTTCTCTTTCAGAATTTTCATCATTAGTGTATAGGAATGCAAGAGATTTCTGTGCATTAATTTTGTATCCTGCTACTCTGCCAAATTCATTGATTAGATCTAGTAGTTTTCTGGTAGCATCTTTAGGATTCTCTATGTATACATTCTCTATGTATAGAGATAAATAAATAAAATAAACAGTGACAGTTTGATTTCTACTTTTCCAATTTGGATTCCTTTATTTCTTTTTCTTCTCTGATTGCTGTGGCTAAAACTTCCTAAACTATGTTGAATAATAGTGGTGAGAGTGGGCAGCCTTGTCTTGCTCCTGATCTTAGTGGAAATGGTTTCAGTTTTTCACCATTGAGGACGATGTTGGCTGTGGGTTTGTCACATATGGTCTTTATTATGTTGAGGAAGGTTCCCTCTATGCCTCCTTTCTGGAGAGTTTTTATCATAAGTGGGTGTTGAAATTTGACAAAAGCTTCTTCTACATCTATTGGGATTATCATATGGTTTTTATCCTTCAGTTTGTTAGTATGGTGTATCACATTGATTGATTTGCATATAATGAAGAATCCTTGCATTCCTGGGATAAACTCCACTTGAACATGGTGTATGATCTGTTTAATGGGCTGCTGGATTCTGTTTACTAGTATTTTGTTGAGGATTTTTGCATCTATGTTCATCAGAGATATTGGCCTGTAGTTGTCTTTCTTTGTGACATCATTGTCTGGTTTTGGTAACAGGGTGATGGTGACCTCATAGAATGAGTTTGGGAGTGTTCCTCCCTCTGCTATGTTTTGGAAGAGTTTGAGAAGGAGAGGTGTTAGCTCTTCTCTAAGTGTTTGATAGAATCGCCTGTGAAGCCATCTGGTCCTGGGATTTTGTTTGTTGGAAGATTTTTTATCACAGTTTCAATTTCATTGCTTGTGATTGGTCTGTTTATATTTTCTATTTCTTCCTGGTTCAGTCTTGGAAGGTCGTGCTTTTCTAAGAATTTGTCCATTTCTTCCAGGTTGTCCATTTTATTGGCATATAGTAACTTGTAGTAATCTCTCATGATCCTTTGTATTTCTGCAGTGTCAGTTGTTGAACCAGCTTTCAGTTTTATTGATCTTTGCTATTGTTTCTTTCATTTCCTTTACATTTATTTCTGATCTGATCTTTGATTTCTTTCCTTCTGCTAACTTTGGAGTTTTTTTTGTTCTTCTTTCTCTAATTGCTTTAGGTGTAAGGTTAGGTTGTTTATTTGAGATGTTTCTTGTTTCTTGAGGTAGGATTGTATTGCTGTAAACTTCCCTCTTAGATCTGCTTTTGCTGGTTCCCATAGTTTTTGGGTCATTGTCATCTGTTTCTAGGTATTTTTTAATTTCTTCAGTGATCTCTTGGTTATTTAGTAGTGTATTGTTTAGCCTCCATGTTTGTATTTTTTACAGTTTGTTTCCTGTAACACAACCATAGTGTTGTGGTCAGAAAAGATACTTGATACGATTTCAATTTTCTTAAATTTACCAAGGCTTGATTTGTGACCCAAGATATGGCCTATCTTGGAGAATGTTCCATGAGCACTTGACAAGAAAGCATATTCTGTTGTTTTTGGATGGAATGTCCTATAAATATCAATTAAGTCCACCTTGTTTAATGGGTCATTTAAAGGTTGTGTTTCCTTATTTGCTTTCATTTTGGATGATCTGTCCATTGGTGAAAGTGGGGTGTTAAAGTCCCCTACTATGATTGTCTTACTGTTGATTGCCCCTATTATGGCTGTTAGCATTTGCCTTATGTATTGAGGTGCTCCTGTGTTGGGTGCATAAATATTTACAATTGTTATATCTTCTTCTTGGATTTATCCCATGATCATTATGTGGTGTCCTTCTTTGTCTCTTGTAATAGCCTTTATTTTAAAGTCTATTTTGTCTGATATGAGGATTGCCACTCCAGCTTTCTTTTGATTTCCATTTGCACGGAATATCTTTTTCCATCCCCTTACTTTCAGTCTCTATGTGTCCCTAGGTCTGAAGAGGGTCTCTTGTAGACAGATTATGTACGGGTCTTGTTTTTGTATCCATTCATCCAGTCTATGTCTTTTGGTTGGAGCTTTTAATCCATTTACATTTAAGGTAACTATTGATATGTATGTTCCTATTACTATTTTCTTAATTGTTTTGTTTGTTATTGTAGGTCTTTTTCTTCTCTTGTGTTTCCTGACTAGAGAAGTTCCTTTAGCATTTGTTGTAAAGCTGGTTTGGTGGTGCTGAATTCTCTTAACTTTTGCATATTTGTAAAGATTTTTAATTTCTCTGCCGAATCTGACTGAGATCCTTGCTGGGTAGAGTAATCTTGGTTGTAGGTTTTTCTTTTTCATCACTTTAAATATGTCCTGTGACTCCCTTCTGGCTTGCAGAGTTTCTGCTGAAAAATCAGTTGTTAACCTTATGGGGATTCCCTTGTATGTTATTTGTTGGTTTTTCCTTGCTGCTTTCAATATTTTTTCTTTGTTTTTAATTTTTGATAGTTTGATTCATATGTGTCTTGGCATTTCTCTTTGGGTTTATCCTATATGGGACTCTCTGTGCTTCCTGGACTTGACTGACTCTTTTCTTTCCCATATTAGGGAAGTTTTCCACTATAATCTATTCAAATATTTTCTAAGACCCTTTCTTTTTCTCTTCTTCTTCTGGGACCCTTATAATTCAAATGTTGGTGTGTTTAATGTTGTCCCAGAGGTCTCTCTGACTGTCCTCAATTCTTTTCATTCTCTTTTCTTTATTCTGCTCCCTGGCAGTTATTTCCACCATTTTTTCTTCCAGCTCACTTATCTGTTCTTCTGCCTCAATTATTCTGTTATTGATTCCTTCTAGAGTATTTTTAATATCAGTAATTTTGTCATTCATCACTGTTTATTTGCTCTTTAGTTCTTCTAGATCCTTTTTAAATGTTTCTTGTATTTTCTCCATTCTGTTTCTGAGATTTTGGATCATCTTTACTATCATTACTCTGAATTCTTTTTCAGGTAGCTTACCTATTTCATCTTCATTTTTTTTTTTTTTTTGCCTTGTAGGTTTTTACCTTGATCCTTCGTCTGTAACAAATATTTTTGTTGTTTCTTTTCTTTTTTTTTTTTTTTTTTTTTTTTTTTTTTTTTTTTTTTTTTTTTTTTTTTTTTATGTGTGGTGCTGTATTCCTGTCTTGCTGTTTGTTGGGCCTGAGATGTCCAGCACTGGAGTTTGCAGGCAGTTGGATAGAGCTGGGTCTTGGTGCTGAGATGAGGACCTCCGGGAGGCCTCACTCTGATTGATATTCCCTGGGCTCTGAGGTTCTCCTTTTGGTCCAGCAGTTTGGACTCAGAGCTCCCACAACAGGAACTTGGGTCTGACCTCTGGCCTGGGAACCAAGATCCCGCAAGCCGGTTGCTGGGTGTTCCTCCTGTCCCCTTAGATGTCCGTGGTCCCCCACCGGTGCCTGGTAAGTGCCCTAGTTGTGAGGATACGTGAATTCCACATCCTCCTAGTATGGCAGCTTGACTCCTGGAATTAGCTTTTCTTTATATGTTTGGTAGCATTCCCCTGTGAAACCATCCAGTCCTGGGCTTTTGTTTGCTAGGAGTTTTTTGTTTTTTTTTTAATTACAAATTCAATTTCACTACTAGTAATCAGTCTGTTCAGATTATCTGTTTCTTCCTGATTCATTCTTGGCAGGTTGTCGCAGTAGCCTTGCAAAGTGCTTACTGCTGTATCTTGCTGCTTGGCCTGTATCATGGAGTAGAGGTCACAGTGCTAGGCTTCCAGTACCAACACTGATCTAGATATGTGATTGTGGCTATTCTCTAGCTTTACTTTCTTGATCTGTTAAGTGAGAGATTTGGACTAGATAATCTCTGAGGTCATTTCCATCACTATAATTAAATATATGCTTCTAAGTGATGAGAGACTAAAGACATTCCTGCACTGATCTTTGCATGTAATCAGGTGACACTACAATTTAGGATGTCAGACTATCCTTATGTTATTCCTGATTTGATTATGGTTAGAGGCTGATGTGTTTCTAGTGTACATAGTTACAATTGACATTGATGGGTATAAAGCAGTTCACGGGGCTTATTAAATCTAGCCTTAGAATTTGAATGTTCTGGGTTTCCTCCAGTGCTCATATAAACTATATATCATCCTAATTTTGAAATTTGACCTTCCTCAGCATAAGTAAAGGCTTCTGGATTTCAGAGGCATTTGTGATTTCACAAAGTGTCCCTGAAAACGATGTTAGCCTCTGTGTCACATTCTGAAAGCCCAGCTCTAAATAAATCTTATTGGGTGTTTGGTTTGAAGGTGAACTCAAGCAAATCTATTATTGAAAATCTGGTTCCTGGTGCCCAGTACCAGGTTGTGATGTACCTAAGAAAAGGCCCTTTGATTGGACCACCTTCAGACCCTGTGACATTTGCTATTGGTAAGTTGCCAGCCACAAGAATAATACCTTTATCAGAGTACTATTTGGAGGGGTGCAATTTCTAAGCTCAACTCATTATCATCATTTATGGGAGGTCCATACTTGTTCACCCAATATTCAACCTTCAGAGTAATTAATGATTACAACTGTATACCTGGAAGCCATCCTTAGCATCTATTACTTGGGAAAAAGAAAATCTCAGGCAAATATTTTTAGTTTTTAATGATTGTATCAGAAGAGTGAAAAACCTAGTTATTAGGTAGCAGTGTGAAGCTATTGCTAAGATATTAAACATTCCTTCTTGACTTTCTTTTTTCACTCCCCTCCCTTCTTCTTAGTTCCAACTGGAATAAAGGATTTAATGCTCTATCCCTTGGGTCCTACAGCAGTGGTTTTGAGCTGGACCAGACCTTATTTAGGAGTGTTCAGAAAATATGTGGTTGAAATGTTTTATTTCAACCCTACAACAATGACATCAGAATGGACAACTTACTATGAAATAGCAGCGACTGTCTCCTTGACTGCATCAGTGGTAATCTTTCCTTAACCAGTTGTCACATTTTCCTGTGTCAACAGACATGATTTCATGTACCAAATGTGTCTGAAAAAATTATTATGTGTTATGTAAATTAGACCGTTTTGTGAATACACACAGGTAGCTTGCTACTTTCAAGGTTTGGGGTTGTTTTTGCTTTTATTTTTTTTGTTGTTTTTTGAGACAGACAGAGAGAGAATTGTGTGAAACTAGCTTTCACTCTTAATTGAGTGTATTTGCTAATTCACAGTTTAGTAGACCTACCAAGTGCTTATTGTTTCTCTCTGCTCCTAAGGAAGAAAACACAGGAGATTTCCTCTAGTCATTCAGTAATTAGTTGACACTGCTTAACTCTAATGATGGCTCTTCTTGACATTGAAAAATCAGTTAAATACCAATAATGTCAGGCCCTTAGAGGATGTTCTTCAAGAAAGCAGGAAAAGATTGCTCTTTCTGAGACTAGAATAATTTTAAAAGTGCAGGTTAGCTACAAATTACACAATTGTCCTCTACCCAGCTGACAACTCTGGTGATTGCCACCCAATATGAATGCATGTTTATGGTCCATGCTGGGAGAATATAAAGTTGTGAAAGGTTATTTGCCTTAGAAATCGGAGGACATGTACATACAGTGACGTACAAATAAATACTAATTCACTTGTGTAATATAACTTAGGACTGCAAAAGGAAACCAATACTGAACGTATTTGACTCTATATCTTTTGATCACTTTTTTAAATATATTATATTGTGGTACATGATTTTATTTACACGTCATCTCATTCCAAAAAGAATATTTTTTTTTTTTTTTTTTTTTTTGCGGTATGCGGGCCTCTCACTGCTGTGGCCCCTCCTGTTGCGGAGCACAGGCTCCGGACGCACAGGCTCAGGGGCCATGGCTCACGGACCCAGCCGCTCCACGGCATGTGGGATCTTCCCGGACCGGGGCACGAACCCGTGTCCCCTCCATCGGCAGGCGGACTCCCAACCACTGCGCCACCAGGGAAGCCCCAAAAAGAATATTTTTAATGGGAAATACAAAAAGGCAAAAGGAAATTAAAAATTACTTTTTTCATAGCCTAAGAGAAGTACATAACTGTATTCCAAAAATATGATTTTCCCTCTTAGTCTTTTGTCTTCTTGCTTTTTTCAGAGGATAGCTCATCTGTTGCCAGCATGGTACTACAACTTTCGAGTTACCATGGTAACATGGGGAGACCCGGAACTGAGCTGCTGTGACAGTTCCACCATAAGCTTCATAACAGGTGAGTGTGTGGGAAATGGTCCCATTAGGAGAGATCACTATTCTGAGGAAGTTCTGAGGGGACCCATCTCCAGAAATTGCTAGTCATTCACCCAGGACCAACTGAGTATCAATTTCACAGAAGATGATATACTTGATTCTGAAAATTTATTTGTTTAAATAATAGCCTTTAAAAATTAAAATATAATTTGTATCCTGAGTTACTGTCCTTAATTTCTTTTTATCCTGAGTCACTGCCCTTGATTTATGCACCACTGTTCAGGATTGATTAGAATCGAGATGTAGCAGGCAGAGCTTTCAGCTTTACACCACACTCAAATGATTTTATCCATTTTGATAACTGTATTCAGTAGAGTGCCTCCATTTCCTTATTAATTAAGCCATTTTCAAAGTCACAGGCTGACTGCAGTACTGTCCATTGCAGGAATTAAAACAGACCTGGAGACACATAAACTTGGGTGTGTGAGTCACACGTTTGCCACCTTCCACCTGTAAACTCCAGCAAGTTAATTCTTCTAAGCCTCAGTTTTTTTCAGGTGAAAAATAGGGATGATAATAGTATCTACAATCTGCTATTACTATCTATTGTTACTTCCCAATTAAAAAAGCTACTTAGCAAAATACATGGCACAAAGTTTAAGTACTCAAAAAACTGTTAGTGTTGGATCCTCAGAACCTAAAATTATGTAGATCACTATCATATGGCAGAGATAGCAGAGGTGGGCAGAGGTAGCAACAAGAAGAGGAAATTCATCCGAGAAACAGTAACACTTATTGTCTGAACTAAGATTTTTTCAAGAACTTTTGATGGGACTGCAAAGCCATAATTAAATTTATACTGAGAAAAGAAAAGAGAAAGATATTGTTTAGGTGAAGAATAATTTTGTCAAAATAATTTACTCACTGGACTTCTAGCTTTACCCTGTTGAGATTTATCAATTAAAAAAACAATGGAAAGAAATTAATCATATGAATTCTTACACAATCAACTTAGTAGTTCATCACTGTTGTTTACTGGCTAATGTCAAGAGCTTCCTTTGTTCCAGATGTTAATAGTAATATTAAAGTAGAGAAGTGAAAGACTGCCATAAAAAGAGAAAATACCAATTATTTGACAAGCCCTGTGTTAGCCTTTTTGACTATATTCATAATCACATACTTAATTATAATTAAACTTCATTGTATCAGTAATTCATACACTTAACTTTATTGAGATTAACGCTCTGAGAATATGCTCTTTCCTTCTCAGACAGAGCAGCTGTCTGGAAAAAGCCCAGACATCACATCTGATCACTTGATTGAGCAGCCTTGACCCTGCTAATTTCCAGCTGTAGAACTTTGAGCAAATTATCTTAATGATCCTGGACTTGTATTTTCTCATGGGTAAAATTCAGAATATTGCCTAACAACTGGCTAATGAAACAAAGCTAAGCGTAGGGCACTTGCTGTAGTGAGTCAGGACACTTTCTGGACAGAGTGTTCGTGGTGTCTCCCAAGGGGGACATCAGAAATGAAATATTAATAGGATTTGGAGTCCTGGACTCAAATGGTTTAGGTATGCCTTTCTAAGTTGGGAACTACCTGGGAATGGGCAAAGCTCATGAGATAAGAGTTTAGGTGGACAAAGCAAGTCTGGATATGTAAACTGTGGTTAATAAGCAAGCTACTTGCCTAGGTGAGCAGTCTATTGTCTCCAATAAATTGATCTTTGGGAATTTCTTATTTTTTCCTGGGACCAACCACTAAGTCGTGCTGACACTGGGGATCCACAGTGTTATCTAAGCGTATTGACACAGATGGTCTCAATTCTCACATCTATAAAATGGGCATAATAATACCTCATAGGGTGGTGTGAAAATTAAATTATGTAATCTAAATCATTATTAAAATACATATGGTAGCTGAGTTTTATTTTTATACATGTATCTAAAATTAGTTGAAATTTTAGCTTTTGGTGGGGGGGGCTTTCTTCCCTTATTTCAACTTTAAAGTAAATAAAGACCTCATACTTTACTTTCATATGTTTTCCAATTGTAATCCAAATTGCCAAATTGTGTGGCAATAGGAATAAAATACTTGAATAAGGTGCGATTTATTAGAACCTCAAGTCTATTATCTTTGTTAGGCAGTTTGTCTGCAAGTCAAGTTCCTAATTATGCTAGTGTACCAAATAATGTTTACTAAACAAATAGTGACATCTGGTGGCCTTTCAGCAATATGCTGGATTTGAAATCAACAACATGGAGTATAAAAATGTGAAGACTTCATAGCTGTGAGCGAGAGATATATACTTCTGGCTTTGCAATTTTAAATATGTTCACTCAAATTAGAACTTGAGAAAATATCCTTTGAAGAAATATACATGTAGGTTCTTGTATATAGTGAATTATATAAAAATATGTTATGAGGCTATAAAGAAACCAGGGTTATTTTCCTTTATTCAAATTTTCTGCAATATGATATGGGTTTGTGCTACTTAGTATAGACATTGTTGATATTTCAAGATTTTATTGTCAAACATATAGAAATACTACTCATACTTAGCATGAAACAGAAATATGTTTTTTACTATTACACATCTCTTTAGTGAATAATTGTATCTGAAAGCATAGATAGTTATGAATGTTTGTTATACGTATTAGTGCATGTTAAAGAAAATAAGTCTTTTTGATTTGTAGAAATTCTTCTCCAGACATTGGTTGCTTTGGGACTGTATCTTGGAAAGGACACTTGACTATCTTCAAACGAACATCACATGGAATTTAAATTCAATTGTGTATTTGTTAAAATCTTCAGAATTATCATTTACTTTAAAAAATAATTAAAGTGTGCTTTCAAAGCTTATGTATTACAAAGCTTGTGATGAACTCTCTTCCCCTATCAGAACTGTTTTAAATTTAAACATGTAAAGTTATAAAATAAATTCATAAACTCAGTGTCAGGGAGAATTTAGCTTTTTAAAGTTAAAAATCTCTTCCTTCCCTCCCTTAATACTTGCTTCAGCAACTTTTATTTAGAGCCTACCTTCCGCAAAGCACTGAGCTAGACACTGTCAATGCCACTGTCTTGTTATCTTATGGACATAATATTTATTTTTCTGTTCCTCTACTCATTGATCCTACTGTTCTTTATTCCCGTAAACTTCTTTGCTGCCACAATAAAAAGGATTTATTTTTACAGGACCCCAGAGTTTCTAGTACTGCTTGGAAAATAAGTTCACCAGTGCCTAATAATATTCATTTATTGATCCAACAATAAATTACCCCCAAATTTGACCCAAAAATGTGAACATTTTTGGAATCTTGTAAATGAAATTTATATAAAAATACTTGCTCTCCTCAGGTATAGTTCTGGCTGTCTTGGGTCTGAGCCATACAAGGTAGCAACCCACAAAACAAGTGCCCACCTCATACCACCAAACTTCACTATATTACCAACAGGTCCAAGAGTCCCTAGGACCACCATGAGGTGTGAATTTTAATTCTCTAAATTAACTCTATATGGGATTTCATGCTCTGTTGATAAGTACTTTAATTATTCATAGTCTCTTATACTAAAGTGTAGTTCTTTCCTCCCTCATAGCCCCAGTTGCTCCAGAAATCACTTCTGTGGAATATTTCAACAGCCTGTTATATATCAGTTGGACATATGGGGATGACACTACTGACCTCTCGCATTCTAGAATGCTCCACTGGATGGTTGTTGCAGAAGGAAAGAAGAAAATTAAAAAGAGTGTATGTATCTTTGATTCCCAGTATTGGGCATCTGTTGAAAACCATGAAGCAAACATTTACTGAGACATCAAAAAAATATTTGTGTGCCAAGTGGCACTGTTTTTGGTTCTGGAGACAGGATAGTGAACAAAAATTAAATTCCTTCTTTCACAGAGCTTACCTTTTAATCTTTAGTAGTGAGTAGTAATCAATGTATCTATTGATTATTGATTTCACCTGTGTTTAAAGTTATGCCTGAGCTTTTTCTTCAGGATACTAAACATTTTCAAGAAAACCATAGTTATTTCATTATTTTCTCCATATATCCCCAACACCTAAATATATGGATATGTTGGAAATACAAATTTCTTTTCTCCTGGTTTATTAAGCTTTTTGTTATATTAGTTAGGGTACCAACTAAATGACTGTAATATTTTTTTTTAAGGCTGTGGATTAAAGAATATCAACACCTATGTCTCTCTCAAGGTACCCAGCACTAACAGGGCACCTCTGCTGTGAGAGATCATCCAGGGGTCCAGATTTTTTCTATTTTGCTGCTGCATCTGCTACTATGTGTAGTCCTCACCTGCACAGGCAAAACTTCCTCATCTTTACAGCCATATTCCAGCCCACAGGAAGGGGAAAAGAGAGGACACAAAGGCCCAGCACATACAGGGTGTGAACAAAACTATAAGTTGCCCATGGTACCTCCTCTTACCCATAGTTGGAATGGGATCACGTGGTCCCCACTAGCTATAGAAGAAACTGGGAAATATAGTCTTTAGTTAAGAAAGCAGGTATCCATAGACACGGTTAGGTTTCTTCTGAGCTTCTCAGCTAAGGCTGAACAATGTTCCTATTAGTAAAACCAAGCAATTGCTTTTTCTAAAATTTGCTGTGAATATGAGGGGAAAAAAATCAGAGTAATACCCATTCCAAACAAAGGAATTAATCACAAAAATGTTCCTTTATATATTGTGCCTATTTAGAGCTACCTTGCATTTGGCTCAGCTGAGAAATTTATATCATGTTCAGAGGAAATAATACATTCGTAAGGCTTAATCAACTGTAGATTGCAGCACATAACAGAGAGGGAACATCTGTGATAGCCCTGTAGTTGTTTGGAATGGTATTCTAGTTCAAGGCCATTAGAAGCTTAAACCCTCCATTCTGATGAACTTGCAGGTAACACGCAATGTCATGACCACAATTCTCAGCCTGCCTCCGGGAGATATCTACAATATCTCCGTAACTGCTTGCACTGAAAGAGGAAGTAATACCTCCATGCTCCACCTCGTCAAGCTAGGTAAGAAAAGTACACAGGTGTATGTGTGAAAATAATCATGCTGGGAGAACTAGTGTGTGTATCTCTTGGTTTAGCATGGTCTTCGCAACTCAGTGAAATAGAAAAAAAAATGGTTTGCTGTCTTTTATAAGTACAAAAGAGACTTAATACTATCAAAAGAGAACATTCAACTTATAAATTTCTGTGAGTGCAGTGTTTACTGTGCTGGAGACAAGAGTGTTCATCATTCATAGTAAGGCTGGAGGAACCAACGAGTCTTAGAATTTTAGAGATGGATGGACCTTAGATATTATCTAGTGCCGTGTTCTCAACCCTATCAGACACCATTCCCGTTTTATATAAATATTATGCAATGCCCTCATTAATATCTTAAATTGAAATTCATAGATAAAATAATCCACATGTTGATTTTTTAAATTTGATATAAATCCTAACTCTAATACAAAATCAAAATAAAAGAAAAATAATTTATAAAAAATAATATGGATTCCCTATGTATATGTTCAGGTACAGCTTTTAGCTATTCTAAAAGTCATAATGGGACTACCTGATGACTACATACAGTGAAAACGAATAAATGTGAGTTTGCAAGAAGTAACAGGATCAGTAGTTCTTCCATACAGGAAGTATAAAAATAAAGAAATGAATAAATCCATATTAGTTAATTTATCATTATTAATTAGAAATAAATTATTAAAATAATTAAAAATAAAGCATATAAAAGTACAGGTGGACCCTAGAATAAAACCTAGAGTTAGGATAAGTAATAAGAGACTAGACAAATTTGCCTGTGATGAAAGAAAGAGGGAAATAACCTTAGTTAAAGTAGAGATAACATGCTGAGAAAAATAATAAGCCGTGGATGAGGGAAAATGAGGGAACTATGATATTATTGCAAATGAGCTGGAACTTATTGTGTAGTGTCAAAATAATTATTTATATTATGAAAAACAACTTGGAAGTGACACTATATGACACAAAACACATATTCTACGTTCAACAATCTACCATGTATTAAAGTAAATATTTAGTTTCTGTTACTTAAAGGGACCTCAGAAGTAATATCCTATAATCAGCCGCAGGCAAAAGAGGACAGATGGGCAAAAAGTTGGGTGGTAGACCTCTTGGGGCAGTATCAGTTTGAGAATGATAACCCCCAAATAAATGCAGTTCAATATGTAATTTTCACAGCAGAGATCTCATCATTTTTATAGCTGAAAATTTTAAATATATACATAACTAGACATCATGAAATCATTTCATGATCCATACAAATATTGAATCATTATGTTGTACAACTGAAACTAATACTATGTTGTATGTCTATTATAATTCAATAAAAAATAAATGTATATGGCAATAAAAATATATTTAAAACAGTTAGTTCAACTTACTGACATCACCGTTTCAGATATCTGCTGATTTATATTCTGTGTCTATCTGTAAAAGTTTCAAATCGTTTCTATTATTACACATGTTCATATGTGCAGCTATAAGTAAAGAACAATCCAGGGTGTTTTATTAGCAGCTTAAATACCAGGATCAGCAGCGCTGACAGTGATATACCTTTAGAAAACTCTTGGAAAATCCAGAACCAAACAAAACAATCTTTTCTTAGTTTATCCACTAGTTGCATTTCTCTATAATTCAATGCATAAGACGCAAAGTCTTAAATCTTTTTTGTCTCTTATTTGGCACAGTAAAAACTAAACTCTTGCACTGAAATCCTTTAGAATTAATTTGGTAATTGAAAATGCATGGTGTACTAAATAGACACTATGGGCAGAAAAAGTGAATTATTGAGTAGGTTCTTTTAATAACATTTTTAAAAAAATTTTATTGGTGTATAGTTTATTTACAATGTTGTTTTAGTTTCAGGTGTACAGCAAAGTGATTCAGTTATACATATACATATATTCATTCCTTTTCAGATTCTTTTCCCATATAGGTTATTACAGAATATTTAGTAGTGTTCCCTGTGCTATACAGTAGGTCCTTGTTGGTTATCTATTTTATATATAGTAGCATGTGTATGTTAATTCCAAGCTCCTAATTTATCCCTCCCCCCTCCATGTTTCCCTCTGGTAACCATAAGTTTGTTTTCAAAATCTGTGAGTCTGTTTCTGTCTTGTAAATAAGTTCATTTATATCATTTTTAAAAATTAGATTCCACACATAAGTGATATTATATGATATTTGTCTTTGTCTGACTTACTTCTCTTAGTATGATAATCTCTAGATCCATCCATGTTATTGCAAAAGACATTATTTTGTTTGACATTACAGCTGAGTACTACCCCATTGTGTATATGTACCACACCTCCTTTATCCATTCCTCTGTCAACGGACATTTAGGCTGCTTCCATGTCTTGGCCATTGTAAACAGTGCTGCAGTGAACATTGGGGTGCATGTATCTTTTTGAATTATGGTTTTCTCTGATATGTACCCAGGAGTGGAATTGCTGGATCACATGGTAGCTCTATTTTAGTTTTCTAAGGAACCTCTATACTGTTCTCCATAGTGGCTACACCAATTTACATTCCCACCAACAGTGTAGGAGGGTTTCTTTTTCTCCACACCCTCTCCAGTATTTATTGTTTGTAGACTTTTTGATGATGGCCATTCTGACCGGTGTGAGGTGATACCTCATTGTAGTTTTGATTTGCGTTTTTCTGATAATTAGTGATGTTGAGCATCTTTTCATGTGCTTTTCGGCCATCTGTATGTCTTCTTTAGAGAAGTGCCTGTTTAGATCTTCTGCCCGTTTTTGGATTGGGTTGTTTGTTTTTTTGATATTGAGCTGCATGAGCTGTTTGTATATTTTGGAGATTAATCCCTGTGGGTCGCTTCATTTGCAAATATTTCCCCTCATTCTGTGGGTTGTCTTTCCATTTTGTTTATGGTTTCCTTTACTGTGCAAAAGTGTTTAAGTTTAATTAGGTCCCATTTATTTTTGTTTGTTTTTTTTTTAATTACTCTAGGAGGTGGACTAAAAAAAGATCTTGCTGTGATTTATGTCACAGAGTGTTCTGCCTATGTTTTCCTCTAAGAGTTTTATAGTGTCCAGCCTTGCATTTAGGTCTTTGATCCCTTTTGAGTTTACTTTTGCGTGTGGTGTTGAATAGTTTTTAAATAACATCTTAATTCCATTTGTGTCCTTCATGGCAACTTTCTTCAAAATTATTTTACTTAACCTTAAATTTTTTTCCAATATTAATTGCATGATAAAGTACTTGTACTTATATTTATAGTGGATTTATTCTGATGCAAAGTTATAAATTCATGTGGAACGTGGGACATGGGACCATTTTTCTCTTTGGAACTTTCTTGATTATTGCAGGACATCTAGTATTTCTGAGCCCTGCCCACCGAAGTATGGTTAACTTCCTCCATTGTGACTACTAAAAACATTTCTGCAAATTTCCAAGCACCCTCAAGGGGGCGGTACTACTCCTATTGAGAATCATGAGTAGAGTTCTTTCATGCACTGCACACAATCTGCTTTTCCCTAGCAGTCTATACTTGAATTCCAGGAATGTGGAGATCACCAGCTTCCAGCATTGCACGATCTATTTATTAAGACAAAAAAATCACCTGATTCCAGCCATTAACTCTGATTTTGTTCTCTGTATGAATGTTAGTTCAAAACTTGTTTCCAGGTAACTGGAATTACTTGAAGATCATGCCTGTGCTCCCCAAGACTTTCTTTTCCCAAGCTTTATTAGCATAACCAACCATAAGTGTTTCTCGGGTTTCTAGATGCTTTCTCCAACTTCTTTGGTTTGTTGGTCTCCCTTAAAGTACAAGTTCAGAAGTGGTCTTACCGAAGTAGCATTCAGTGGCCTATTGTGTGTTTTGCTGTCATTTTTATGTGACATTATGGATGATCCGTGAAGCCTCAGGAATATGGGTTAAAGTCATGAACTGGGACAATTACACTCAAACAAATAGGAATGTGAGTAAAAAAAAGTCATAATTTCCCAAACTTATCATGAGGTTTTGAGTCCCCATGTCTCCCCATTAAGAGACAGGACTGCCTAAACCAGTTCCTTTGAGAGCTTCCCTGGTGGTGCAGTGGTTAAGAATCCGCCTGCCAATGCAGGGGACACAGGTTCGAGCCCTGGTCCAGGAAGATCCCACATACTGCAGAGCAACTAAGCCCGTGCACCACAACTACTGAGCCTACACTCTAGATCCCAAGAGCTACAACTGCTGAGCCCGCAGGTTGCATGCCTAGAGCCCGTGCTCTGCAACAAGAGGCCACTGCAATGAGAAGCCCGTGCACCGCAACGAAGAGTAGCCCTGCTCGCCGCAACTAGAGAAAGCCTGCATGCAGCAACAGAGACCCAGCGCAGCCGATTAAAGAAGTAAAATAAAGATAAATAATTTTTTTTTAAGTTCCTTTGAACTTTTCAAATAGGGAAGACACGTTCCCGCAGCAATTATTTCTAGTGAACCATTACCCTTAGAATTGATAAGCTTTTCCATGTTGGTATCTTAATATCCTGTTACTCTCTGAAAGCAAGACAATCTTTATATAATGTGCCTGTCCTTAGCCCTTTTTTTTTCCCCTGAAAATGAAATGACCCTACTTTTTATCCATTTGTCTAAAGGGCTATTTTCCATTCTACTAATGACATTATTGTGTTTTATAAGCTCTTTCAATTTTCTGTAACACACACTACCTTGTCTGCTGTAGATGCTTAATAGATATTTGTTGAATGGAATTGAAACTATAGACCTTGAAACTGAAATTAGTATTACAGTTAATATTTAACCAAAACAAGTTTCAGCTTTCAGAGAAGTGAAACATTTTGCTTTAGTAATAACTGAATTGCAATTTTTTTCACAAAACATTCACTCTTGCCATTTTTATGTTTCTATACAGCATTCAGTTAGTATACATAAAAGTCAAGTTAATTCTACTTTACAGAAAAATACAGCTTTGGCACACAGATTTTCAGTGCTTGTTTAAATCAGAATGCCGTCTTTAACCTAGGAGCAACACTGTTGAACCAACCCTGAGTTTAATTTCTCTGTATAGAGATCTCTTTGGAATGGCTCTACTTGCTGTCATGGAGGACAGGATCTACATCTGGAGAAAGAAACCAGACTATCAATGAATCCAGAACAACATAAATTAATCCAAGATGGCATGTACAAGGGTAGAAAGCTCTCAACGCAGTTGCCAAAATTTTTCAATTATTATGTCATCAACAGACATCCAGAGAAGATATGTGCCATTAGTGGTGCCGTTTGCAAGGCTTTGAGCCAGTCATCCCATTAAGAATCTTAGGTTGCCAGCAGTTTCGTGGTACTATGGTGGTACGTGATGACAGCTCACTTTGGCAGTTAACACAAATGTCAATCAAATCTGCACTAAGACTTGTCATTTTCCAAGAGCTCGTTGGTCTGCATACAACTGCAGCTTCAACGAGCAACCAGTTGTAACTTCTAGGCTTGGTGAATCTACCTGGAACTCTGGAGAAACTTTAGGAGGATTTGATAAGCTTACATCGTACAATCAGTTTTCCAACCTAAAAAGAAATAAAAGGGGTGGGGGGAAGGAAGGAGTGAGGAAAAGAAACAAGAATGAGAAAGAAATAAGAACGAGATTCATAAAATAGGTCTATGGTAATAGAATATCCATTAATTAATTTATTTAACAAATATATGCTGAGAAACTTCTAAGCACTGCTCAGATGCCAGACTTCTTATCATAATAAACCCAAAAAGTTACGCTCATTTTCTGTTCACAAGGAGCTTACGATCTAGTGAAGGGAGAGATGGTCATAAGTGCTTTAGGGTAGTATGATGCAGATGACTTTGGAGTAAAAGCTTTCTCTGAGTAAGCAAGGAGAAGAGATCTGAATAACAAGGATCATCCATGAAAAGGTTGAGGAAGAGCACGTAGGCAGAAAGAACCAGGAGAAGTCAGATTATATGTGACTTGCGAGGCATGGAGTTGAGATTTTATTTTGAAATTGCACATTTGAAGCCACTTAGAGAATTTAACATAAATAATCTGACATATTTAAAATAAGCCTTCCAGTTGCTCAAGGGAGAAAGGATTTGGGGGTCAACAATAAAGGTAGGGAGACCAATTAAGGGATTATTTGTCATTAGCCTTAAAAACAGCATTCTAATTAAAATAAGTGCTGTGGGAAATGATGGTAACTTTGACTGAAATGGTAATAATGGAGATGGAGAAAACTGGGCAGAATTCAGGAGCTGTTTTGGAGGTTGTGTCCCCAGAATTTTCTGATGGGGTGAAACAGCAAATGAGAGAAAGAGAAATTAAGAATGTCTCCTAGGCTTTGCTCTTGAGCAACTAGGGTCGTGGGTGGTACAATTTACTGAGATGGAAAGGACTAGAAAAACTAGAAGAGGAGGAAACTGGAGGAAAGCTGAGAGTCAAGGATTCTTCCTCAGACATAAAAAATCAAAAGGACATCCAAGTGCAGTTGTCAAGTAAAGAGACTGTTGATATATGTGTCTGGAGATCAGGGGAGAATTCTAGGCTGGAAACATAAATTTGGGGGTGTCTGGATAAGATCATCAAGTACTAAGTAGAAACAGAGGGGAGGAGCCCTGGGTCTAGCCAAGAAGAACCACTCTAGCATTTAGAGACTGAGCAGAGGGAGAGGAGTTAGCAAGAGAGACATGGAAGGAACAGCCAATAAAGTCAGAGAAAGGCGAAAAACAGAATGTGTACACAACTATTGTCAAAGGTCTGCTCTATCCTGACCACCAACCTGCTCAGGCAGGTTCAAGATAAGGACTCAGGTAACTTTAGTTTTGGGAGAGATCTGGAGATGATTTAGTGCAGTGTCCTCATTTGGGCAAGTTGAAACCTAGAGAAATCTGTTGAGCCTGGATCTAGGAACAGTACTTTTTAATCCATCTGCTGGCTTATGTCTTCCTGGATTTGGGGTGTATTTTTTTTTTTCTAAAAACTTCATTTTTCTATGAACGCATTTAACAGAGCAGGAGGGAGCCTCACACCCATTCCTGTGGCTTTCTGTTCCTGTTTGGGAATTTGAGCATTGTGAAATTGGCTTGATTTCCTTAATCTCCGCCATGAAAGTTTTTCTCTCTCATGCACACTCACACATCAAATTTTAGTAGCTTACAAATCATTATATCCATTTTGATGAAATGTAATTTCCGACTATATAAAAGCCCAACCATTACAAAGTACTGCCCTTCCTGGTCTCTCTGTCAGTTGAGAAAATTTGTTTAATTCTTAATGTTGAAGTCATTGAGTGTACAATTTTGGGAAATAGCTACTTGGATATATACAGTTCTCATTTTTGGTACGAACTGAGTTAAGTGTTGTGAGTCATGGCAAACTGAAGTCTAAAGTTCCTCTCCCTATAGCCACCCATCCCTTTCCTTGAATCCTCTCCCGGTAAGTGACTAACTTGTTATTCCCCTTACCCACCACCAAAACAAACAAACAAAAATGAATTCAATAAGAAGGTGAATAAATCTGTGTCAGTGTAGCACAGAGAGAGGAAAAGAAGATGAATGAATGAATGGATTGAAGAGAGGGAGGAAATGATAAAGGAAAGAAAGTGTATATATCCTTTATTTATATATATTTATATCTAACATAATTTATATATATATATATATATATATATATAAACACACTTTATGCAGATATTCTATTAATTTGGGTAATAATATGACTGTGATGGCTGGTAAAAATTTACCAAGTACAACATACATATACCACCAGTCAATTAGAAAGAAGATAATAAAATAACCAAGGCACTATAGTTTTTAAAAATTAACTTATCCTATCAGTCAACAAACCTTTATTTAACATTTACTATGTGCTTCCCACTAATCTAGGTGCTGAGGATACAGAAATAAACAAAGCTGACAGAAATTTCTATCCTCCTTCTAGTGGAGAGAAAGAGACAATAAGCATAAATATAAAGATGCCAAATGGTGATAAGTGTTATGGAGAAAAATGAAGCAGGAAGAGTTCTGTGGTGCAGGTGGGGATGCAGTTTTTGTAGGGATGGGGCTAGAGGAAGCTTCACTGTGAAGGTGCTATTTCAGCACCTGAGGGAGCTGCGGATGCCGAGCAGGTTGCTGGGCGGAGAGTCTGTAGGCAGAAGGAACCACAGACGCAAAGTTCAAGGAGCAGCGCTGCGCTTGGAAAGTTCAAGGGAAAGTTGCGAAGGCAGCGTCACTGACGTGGAATAGAGACTAAGAAGAGTAACTCAGAAAGCAGAAAGGTAGCAAGGGAACAAATCGCGCAGGGTTTAACCAGAGGGAGATGATGTTCCCCTGGATGGTTCAAGCAGAGGAGTAACGTGACCTGACCAGTTCCAGGGATCACATGGGTGAGGGTAAAAGCAGGAGGCCAGTTAGATAAGATGACCTTTCATCCCAGTTGCTTCAGATACCAGTTTAGGTCTGTTATGGATCAGGTAAAAGCTAGTCATCTTCTTCAGCAATCCCTTTCCTCCCAAAAGGATTCCAACTGGACACTTTTGATAACTTACATGATCACCCTCCTCCTTAGGGTTAGGAGGCTGTACCTTCTATCCAGATACAAGATTATACTTGCTTCCACCAGCGTGATGAAAAGTGATCAGATTCAACATTTATTTGGAAGGTGGGGCTGAGAGAATCTACTGATAGATTTAGGTGCTGTCTATGAATGAAGGAAAGAGGTCTAGGGAAATGACAAGTTCTGGGGTCTGAGAAATTGGAAGGACAAAGGTGCAATTTATTGAGTTGAGGAAGATTATGGGAGAGGCAGGTTTGGGGGGAAAGGTCAGAAGTTCGGTTTGGGATGTGTCAACATTTGAAGGTGCCTATTAAACAATAAAGAACAGTTACTGAGTAGACAGTTGGAGAAAGGAGCTTGGGTTCTGGGGATTTCAGCACTGGAAAACTTGGGTTCTGGGGATTTCAGCACTGGGGATTTCAGCACAGACTTGATGAGGTTATCAGGGAACAAGTAATGAAAAAAGAATGCTACCCAAGAACTAAGCCCTAGGCACCCCAACTTTTAAAAGTGGAAGTGGTGAGGGAAAACCAGCAAAGGAGCCTGAGAAAAAGTGGCCAGTAAAGTAAGAAGAAGCACATAAAATGTGATGTCCTA
Organism: Lipotes vexillifer; assembly: GCF_000442215.2. NCBI lineage: Eukaryota > Metazoa > Chordata > Mammalia > Artiodactyla > Lipotidae > Lipotes > Lipotes vexillifer. The sequence continues at coordinate 1,196,957 of NW_006781377.1, read as the reverse complement.
GGGCTTCCCTGGTGGTGCAGTGGTTGAGAGTCCGCCTGCCGATGCAGGGGACGTGGGTTCGTGCCCCGGTCCGGGAGGATCCCACATGCCGCGGAGCGGCTGGGCCCGTGAGCCACGGCCGCTGAGCCTGCGCGTCCGGAGCCTGTGCTCCGCAACGGGAGAGGCCGCAAGAGTGAGAGGCCCGCATACCGGAAAAAAAAAAAAAAAATGTGATGTCCTAAGAGCCAAGCAAAGAAAGTACTTGAGTGAATAGATAGTGATCAACATGTCAAGTTTGTTGATAAGTTAGACGACAAATGAGAATTGATCACTGATCTTAGCAGCCCAGAAGTCATTGGTGATTTGCAGAGAAGGCATTTGCGTGGAGTGGTGAGTGAGGAAAAAAAGATAACAAAAGCAGAAAAACTGAAGACAGCTGGAATTAAACTTTTGCGGAGGTAAGACTGTAAAAAGGTGAGAAAATGGGCAGTAGCTGAGGATAAAAGGATCCAAGTTTGTATTTTGTTTTTCCTTGCCTTTAAGTGGGTGGAAACAGTTTGTCATTGAGCTAATCAGAATGATTCAACAGAGCAGGGGAAATTGATGATGCAGGATATTTAGAGGTGAGATTTGTTGGGGTGAGAAATGAGATTTGTTGGTCCTTAAATGGGCCAAAGGAGATGGGACCAAGGGTGCCGTTGGAGGGGGTGGCCTTAGGGTGGGTGGATCTGTAGTAAGACGATAAATGACAGAGTCTATGGGCATTAAGGGGGTGTATGAGTAGGAGGGATTGATGATAGAAGCTTCTGAAAGTTCTCATCTATTGACCTCTTATAAACACATGCAATTTCCTTAGGTCTGCAGAGGATTGTAACTGCTGTGCTACTATTCTTATACATTCCTGATGGCCAGCAGCCCCATGCAAGCATGTTAGTCTGCGTTAGGCTGCCAGGCATGTCACTGTTCCAGGGCTCCATTCCTGGGCCCAAGACTAACCGATACCTGTCCTCAATATATGTCTCCCCCATTTCTCATTGCAGTGGTTTTCTGAGTGTCACTGCAATTTGCCAACTGCCCATGGCCATGCCACACAATTTCAGCACTTCCCTAAAATCATTTCTCCTGCCCACCGTAAAGTGACTTGCATATTTTGCTTGTTGCCCTTCGATATATTTAAAGAATCTGGATGTTGGACTAATATGGCAATGATCATGATGTCTGCCTCTGATTTAAATACTCAAGCAAGTGCCCACTCTGGAAAAGTGGGTCTTCTGGGCAAAGGAAATTTCCAGAAGACCTCATGGTCCCCAGTTATATGGAAATTAATGGAAAATGCTCATACGTTTAGGGAGGAAGCTGGGTGCAGGAAGGGGACCCTTACCTAGAGGTACTTGCCTTCACAGTCAAATTGTGTCACCTTAGAAAGATGACCCAGGCCCTCTGAATTTCAGCTGATTCTTTTACAAAATGAGAGTCTGGGCTAAATGATCTTTAATGTTTCTTCCAGTTTTAGGATTTAGTTCATAACTGAGTTCAGAGTAAAGGCAACAAGGCTGATGATACAGTAAGAGTAGCTACCTTTTTCTAAGAATTGTGCAGTATCTACGTCCTAACAAAAACACATATTCCTGGAACCAACAAAGGAGAAAGTCAGATATTTTGTTTTAAACTAAGTTAAAAGAGAGATTTCTCTGAAAAATTCTACTTATCTTTAGAAATTACTTGAGCTGGTAATACCATAACTTACCAAATGATTCGCAGAAAAGGATATTACACTGGCAATCATTAAGCTATAAAGAATTTATTTAAAATGTAATGAAAATGACAGGTATTTCTAATTCCTAAGAAATTTCTATGTTCTGTATATGAAAAGGGCCTAATTGTAATTTATTGCTAAGTATTTGCCTGAATATTTTTATATTCCCCAATGTTATTTTAAATGTTCTAATTACTTATTAAGTGTACGGAGGAAGAGAATCTTAGGCCTAAGAGAATAGGCCTAATAAACTTCAGATCTAACAAAGGTGACTGTTGTTTAATATACATTTTCCTCTTCTTAATTTCATGGCAGATCAATCTTAACTCACCCTTAGGGTTTTGCGGGTTTTTTTTTTCTTTTCAAAGAGTGCCCTCTTCTGCAGATGCTGTTTTTGACCAAGTTGAAGGTAATTTATGCAGCTTACACTGCTTAAGTCACAGATGTTTTCTTTGGCCAAGTTGAATATACGTTCTGTGGCTTGAGATGAGGAAAATAAAAATCGATTTAAAAGACTTACTCTAATACAGATGCTAAAGACCAGCTTTTGTGTATGAAGAGGATACTAACAAGTTGCCGTCAGTCAGGCTGAGGATTAAAAATAGATTTTGCCATGTCAATCATTTTTTACAATGTTTTCCTATTGAATTCTCCTTATCATCGATGTCACACATTTGTAAAATGACTCACCAAGTTTAAAGGTATGAAATACAAATGGAATAAAACCAGTAAGCTTTTATGGATTTAACCTTAGCCTCATTAACATAATTCTATCACCCGCTAAACTAATGGGTCACATTAAAATAAGAAACAATGTAGTAACTGTCAGAGAAAGATGGATTTTAGGCATTAAATACATTCCGTTCTGCTCCAAGGCTGAATATTACACCTGACTCCCTTTGGAATTCCCAAGGAAAGGTAGAGATTTGCTGCCAGAGCAGAGAATGTGAATCAAATACTCGCTCACACTTCACCCAATGTCACCTTCACTTTCCAGAGATCCTGGGGAGCACCGTGAGCCTCTCATAATCCATCCTAAATTAAATGGTAGAGATAGCGTTACAGCTTTCTGTTCAGCCCACGTTCTATGCATAGTACTTGATTTTCTTATAAAATTAGGTTGGATCCCCAACACAAGTAGGAGGGGAACTGAGAGGGATAGAAGAGAAGGAAAGAGAGGACCAAATAGTTGAGTATAACACTTGCAATGATTAGCATATTTAAAGGCAAACAACCCTGTATCTATATCCCATTTTGTAAAAATAGTATGTCTATCTCCTTTCTTCACATCCATAGGTTCTCATATCAAATATCATGGATTCTGAAATTATTTTAAACAAAAGGACATCTGACATTATGGAGCAGGGGGAATTTTGAAGAAATGTAAAATGTCATTTAGGGAGATAGAAAATGATAATCAGAAGCTGTTCTGTAACTAATATGTACATGACTGTTTATATTATATAAAGTGTTTTATATACATTAAATTAAGGCTCATTTACTCTTAACAAAATTTAAAAAGGCTTCAGGTCTCTCTCCTTTATGAACTACATGGAATTTGATATTTTGAGCAGTAAGAGACCATATTAGTTTGCTAGGGCTGCCAAAACAAAATACCACAGGCCGTGGGGCTTAAACAACCGAAGTGTATTTTCTCACATTTCTGGAGGCTAGAAGTCCAAGATCAAGGTGTTGGCAAGTTTGGTTTCTTCTGAGGCCTCTCTCCTTGGCTTGCAGATGGCCACCTTCTAGCTGTGTCCTCACATGGTCCTTTCTCTGTACCCATTCATTCTTGGTGCCTCTTTGTATGCTTAAACATCCTCTTCTGACAAGGACACCAGCCAGATTGGATTAGGGCCCACCCTGATAGCTTCATTTTAACATAATCACCTCTCAAAAGGCCCTATCTCCAATCACAGTCACATTCTGAGGTGCTGGGGTTTAGGGCTTCCACATGTGAATTTTAGGGAACACAATTCAGGCCGTAACAGAGACACAGACCATTCAAGAGGCTTTTGTGTGTCAATGTATTCCCCAGCATATGAAATTGTCTAAACAATATTTAGCCATTCACCACTTTTAGTCTTGTTTCTAAGGATGGGGAACATGAACCTCTAAGCCATCCTAGGCTATGAGGCTGAGCTGACCTTGCCTTCTCATGAGAAGAGATAGACAGCAGAAGGGGGACCCCTCTGACCAGTTTCTGCCAAGAATTTCCAGAGTTCTCTACCAAACAGGAAGAAATGTTCTAACCCAGTACTATGCAATTCAAATATGGTGAGAGCCACAAATGTAATTTTAAATTTTCTAGTAGTTTCATTACAAAATAGTAGAAAGAAATAGGTGAAGTTGAATTTAATATACTTTATTTAACCCAGTAAATCCAAAGTAGTATCATTCCAACGTGTAATCAATGTAAAGAAATATTAATGAGATATTTTTATTCTTTCTTCATACTAAAGTCTTTGAAATCTAATCTGTTTTTTACTCATGCAGCACCTCTCAATTCAGACTAGCCACATTTCAAGCGTTCAGTAGCCACATGTGGCTAGTAGCTACTGTGTTGCACAATATAATTCCAATATTTTAATACATTCCCTGGGGCAGATGTTGTCTTGAGTAGTGAAATTTAATTATAAGCCCCTCCCAATCTAATTACACCTCCACTTATGAAATATTGTGTTAACTTTAGTTTCTTTGGAATAGTAGTGTGGAAATTCTCCCTAACATATCTAGGAAAATATATCTATCAAAAGATCATAAGTCTTCAAGCAGGTGATTTGTGAATGTTACTCATTAACAACTGAATGAGTTGTGGGTCTGTATTCACAATGCAGAACTGAAATGCATTATATCTTTCAGAAAAGAATGCAGAGATAATGGGTATAGTGATCTTGGAATAATCTATTGCCTCATATACCACCTGAGGGAAAAAAAATGTTACATGGCTGTTTGAGGTCCCAGATCCTTTGGAGATTTTCCTGAGGATCTACTTCTCACCTAGGTCCACATTCTCAGCCAGACTCAAAGAAATTCCTACTCCATTATCTAAATCATATATCTTGGGCCACTGAGAACACTTCTAATTCACAACAGTCCTTGAACCTGCCACTGAGAGCTGATGACTTTTTACAAATATCATCACTATAAAAAGACAGAGAATATCAAAACTCAATGCCTGTCTGGTCTTACCTGATGCTTGAATCCTAACGCCTCTGTTTAATGAATCTTGACTTATGCTTTAAGTCTGTCAATAGATAACATTCATTGAGTCCCTACTCTTGGCTAGTTCAAAATAAAGATGAAATAATTTATAACACGTGGCTGCCATTCTTAAAGAATCTAATAGGACCCAGTGGAATCAGGACTTCACTCACATAAGTCACACAGGAAATAGTTAAGGGCAATAGAAGGTGAGAGAAGGGATAGAGCATCAGGAGACAGTCATCAGATAAGGCTTCAAGGAGAAGGTAAGACTTTTTCTTCAAGAAAATCAGAAGAGAAGAAAGAGTACACTGAGGGGAAATACATGAGTTGAGATAGAGTAATACCTGTGTGATGGTCAGTGGGAAGACTGGCTTTACGGGGCAGCATGTCTGTGCGGGAGAGATGGTGGCGATGAGTAGTAAGTGGCCAGTGTACGTAGAATCTTTAACACTTGGCCTATTTGGATTTGACACCATAGACATTGATCACAATAGATCATTGCACAAAGTGGTGTTACAAGACCTTTTAAACCATCACTGGCAAAACGAAGAAAGAATCAAGTAAGAGGCAGGGAAAGGGAATAAGGAGCTATTGTAATGAATGCTAAGTGTGATGGCAAAAGCCTGGATGTGCAATATAATAAAAAGAAGAGATGAAAGGAAGTATTAAAAGATAGTGCGATCTGAGACTGAGAAGCAAGAGGAGAGCCTCAAAATTGTCAGCTTAGACCATTGAAATAATGATGCTGCTCAGGACAGAATCAGGGGCAGGTGGAAAGCAGAACAGATTTGAGGAAAGGCAAGGACTCCACATTCCATTTTAACCATATGGAGTTGAGGTTAATAGTGAGATACTTGAGTAAGAACAGTTGATAGGTGATGGGAAATCAATACGTAAAAAGTTGGATCCAGAGATTAGGATCTGGGCAATGTTCATATCAGATAACTAAACTCATTTTATCTACCCATCAGGAAAAAATATATAGATGTCCTAGGGGTTCTAATCATAGTCCGAGAAACTCACTCCGAGGAGCAATTCCACAGTGTGTATCTTTTAAAGAGACATAGCCCAGGCTCAGCCTAACAGATCATCTATCTCTGTCTCAGACAACCTCACACTTGCTTCCAAAGATCCAAGTTCTGCAGGAGTCAGAATCACTGGAGGCCTTAGTCTCTGACTCATAATGCTATTAGCAGTGACAATTACGAAGGATGTAAGAAGTGGAAGTAGACTTCTGTGTCTCATCAACAGTCTTCATCATAGGGCAAGCGAGACGATACAATGTCTAGAGGAATGAACAATTCATTGCAAATGAGAAAGGGGTCCTGACATCTACTGTGAGTTATACTTGCCCAAGACCAACTCATTTATTTCCTCCTTCAACTCTTGTGCCCAACTTTGTCAGGTTGCCTCTGGAAAGGAGAATGCTTCTTTTTCAGTTGGACACAAATTTAGGTTACTGCAATAGATCACTGCAATAGATTCTGATAAACTTCTTGGTTCTGGACATGATGATGATATTCCAGAAAGAAGGTCCAGACCTTCCCCCCACAAAGACATATCACTTGTCAAAAGAGTGAAATGGCTTCTAGGGCTTTCTTGCTAAACACCAGGAGCTGTAGAACAGACTTGGAAGGGTGAGGCAGATAATGAAAAGAAATCCAAGTAACAAGCAAACAGTGTGGAGAGTTGTCTGTCAGGGACATGCTGATGGGCAGAGTATGCTATTATGTGAACCTGACAGCAAGATGTTTGTCCAAACAAGCAATGTCAAGGAGATCTGACAGCAGGTAAGAGGGACCCTGGCTTAAGAGCTTGGATTCAGGCATAGCACTTTGTGTACTGGAGGAACTTGAGGGAAGGGCAATGCCCAAAGGACACAGGCGCAAGGAGGGGACAAGGGGAGATTCAGTAACTGGGAACAAGACAGCAGACCGCTTCCTAGAACTGGGGAAGAGACAGGCATTGGTATCAAGCCTACAAGTCCAGTGACTCAGTTACTGGAAAGGCATATGAAAGGGCACAGCTAGAATTGTTTACTTAACTAATGGATTAATTTATTGATCAAAATTAAGTGTCTAAAAGAATAAGATAAAGAAATCAGTCCTCTAACATTTTATCGACCATCCAGTCCTCTTCCATCAGTCCTCTTCCTTAAAAATCATATTATCTCTTTAGCTTTACCCCTCTTAATTTTCAAGAAGCCATTACTCTGGCTAAATTATTCCAAATAGTCTCCCAAGAAAGAAAGGCAGGTTTTTGGCTCAGCACCAGACTGAATCTGCCCATAAGAAGGGAGCACACCACTTTCATTTTTCTCAGTCTTTTCAGTACAGAGTTTTGTTTCTCACCCAGAAAATTCGATATCATATGGGCAGTGCTAACTCCAGTGTAGATGACACAAAAACTATTAATAGATTATGTCTACAATAAAGCTGAAGTAGAAAACAGAAGTGTTACCAAAAGAGAAGTATAAAATGAAAGATGCAAAATATTCTGCCTTGCAAGTTAGATGACCGTCTTTGTAAAAGGACATATTTTGAAAGCAATATACACTCTTTATGGTGCTTTTAACTACCCATATTTGGAATTTTTTGCCTATTTTTTTCTTTTGATTAATGAAGGAAGGAAGAATATTTTATATTAAATTAATTTTTTTTAAACTTATCTTTGCTCAGAACCAGCTCCTCCAAAATCACTCTTTGCAGTGAATAAAACCCAGACCTCGGTGACTTTGCTGTGGGTGGAAGAGGGAGTAGCTGATTTCTTCGAAGTCCTCTGTCAACAAGTTGGCTCCAGTCAGGAAATAAAACTCCAGGTACTGTATGCTCGGATTTTCCTTTTCTGAGTTAATTTTGATTAAGGCTCATTATCCAAGCAAAGTGAAAATCTTCTCTTTCTTTGGATGATATAAAATGAAAATTTTCATGTACACTTTTGGTTTTCAGTGAGAGAAATTTAAAATTACTCTTAGAGCAAGCCCAAAATCTGTCATAACCAACTTGCCAAATCACAAAGTTTATTTCCATCTTTGTATTTATCTTGTTTTTTAACATCTTTATTGGAGTATAATTGCTTTACAATGATGTGTTAGTTTCTGCTGTATAATAAAGTGAATCAGCTATACATATACATATATCCCCATATCTCCTCCCTCTTGCGTTTGTCCCCAGTTCTTAGCCACTCCAGGTCATATTGAGGTTAAATTGAGGCATTTTCTTATTGGCCAGTAAACTGATGGAAGGGATAAAGACACTGCCATATAAAATATAATTTAACAAATATGAACTAATTGCCACCTATGAGAAAGGCATTGTATGAGACACAAATCACAGAATCAGTACTTGCCTTCAAAAAATGTTTTTCATTTAATTGTGGATATTTCACTCGAGTAGAAATAATTGAAATAAAATATAAGTGCCAGAAGAGAGATCCATACTACCAAGAGAATTTAAAAGAAGTTAGTAAGGAGGACGATTTTGTTTGGGAAAGTGAACGCTGAGAGAGGTGATCGTTAAAGCTTTAGAATCACAAATAGCAGATAGGATGAATACTGAGTTTTTCACGAGGTTAAATTGAATGGAAGGAGAGAAATGGACATGGGGAGGGGGTGTAACGAAAAAACTATTTTACAGCCAGACGTGGAAGGAAAAGGGCAAATTTGTGAGGGATGTCACAAAATACAGTACAAAGACTAATACTATGAACATGAATAATTGATGTGTTTTAAATAATGCAGTTCATGAGATTGAAAAGAAAAAAGGATTTCTGGGAGTACAAATCTTTTCATATGAGTGTTAAGATAATTTGCTTTGATTTCTTTCCCCTTTTGATAGTCTGCTCTGCAAATGTATCTCTTTTTGATCTGTACTGAACAGCTGAATCTTTTTTCTATCCTAAGAATCCTTTTGGAAAATAGCTACTCTGCCAGTAGTGAATTTTCTTCTCTGCAGCTAAGTAATGTCTCCCTTTAAGAAAACAATGGTTACTACAACTGAGTCCTGTTAGCAAAAATCTTTCCTTAGAGTCATTCTTTTATGGGATCGTCAAAGAGATGGGAGTGGGAAATCCGTGCTCATGGCTCTGACCTCTTCAGGCAGGGTTGTTTTCACATCCTTGTTTTGAAAAACAGTATTATGCTGCCTCATCTTTTTATACTGTGCAGTTGTACTTATCAGTGTCTGGCCACCAAATTAACAGCTTCTTCTATTCAAGAATAAGTTAATATTAAATGTTTTGGAGAACACAAAGTCTTTATGCCTTTGGTGGATGCTATTTAAAAGCCGAGAATGCAGACAAAGGGGATAGTGTTCTTAATATATAAAGATCTACTACAAATGAAAAAGATAAAGACCAACAAACCAAAACAAATATTTCATAGAAAATAAACACAAAATGTTCTTAAACATAGAAAAAGATGATCAAGCTCACTCGTGGTGAAAGAAATGCAAAATAAAACTATAATGAGGTACAACTTCCACTAATAAGATTAGAAAAGCTCAAAAAGTTTGCAAATTTGTTGTGTAGAAACAGATGTAAGAAAACAGACATTGTCACACATTGATGGTAGGTGGGTGGGTCCCTTGGAAAATGTCTATGGAAGATAATTTGTCAATAGCTTACAAAATTAAAAATATATAACTTTTTGAGCCAGCAATTCAACTTCTAGGAATATGAGTGGTTGTATATGTATGTATATTCATACATACATACACATATGTACACAGGTTTTGTGTATGAATGCGTATGTGTATATATACATACATATATTAAATGAGTGTGTGTACATATACATATGTTCCCATAATTGTGAAGTTATATTCATTGTTGCATTGTTAATAATAGCAAAAAATCAGAGACTGCTGCAACATTTATTAATAAGGGACTGGTTAAATAAAGTATGTTCTTTCACTGGATTTCTAGGCAACCCCTAAAATGAAATAGCTTTATCTGTGCTAATATGGAAAGAG
>NW_006781377.1:1167893-1187035 GCF_000442215.2 Lipotes vexillifer | reverse complement strand
GAAAGAGTGCCAAAATATACTGATAAACAAGATAAAAAATAAGCAGAATGATGCATAAACTATGTTAGCACTTACATTTTTAACTATATTCTTTTATGTTTATACATCCATAAAATACAGATGGGAAGAAAAATAACTTACCTGACAACAGTGGCTGCTTCCATGGAAGAGAATTGGGTAGATGGGAAGTACAGAAAGAAGGAAATATTTTTCACTGCTTCCTTTTTTGTTTTTTAAATTTTTTACTCTGTGCACACACGTTACCTGCTCAACTATGAAAAATACTGATAATTTAAAAACCAAAATAGATGAAGATAACATAACATTTATCTTGTTTTCTGCATCTCCAGGAACCGATTTCTGTTTCTTCTCATGTCGTGACCATCTCCAGCCTCCTTCCTGCCACTGCCTACAACTGTAGTGTCACCAGCTTTAGTCATGACAGCCCCAGTGTCCCTACATTCATAGCCGTCTCAACAATGGGTAATTACAGGCATTAGTGGACTCTGGTGTCTTTGGAAATTATATCTTTCCAGATTTTCCTTAAGTTTTCTTTTTAAATATATATAATCCATCTTTTAAAAAAAATAGAACTCAGCTTTCATTGAAAAATTCCAAGCTTTGACTTCAGGGAGACTTTAATTCCAATCCCTAACTGCACTTATTAGTTATGTGATTGAGGGAAAGATATTTACTGTCTCTGAACCTTTGCTTCTTCATCTGTAAAACTGGAATAATAATATGTACCTTGTTGAGTTGTTTTCAGGCTTAGAAATAAAGTACATAAAGCTCTAGCACATGCTGTCTAAATGCTAGTTGTTATCATCAATTTCATCATCCCCCATCATCCTCTTCAGTGGTACCCACAGTACCCTAATCAGGTCAGGTGCATCTATTCTAGCCTTGACCTTTAGCTGTCACTGATCAAATAATGGTGAACCTAAATTACTGGGTCAAAGCAGAAAAATTTCCAATCAAGCAGAAAGTATAATTGGGGAAATTAGATATTAATGAAAAGTCCAGAATAATGCTATTTCCTTATTCTTTTTCTGAGTTACATTATTTGTTTTACTTCCCTGCTTGAGTCTAATTCTGTAATCTGAGACCCTCTCTGAAGCTGCCTGTAATAAAACCACTCTTACCATCATATTATCCCTTTATTGGTTCGTTTTCATTTACATAACATTAATACGTTTTGCCACTACATCCAGTGACCACTAGAATAGACTTTTTTATTTTCTGTTTTTAGTTTTTGCTTTTTCAGAAGTGAGGGCAAAAATGGCCCTGAAAAGTATATTAATGGTCTCTCATTTTGACAACCTTTTACATTTTCTAAAAATACTTTAATGTTCATGATTCCTTGTCATCTGTACAGCAATCCAGTGAAACAGGTGATATTATTAAGCGTACTTGCAAGTGAGGAAAATGAGGCCAGAAGAGACTGGTAAAATAGCTTTTCCCCAAATGGCAGGTAATAGTCAAGCGAACTTGAACAGTCTCTTCTGACCATGAGTCTAATGTTCTTTCTGTTCAAGTACTTCTATCCATAAAATGGAGCCAAGCTGGCCCAAGTGGAATGTGGAAAATATCAAACGCCTTAGAGATTGCGCAGCCCAGCCAGTCCTGTGACTTTGTGACCAATGCAGAGGATGGTATCTCCTCTTTTCCTCTGGTCCACTTTTAAGAGCTTTATAAAAATATTTGATATACATTCCCACCTTTAACATCTTGGTCTTCCAGATACTGTGTGAAATAGGCAATGTGTAAGTGCCATTGAAGATGGATCACAGAAGACCTAGTATATGAGAGCAACCCCTGTTCTTAAAGACCCTGCAACTTATTAATAAGTTTAATCTCTTGAGCTGTGCAGATGGAAAAACCTCTAAACATATGGTTACAGATCATCAGAATGCCTACTGCTAGCTATGTGTTAAGTGCTGCAGCAGATGGCAGCTTGCTAATGCCTTTTTCATATACATTATTAGTTGTGAGGGAAATTTACAGCTGTGCTTTCTGACTTTAAAGTCATGGGCATAAAATAAGAGCCTGCCCCTCTCTAAGCTTTTGAAAATGTTAAACAGTGATAATACATGATAATGACTTCTAGATTTTTTTTTCAAGTGAACCCAAACCATGGCAGAGGCATTCTTTACATTTCACAGTTTCCTTTGATAAGAACATCCTGAATATGGGCCTTTGAAATGGACTCAATTCTTCCAGCCACCCAAACACTATTTGTCAATCTACTTTACTACATTAAGAGTTGACCGGGAAGAGGCCATTGCTGGCTTGGAGAAACATCATTGTTGCTGTTGATGTTATCATCATAAGTTTGTTAGTCTTAAGGTCAGATGGGAAACAATGCATGGTCCTGTTAGTTTCCATGTCGTGGAAGCTACAATGAACACGTATGGCTTTTCTCTTTAGTTACAGAGGTGAACCCCAACGTGGTAGTCATCTCCGTGCTGGCCATCCTTAGCACACTGTTAATTGGATTACTGCTCATTACCCTTATCATTCTTAGGAAGAAGCATCTGCAGATGGCTAGGTAAGTTGTGTTTTGCTCATCTTTCACCCACAGCCTTTAAAATACTTTTGTTTATCATACACGTGTGGCTTTTGCAGACCTAAATTGTACAGCAGTGAGTTTGCTTTCATTTTCTATTTTGTGTTTTCTAAATAGACGTTTCAATATTATTTTAGAGAACATGACCATTGAAATAGTAAAGCAAAAGATTGTTCGTGTACACAAAGTCAGACCTCTTACTGTCAGTCTTGTCATTTTAAGTAGCCCATACACTGGGATTCATTCATTATATTTGGATACTTCCAAATATATTTTGGAGTAAAAGAAAGATCTATGCCTACTCAGTACAATTAATGAAAGGAGTTAATATATATGGAGACCACAAGAAAGAAAAAAAATCCCTTCCCTCATTAGTTCTGTTGAAGCTTTTTTAGCAGAAAATATTTTTAGAGTTTATGATTAGGTCCCTTCAAGTCCCCCTGTTAGTTCTATTCCTACCCAGGGCTGCAGGCAGTTTCATTTTGCTTGCAGTTAGGAAAGTCTTTTGATTTGTGATTTTGTTGATTCCCTATTTTCTTTGACCACTGATGCACTTCTTATCAGAGCACATTTGCAAGTACTTTCTGTGATCCTCTATATTGTCAAAACAATCCATCAATTCTCTTAAAAAACAAAAAACAACTATTGCCTAGTTGAGTGTTACTGGATTTGGGAAATGTGTATAAAATTTATATTTGCCCGATGCTAGGCTGCTGAATTGTCAATTAACATCCTTGTCCTTTATCAGAGTTCTATCATTTAGTTATTCATAAATAAACTTATCCATCTGATAATGAGTCAATCACTGCCTTAGATAGCACAATCAAAGAAAAATCAGAAATCCAAGCTGTCCACTAGGAAGTTAGCACCTAGCTGGAAATACGTGAATAAATATATTTAAAGGTATAAACTGACCTGTAGCGGAAAGGAGATAAAAATGGGATACCATGAAAGTCGAGAAAAGGGATCAGTTCTGAATATAAAAATCAAGCTTCTTGAGTGCTAGTATTTGAACAAATCTTAGGAGGATAGGGAGGGCAGTGGTACAGCGCTGAGGCTAGGATATAAAGCTCTGAAATTACACTCCTTGGGGTCAAATCCTAATTGACAACCTACACAACCATGTGCAGTTCGCTGAAACTTCATTCATTAATTTAACAAATATTAATGGATACCTGCTCTGTGTCAGACTCCCCTGGATGCTTGGGATATGGCTGCATCAAAAACAGACAAAAATCTCTGCCTTCGTAGAGCTTGTGTGCTCGTTGAGGAGGTAGACAAGAAATAATAAAGGTGAAAGTAAGAAGATTCTGTGGTGTATTAGCAGATGATAAGAAAAAAACAATAGAGTAAAGGAGATTAGCATTCAGGCATGAAGGGGATGAGAGCAGCCCTGGGAGGCAGGTAGGCCTCACTGAAATGGTGACATTTAGGAAAAGACTTGAAGGACGTGAGGAAGTTAGTCATGTATTATCTGGAGGACGAGTGTGCCCAGTAGAGGGAACAGCCAGAGCAAAGGCCCTGAGGCAGAAGCACGATTAGCAGGTTCAAGGAAGAGGTTCACGTAGCTAAAGCAGAGGAAATGAAGGGAAGAATAGCAGGAGATGATGTAAGGGCCTATAGGGCTTCATAAGCCATTATCAGGACTTTGGCTTTCATTCTGAGTAGAGGGCAGCCATTGCAAAATTTGGGGCAGAAGACATGACTTATATTTTAACATTTTCATTTTGACTTTCATGTAGAAAAGAGTCTGTATTGAGGCAAAGGCAAAAGCGAGTATATTAACTGGGGGAGCCAGCTAATCCAGGCAAGAGATGATATTGGTTCAATCCAGAGTAGTGGCAATGGAGGTGAGAAGAAATGATCAGCTTCTGGATATATTTTGAAAATAGAGGAGTTTACTAACAGGATTTGCTAGCAAATTGAGCTTGGAATGGAAATGATTAAGAGTCAAGGATGACGCCAAGGTTTTCGGTCCTACTAACAGAAAGGATGGAGTTGCCATCAACTGACACAGGATTATAGGTGAGGATTTCAGAGTTGGGGGAACATCAAGACCCCAGTTTTGGAAATGTTAAGTTGGAGGTGACTGCAAGTGCAGGTGTGGAGTAGGCAGATGAACATAAAAGTCTGATGTCCAGGAAAGAAGTCTGGATTGAAGATATACATTTGGGAGTTCTTAGCATACAAATGGTATCAAAGCTGTAGACTGGATGAAGCCTGGGAATTAAGCGTATATTAGAGAAGAGACCACCAGCACAATCTAATATTAACATTTTCAGAGAGAAAATAAAAGGTAATGGCAAAAAAAGGAAAACTGACAAGGCATCCAGTGGAGTGGAGGGAAAACTAAGATTGTGGTAGCCTGGAAGCAAGGGAAAGAACATTTATCAAAAAGAAATAGGGGCTTCCCTGGTGGCGCAGTGGTTGAGAGTCTGCCTGCCGATGCAGGGGACATGGGTTCGTGCCCTGGTCCGGGAGGATCCCACATGCCGCGGAGCGGCTGGGCCCGTGAGCGATGGCTGCTGAGCCTGCGCGTCCGGAGCCTGTGCTCCGCAACGGGAGAGGCCACAGCAGTGAGAGGCCCGCGTACCGGAAAAAAAAAAAAAAAAGAAATGATAACAACCCCACATTAGTGGACGGTTAGAAGCAATACTGCAGTAACAGCATAGTGTCATAGGAAGCATGCAGTAAGTGTTAGCTCATAATAGTAATAGTGGAGGGAGTGGTATTTATGATGGCATTATTGCAGGAACATCCTTGTGATGCATAGAGCAAAATATTTAGGAGAAGTGATTCTACTTCAGCCAGCTGGTCATTAGAGCAGAGATTCTTAACATTTTTTGAGCATGATTCTCTCTGGCAGTCTAATGAAGCCTGTAGATTTCTTCCAAGAATAATGCTTTCTTTCTCAGTGCATAAAATAAAACACATAGGATTAAAAAAGAAATTAATTATATGAAAATATGGTAATCAAAGTATTCAGAAAATAAATGTGTTATATGTTTCTTTATTAACACATTAGATAACAATATTTAGTAGAGTATCTAAGCAATCTCATAATTTCATCAGAGTGATGACGATGAACAATATTTCAACATCTGCAGCAGGTTTATTGTAGAAAAATATCTTCAGTTTCTATTAGCAAATCTCACAAGTGCTGATGATGTTATTGGGGCTTGTTGCCTACTTTAATAATTGAAATAATTGTTAAATTTCAGTTACAAGTTGTGAAAATAAGGATGTGCCTTTTTTTCCGCATATGTTCATAGAGCCCTAAATTCTATCCTCAGACCCCAGATTACGAACCCTTGAGGTAGAGTAAAATAAATGCCATATACAGGAAACTGACATAGGAAAATTAATTGATGATATCTAATTTATAATACATGCAACACAAAATAATGAAATGTTAGTGTATTTTTCTTTTTTAATTAATTTATTTATTTATATTTGGCTGCTTTGGGTCTTCGTTGCTGCGTGCGGGCTTTCTCTAGTTGCGGCGAGCAGGGGCTACTCTTTGTTGTGGTACGCGGGCTTCTCATTGTGGTGGCTTCTCTTGTTGCGGAGCACAGGCTCTAGGCGCGCGGGCTTCAGTAGTCGTGGCTCGCAGGCACTAGAGCTCAGGCTCAGTAGTTGTGGTGCACGGGCTTAGTTGCTCTGCGGCATGTGGGATCTTCCTGGACCAGAGATCTAACCCGTGTCCCCTGCATTGGCAGGCAGATTCTTAACCACTGCGCCACCAGGGAAGTCCCTGTTAGTGTATTTTTCAAGGAAGAAAGTTATCCTTAGAACACTCAAGTTAGAACAGGCAGATAACTGAAGTAATTAGCACATTATGCCAGTGTCAAAATCTCTGCTTCAATTCTGAGTAAGTCCATCAATTTCATATAGAGGGAAAAAATGAGATGTATGCACCCCAGTGAGCTATGTTATTTATGCATGATATTAAACAAAAGGTGGAGAAAGCATGAGAATTACATTGACCTTTTTCCTCCACTTCTGGGGAGAAAAACGAACAGTATTTTCTACTGACTCTGCAAAAGCCAATCTATTTCAGTACGTATCACTCTTCCCCTCTCAAGTGATGAACAGTATGGGCATCACAACATGAGGGGAAAATTTTGAAGGAAGAAAACAATCCAGTTTGATCCACTATCATTACAGAGAGGGAATCAAAATGCTATAAAAACAAAAAATATTTGCTAAAAATGGAAAACCCTTAGTCTATCTAGGAGAGTTTCTATACCTTACTGTTGAAGGCTTTGTAAAAAATATTCTACCCCACATAGTTCAACGATTTATGTTAGGATCATGAGCGCCCTTTGGTAAGCATTGTGAACTGAATCCTTCTGGCTTCAAAGAACTTGATTTGGGTGTGTGCGCCCTTGTGAAAAATTGTTTTATTTTTCTATATTGCATTGTATCGGAAAGAGGAATACATGCAACTTAGCTTTTTTAAAATTTAATGCTGTGATGATTAGCCATTAAAGACTCTCATGTCAAGGTAAAAAGTGATCTGTTAAGCACTAACCTTGATCTTGTGGTTCCTTTCCAACAGGGAGTGTGGAGCAGGAACTTTTGTCAATTTTGCATCCTTAGAGCGGGATGGAAAGCTTCCATACAACTGGTGAGTATTGTTTCAGAACAAGTCTCTAGATGGCTTACCTATGCTATGTGTGCTCTCAGCTTGATTGTACTATCTTTGGGCGATAGATGGTTTTGCCTGATTATCCTTTCATAATTTCGGCGATAGTGGACTTCAAGGTGACATCTATTTCACGGAGCATATTAGTATATATAAGTTTAATTCAGGTAAGAAGGAGGGGAAATGAGGTAGTCTGCTGCGTATTCACTATATTACACAAAGGACTGATGCAGTTGTACAAGTTGCCCACAACTGGGCTGAAGAAGGGTTAATAATACAGGAGCCTCGTGGAACAAGTGTGGTTGAAGGCAGGAGGGGAGACTCCAGGGAAGCGGTGGGAGGCAGAGCAGCGTCTCTATTTAAAACTCACATTTCAGTGCCTGGGGATATGAGCTGCCCATTCTGTTCAAAAATCAAGCAGAAGTATACAGCCCAGGGCTCTCAGCTCTTACACTTACAGGCAGATAAATATCAAAGCTAAGAAATTTCCCTGAGAAACATAGCCTCATGTTTCTTTATGCTTGAGTATTAAGGAGGGAGGATGTATTCTGAGAATTAAGAAAGCATTGTCAAGAGATTGAATTTGTTGACGTTATACCTAACAGCGATCCGCGGGAATTAGCATATATATTAATATATTAATTAATATACAGAGCAATTAATACCCAACACAATTGCTGATTAACTAACCACTTAACATGAAGCCAGCACTGCTTAAGTGATCTAGTTTGTTTCTTTCACAAGCAACCATGCAAAGCACATTTAAATATATACATTTCATGTTAATCCTCAGTAAGTGATTTTTTTTTCTGCTTTCCTAACTCTCCCAAAATGGTTACTCTGACAGAAATAAATATGTAGAGACAGGAAATTTTAGCCGCGGAATTAATGAGGGAGGAATGGCCTTATTTAAACTGTAAATTCTACTTCCCTAAGTGGGACACTAGTTGAGATCCACTCTAGGTGAAAAATCTAGGTGAAATAGGATTCTCTTTAACCAGACAATACGTTGTACTAGTCTAAAACTTCAACCAGAATGGAATTTTGCTATTCAAATCTGATTAATTCAACTGTCAAGAGAAACCCATAAACTCTTGCTGGTAAAAAGTTAGAAAACATTTCTAGGTTTGTTCAAATGTAATTAACACCTTTTCCAAGATTAAGAGGCTGACTCACTGATGTTTGTTTGTTGCCTGGCCTACCCTTAAAAAAGGCCCAGTCACAGAGTAGTGATGAGGGGCCCATCTAGGAATTGATCCCATTATACTTGTGACTCAGGAGAGCTACGTATTGACTAATTACACAACAGGTCACAATTTACGGAATTTATGAGAGAAGAGTTATGGGAGAACTGAGACAAAAGAGAATTCATTTCAGGACTTTTCTATAAAATTAAGAAAATTCTCTTGCAGCTCTGGGCAAAGACAGTTTTGCCAACACTGGCAGTTTCTCGTTAACTGAGAACACATATCTCAGCGGATATTTGTAATAACTAAAGTGACAAGGTGACATCATTTTTCCCCTAATTCTCCGAATAACTATAGATACAACCATAGGCTATTTTAAAGTCTGCATTAATAAATGTTCTATTTTACAAGTGGTCTAAATATCTGAAATTTGATTCAAACCAGGCATTTTAAATTAACAGTCTGCATTAGTGTTAATGTGAAGCTAAATAATTTTGCTCCCACTCAGCTGAGTATAAGATTAGAAACTAGGGGCTTCCCTGGTGGCGCAGTGGTTGAGAGTCCGCCTGCCGATGCAGGGGACACGGGTTCGTGCCCCGGTCCGGGAAGATCCCACATGCTGCGGAGCGGCGGGGCCCGTGAGCCATGGCCGCTGAGCCTGCACGTCCCGAGCCAGTGCTCCGCAACGGGAGAGGCCACAATAGTGAGAGACCCGCGTACCGCAAAAAAAAAAAAAAAGATTAGAAACTAGACAGCTGATGAGCTACTTATTTTAAATGAATGATACGTGGGTGTCATACCATACCTCTGTTTTAAGGATTATTTTTTGGAAGTGATATATAAATTTATACTTAAAATAATATAGAAAGTCACACCTAACAGTGCAGTTTTATAAGAATGTGTCCTGAAAGCTTGTTTACCAAAATCAGTATACACAAACTAACCATTTGTATTCCATACACGAGCTGCTGTTAGCTATCAAATGTTAGATTTCTTAAAATAGGCTTAAGCATCGCAAGGGTAATACCCAAGAATAAGACTCGAGATAACTGATGAGGCATTTCAGAGCCGAATTTAACTGAATGCAAAACGTAATCACCTAAGAGCAGGCTAATTGACACAAACCAAGTTGAAAGAAATATGTCTGATTACAATAAGATGTGAATAAAACTGATTTGGGCAAATAGTATAGCACTTAAGTCCTCACGTATAAATTTCAGAGAATGGAATATTTAATTGTAATTAACGCGCTTGTCATTTTAATTGATCCCAGTAGGTAATTTACTGTTCGCAGTTTGTATTACTAACTCTTGCCACTTTTTCATCTTGACATCTGTTATCTATTAATGCTCACAGGCGTAGGAGTATATTTGCTTTCTTAACCCTGCTACCCTCATGTCTTTGGACTGATTATCTTTTGGCATTTTATATTAATCCTTGGTAAGTGATTTTTTTTTTTTTTTACTGTTTACAAAGTCTTTAAAAGTTAGCTTTCAAGAAGTAAACCAAAGGGAAAATCCTTTTTAATGATTTTATGTATTTGAAGCATGTAAAATTATTAATTATGTATTGAAATGGATTAAAGCAGCTAATGGTACCAAGATGCTAACTATAATGTTTTCCCAATCGAATGTTCTTCTTGTGATGTTCTTGGCAAGCTTTTCTTCCATTTATTGCTAAGTTATTTGTTTCTTCATTGAGTCAGTCCATGGCCTCTCATCTTTATAAATGATGCCTTTCATTTCTCTCACCATTTCCATTGATTAGCTCCCTATTTCCAAGAAGGAAAAAATGCAATCAGGTAGAGAAACCCAGAATACTATGTATTTGGGGCCTTGGTGTTTTTATAATAATGCTCACTCAGAGAATATTAAACAACTGACTGTGTGCAAGCCTCTTTGTATAATCTTCTCATTTAATTGTCCACACACCTCTGCAGAGAGTATTATCAGCACCATTTTACAGATGTGGAAATAGAGGAATAAGGAGACTATCTTAACATCATATGACTATATAGAAAATTCAGGTTCTAAACCCAAGTGTCTCTGAAATCTATTCTTTCCTCTCTAAAAAGCAGCCTCCTTTAAATTCTTATTTTCTTGACTTTTAAATCATTTTAATAATCAAATCTCAAAGAGTATCTTTTACAGTTTTTATAATATATAATAATAATGATTTTCAATTCTGAGACTAAAGTATCTAGAAGGGCTGTTTCTTTTTCTGAGCCATAAGTAAAAAGGTAGCAGGTTCCCAGAGGAAAAAAATATCATTGTCCTTAATGTTAGTCCATGGTGTTTAGGTACTAAATTATGTACAGACAGATCCAGAAACCTAGACAACTTGAGAAGGACTCAGATAAAAGCAATAAAAGTAGTTCATGGACTGGGGAAAAAAAAGGTCATGGAGGGTTGGGGGCGAAGTTCAAGATTTAAAGCAATCCGGAGAGTTAGCTATTCAAAAAGACAATTGATCAAACATTCTTTGGCTTCTCCGAGACAGAATAAATACAGTGGGCAAAGTTAGAATTTGAGTTGCAGTGGGAAAAGAATACAAAAGAACTTTCTCACAGTGGAGATTGTTAATACCGCAATCTGTATTTTCTTTAAAAGAGAGCTAGGTGAAAAACTTTTGAAATATGGTAGGCACTGATGTATAAGCAATAAATTCAGAAGAATGTATTGGATGATGAGGACCCCTTCACCATTATTCTAAGTTTATTCTCAATAACAAGTCTCCAGTATAGGACTTCCCCATGGTCAACCAATATTTTAAGTATTTAACATCACATGATACACATAAATTCCATCTTGACTTTCAAAATATACATTTACTTTGAACTTAACATCTACTGATCATCCTCAAGTATTCTGCCTATCATTAGAATACTTGTAGCCAATACCGTTAGCGTACCCTCCACAGATTTCAATTAAAACAAAAGAAAGATGCATATAATGTTATATTCCTTTCCCTAAATTCTCTTTCTCATTTTCCATAGTTTGTTTTAAGCTTATATCAGGCAGGCCTATGCTTGTTTGTATGTCTTTCTTAATAGGTCCCCCTGATGAACACATATTTTGGAATTCTAGCAACTCCTTCAAGGTCTGCTATTTATAGTACTGATCAAATAACATGAGACCTAAGTTAGGGGCGGAAAAAACCCTGCAGTAGTTTTTAGAAGAATGGCCCTGAGGCTGAAAATGGTTTTCTCCAGGTGAGAAGAGAAGGCAAAACATAGAGCCCCAGGCTTTCTACACTTTTCGTAAACTACACACATATTAACCAATGAAAAGATACCGAACATAAACTGTTTTCAGCCCTAGACTTGTGCTCTGCCAGAAATAAAAGAGGTAAAATTCATGGTCCCTGATCCTTCAAGTCCAACTCAGTACTCTCACAAATTCACCCGAATTCCCTACTCTTTGCTACTTTTCTCTACATCTAATAAATTGTGGGTATTCTCCCTTGTTTTCATTTGCTATACAGTCTTTTAAAATCCTCCTCTAGATGTGTTTGTCTTCATATTTCACCCACCTGTTAACAACCACCCCAAGAAACAGAGCCACACTCTCTTTTCTTAACGCTGCCCGGCTTTGTCTCTAAACTATCAACTTCTTGGAAAGATATGTTCCTGTTGATTGTCTAAAATCCACCTGATGCCTCTGACGGTTGTGTGGAAATCCAGAGACTCTCTCCCTCATAGGTTGCTCAAACCTTTTCCCAGGTGGTGGCAGAACCTGTGTAGAGCCTACATGCCCCACTGGCTTAGTCCCAAGATTGTATTCTGCCAGGATTTCTGACTTTATTGATCTCAGATTGTATTTCCTGTTCAAAGAAAACCATCTCAATTGGACCAGCTCTATCTGGATTCAGTGTTGTTACTCTCTTTTTTTGCTATCATGGTCACCCTCATGCCCTATTCACGTTTATCTGTCTGTTCTAAATCCTCAGCAGTTGGCATTTTAAGCATGATGCAATATTTAGTTTAAACTGCTCAGCTTTACTCTTATTGTTGTATGTTCAATTCAGAGAATGACATAACTCTAAAGACCTTTTTTAAGATGTGGGGATGATTTTTTTTAGCTCATGAAAGAGTAAGTAATGCTTAGGAATTTGTGGTCATTTAAAGTTTTTGACTTTACGGTTTTTGGTTTTAGTTTCTGTTTGTTTTTAACCATTGTGAAACCTGTGTCTCTGCCATTGCCTCGTATTCCTCTTTGGAATGAATTTCATTCTGGCGAGCTTTCCAACATAACCATTAAGAACTTATAAAGAATGCATCTTAACTTCTTGACGTCATTAGGGTTTTGAACCTAATCTAGTATAAGTGAAAGAGGAAAAGTAAAATAAGCACATCATCCTGTATGCATATATACTTTATGTTGGATGGCTGTTATTTACCAGTTATTCAGAAAATCTTTCACAATGATAAGATGATGTCTTCAACATCACCCAAAATGATCACTGTGGCATGCACACACATGAGCTCTTTCCGTAAAGTGCTAAAGTGAAAATTGCTAGCAAAACCTGAACTTACATGTTTAAAAGTGAATTTTCCCTTGATTTGAGTCTTAGGATCAGCACGGCAATTGAAAATGCAGGAAAATTCTATCAGTGTTGCTGTGGAGTCTCATAATTCAGTCCTGTCTTGTACCACAGCCTTAAGATACAAGAACCCTTTGGAATCTTCAGAAATTCAGCAAAATCTAATCAGAACAATGCAAGTTGTACACAAATCATGAAGACACACACATAATAGGTCATACAAAACATGTGGTAGAATTTCATATTATATTTAAGGTTCATTCAATTAGTGAATGAGACTGAAAGAAAAAAATACTGCCTCTCTTCCATGAATCAGGTTTCCACACAGCTGTGGAATAGTAGCGACTTAATATTTCAGCACTGAATTTATTCAGTGTCACCCTACCACATATATTTGTTTCTTCCCAGTTTCCCTTAGAGTCTGTTTGGATTTGGAAAGGTTTTGTGTTTTTCTTTTTTTAATTTCACTCTGAATCACAAAATATGTTGGCAGCCTCCTGACATTATCAGAACTGTTCCTTATTATGCTAACATTATGCTTTCATCAAGCACTGAAGTAATGGGCTCCTACTATGCGAAGTAAACGTAGGATTCCTAAGGTTAACTAAATTAGCATCACAAGAGCAGATTAAAAGAATTATTCAAGAGGTATACCATGACAGTGGTCTTTTGGGGGGATGAGGGAGAGGTGACGTAAAACTAGAATGTCTATTACCTCTAAATCCCAAGTATGGAAAACCAAGAGAGGATGAGGGAGAAAAAATAGGGCAAGAACTATTAAAATGTATTGTCTTCACTCAGAATTGAGAAGAAATAAAAACTATCTGAAACTAGAAAAGGAAAACCAGAGACACCACTTGCCTTTATGGATATTTCCTTTGCTGCATTACTTCCTCTCCACCCACGAGTGCCATTTCCCCAGTGGGATCCCTCAGGAGCCCAAGTCTAATATCAAATCCTTAATTGCATCATTAGAAAAAATTGTGAGGGTGACATAACAAAGATGTTTTGTTTCTATTCAATTAAATAAACATTTATTGGCCACCTGCTAGTGTTCCATTAACTGCGCTCAGCTCTGGGGGACAAAGGACAGTCTAGGAAGGAGCACGTATACAGCTGATGGTCAGACCACGTAAGAAATACTCATGAACCAAGTGCTATGAAAGCCCAAAGGAAGTTGTGCTTCATTCCGCTAAAGGCTTTCCAGAAATGCGGGTACCCAAGCATTCCTAATTTTCAATATAAATAAATACTTTGGCACATAAGTGTACTCAGATCACACCTGGCTATTTACTATCGATCGTTTATGTTCTGAAAGTCTGGGTGCTTTCCGTCAATATTTCAAGACCTTTGAAAATTACTTATAAAAATTGTCACACTCAATCATGTATCAATATCATTTATATAAGACAATCTAAACACAATAATGAAGCCCTTCAGCAGATACTATCTTAGCATTAGCTAACTTAGGTCAGTTATCTTATGTGTTGGTAGCAAATAATTCCCCTTTTAATAAAAACTCTAAAAATATAATAAACTGAAACATACATTAGTATTACATGTGTCTGAGCTTGCAGACTAGCAATGAATTAAGAACAAGCAGGTAATAGGTATAGTCCTTCAGATAGCTGAAAAACTAGTTCAAAACTGAATAAGAGCAATGCCATAATAGAATACATGACACATGACAACACTGATAGCACAAATTCACATTCCCAATGAAAATGTCCGAAAAGGTTATTTTATTCCTTAATTTAAAAACCATTATCTCCATCCTCCCTCCACCAGTTCTCACCTTTATTCCCCAATTCTTTCCTTTTGTAGAATCTGGAGTATTTAGACAGGAAATACTTCTATATATTTACAAAGCACTTCGGCAACTTAATCACCAGGAGCAAGAAATTATATTTCTAGAATTCAGTTTTTTGGCAAGTCTAAAACATAAAGTGTAGGTACGCCCCAGAAATCTAACAGAGTTTTAAAACATGAATCTGGAATTTTTATCATTATCTTCTCATTTAAGGGGAAGTAATTAAACAAACCTGAGGTATGTTTAATAAAAATTAAGTAAAATAGCAGTGCCTGATGTAATTATTTAAAGTTATTCAAGTTTAATCATTATGTTAATCAGTTCTTTTGTCCAGATAAATTTGCCTCTCTTTTCTCAATTCACAGGAGTAAAAATGGTTTAAAAAAGAGGAAACTGACTAAGTAAGTTTTTCTTACTATTTCATTTAAAAATATTTTTTATAATGATCTTCACTTTCCAAACTGAAAAGTTTGCTGTCTTTAAATAGAAGGGTTGCTTAAGAAAGAGGCAAATGCATATTAAAATAGCTAAGCTATTATGCGTAGGTGTGTTTATACATATGGATGGCAGTGACCACCAAGAAAGTG
This sequence comes from Lipotes vexillifer, assembly GCF_000442215.2. Classification (NCBI taxonomy): domain Eukaryota; kingdom Metazoa; phylum Chordata; class Mammalia; order Artiodactyla; family Lipotidae; genus Lipotes; species Lipotes vexillifer. The sequence continues at coordinate 1,171,695 of NW_006781377.1, read as the reverse complement.
TACCAACAGAAGCCATGTCAGGAATAAGGAAAATTCTCACCACGTGAAATCTGAAAAAGAATGGGTTGTTAGGAATTATAAGTCTTACAGAAGGAAGTCTACTATTCTAAATCTATAAGGAATCTAATATTTAGCTACATCAAAGTAGTACAAAAACCTTTGACATTTTGTATCTTCAAATTTCGTGCTTATTGCAAGGAAAGGCTTTTGCTCTGTTTGATGTTGTAACGAATACTTGGATAAATGCTGTCTCAGGAAATCTTTATAATAAACAGAAAAGGATAATTACTTTAGCTAACCTGTGGTTTCACCTATCTACTGAACTGTTAAGTCATAAGAGTTATAATTCTGATAGGTGAAAATGAACAGTCAGTTGATGTCAAAAGCCTAATTAGAGTATCACCTCCAGGCCTTTAGTTAAAAACTCTTCGTATAAAGAGTGGACCATTCCTATAAATAGAGTTCATTCTTGATACTTGCCTGGGATAGAATATTGGTGAATTCATTAAGGAGGCAATTAGGGGTCCCAGCCAAATCTATGGTATCTGCGCTAATGGAATACATAACACAAGAGAAAAATTGATGCAAAATATTTCTCTTCCGCTTTGAGTGACATATAATATTTTGGCACATATAGATGACAGAATAATTTTTTCCTAAATCTATTTCAAATCAGTACAGATTCTATTGGCATATATCAAGTGATGCAGGAGAGACGAGACCAGCCAAAGCAGAGGAGAGGTGCTGTCAGCCCGAAGGAATGATTTGACAGAAACAGAAAGACTTTCTTGCCCAAAATTATTAGTTGGGTTGTTAAGTGAAGTACAGAGGCATAGACTAGAGCAGTTAGAGGACAGGGTCTTGGGACCAAAAGGGGGTGTTATTGACACAAGTAGAGAATGGTAAACTTTGTCTGTAAAGCAGACACACGATGGAGAAATGGCAGTGGGTCTGGGTATCAAGCAGTGGATAAGCCTCTACGAGCCATTTTTGAGGGACTCCTCCCATCTTTCCATTTACTTTCTCTTTACCTTTTCTCTTTCACTCCAAATGCCCCCCCCCCCACTGCCACCACCGTGCTCCTTGGCTCTCCTTGCCCCTCGCCCCTTACCCCTTACCCTCGCCCCTCCTTTCCTCACCTCCTCTCCCTCTAAACCTTTGTCCCACTGATTGACCTCTGCTCCTTCCCAGTTTCCTTTCTCTTCTCCTTACCATTCTCTCCCTCTTCCTGATGTTCATTCTTCTACTTCCTGGGTCCTTCCTCTGACTCTCCTTCCCCTCTCCATCCTGCTTTTGCTTTTTCTAACCCCATTTTCCTCTTAATGAGATGAGAACCAGAATCGTTAAGTCCAACTTTAAGGTCAATGCACTGCTAAGACAGCAGGGAAGGATCACCCCACCCCGCCCCCGTTTAGCTGTTTCTTTTGGAAGGGTGGCGAAGTTGAATGAAAAGGCTTTTAACCAGGAGTCCATCTCCCTGGTTCTACCCAGGGTTCTCCAGCTTAGTAGCCCTGAGGTCTTGAATAACTCATTTGACTGTCTCAGCCTGGGCTCTCTCTGGAGTTCCATCTGGAGTGTGGGGCTAATGTTGTCCATGTCTACCTTAACCATCAACCCAGCAAGATGACTCATAAGAATATTTAGGGTGTTTTAAGGGTACAAGTCATTCATGTTATCATTATTAAGTAAAACCATTAAAATTTGAATGTATTATCTGGGAGGTATAATACCCTTAAAAATCAACTAAAATCTTAACATAAATTAATCTATCAGATTAGCTAATCGACAACTTTGAACAAATATCTAGCATATACTTTGTATTTGCTAATAGGGCATAAGACCACAGATAGATGATATAAGCTGAGTAATCTGCAGCAAGACGAAGGGAAAGGTCAACTCTGTGGACCCTGTCAAGGTGGAAAGGCTTGGGTTAGGTGACAGTGCGGCATCCTGAAGAAACTCAGGGAACAGGTTGGCACAGGTAGGCTCTAGAAGAGATAAGCAGCTAGAGAAAACAAAACTGAATTCTTATTCAAAGAAAAAAACAAAAAACAAGGAAGAAGGTGAGCACTTCTGCTACTGATGCAGAAACATAAACTCAGGTGTGTTACTTGATTGTCCTGAACCATTTTGCTATGCAAGACTCTGAACACAACTCTGAGAGAGAGAGAGAGCGAGCGCTCTGAGAGATCCCTGGAGAAATGTTTCCTGCCAGGACCCTGCCTTTGCTCTGGGAAGACAGTGCAGCACAATTCCTTACACTTGTAAAGCTGTTTAAACGTCCATGTTTCTGTAATCTGTAACATACCGTGTGTCAACCTTGTGATGTAGGTATGACTATGATTTTTCATAGATGGGCATGTTAAATCTCAGAAGAGTTAGGTAAATAAAGTAAAACTATAATTCGAACAGGTCTTCAGACTAATCCTTTGTTCTTTCCCATAAACTGGAGTTTTCTAGAAACAACATATATACCTGTGAGTATATGAGTGTGTGTATATGTAATATTTTACTGCTAAAGTAAAAGCCAATTAAAAATCTAGAGGTTTCTCCTATCCTCAAGGAGGTTTAATATATAGGGCTCTCTTTTTAATTATAATATATTAGTGACTGGTAACTTTAACCAAAAAAAAAAGGAGTGCTAACCTCTGAGAAGTAAGAAGAAAATTGCAAGAAAATTGTTCATGTTTGAGAAGTATATGCTATATGACGCCTGTCAACAGGATTTTTAAAACATACCTTTCTTTGTATTTGACAAAGCCCGGTGCAACTGGATGACTTTGATGCCTACATCAAGGATATGGCCAAAGACTCTGACTATAAATTTTCTCTTCAATTTGAGGTGAGTGAATAAAGTTTTTCCTACCCTCGGTGGGCAGGGGAATTGGCAGCTTTGTACCAGCGTCATTCCCCTGCTCACTAGGCAGTGCTGGTGGTGTGGTTCATAATGGACCGGATGGTAACTGGGCTTGGGGGTACCTAATGTGCTGGTTCAGAGCCAGGATGTCAACCCTTAGTTAGGAGGTCAGGGTTTGGGTGGCACGAATGAAAGAAAGAAGAGAAGAGATGCAGGTACTGCGGGTGCTGGGGTGAACAAACATGGTAACAGGAGAAGTTTTCAATGGTAACATTGAAAACCAGGGGAATGGAAAGTGCAGGGAGAAAGCAAGCTGAGGATTGAGATCCAGAACAATTTCTCTTTCAGGGGATTTTTAGTATGTTTCTCATGCCACTTAGGACACAGTAAGGGTGGATGGTGGATGAATTGGACCCCTTTGTCTCCTGAGCATATAAGAGCCTGGTGTCTCTTTTGCTGTAGGACTCTTGGCATTCTACTGCACGTGTCTTTGTGAGGTTTTGTTTTCTTGGAGAAATTGGAGAAAGAGAGTTACACATGCTTTGTGTAAAAGAAGAACAAAATTGGCAACATTTTTTTCTGAAGCACAGATATTTCTTTGATTCCGAGAACATGTGTCAGAGTAGATGGAAAAGGGTCTAGGATCTCAGTAGTGAGAGGGATACAACTGGTCCTCAGGTTTTCTTCCCACACATTTCACAGCTCAGAACATAGTCTGGATAGCTTCCCATTCTTCAGGCTTCCAGCAAGGCTCAGGGAGACCAGGGAGAAGGGAAAGATAAAGTGACTTTTCTAAATTATGTCATTTTTTTTAAAGCCCCTTAGCTGCTTTTCCTGTGAGACACCAGGTGGTAGAATGTAGCTGCTCTCTCCTCATTATCCATATTCATTTCTTCTTTCCTCACATCAGCCAAGGACAGCTTTGTTCTGCAAGAATCAGCAGGA
>NW_006781377.1:1163284-1167863 GCF_000442215.2 Lipotes vexillifer | reverse complement strand
AAGGGCCACGTTGTTCTGCCAGAATCAGCAGGAATCCTGGTATGGATATTCATTCTAACAGGGAATTTAAGGATGAGAAGAATCTTATACATTATCAAATACAAAGCCCCCAAACTATCACCTGTGTCATGAGAAATGCCACATAAAGCCTGGCTCAGTCATCCATTGTAGGCAGGTGCATGAGAAATTATAAATGCTACACCAAATGCTATAGCTCGAAGAACAGAAACTCAATTTGAAATGGAGATCTATGGTGAGGATGGCATTTCAGAAGAGTATACCAACGAAAGGAGGACTCTTTTTATAAGAAAACATAAGCCCAAACTCAGAAGAAAATAAATATCTAGATAATTCTGATAAAAATTATATTGTAGTTACACTTTCTTTTTTTTAACCTTTTTTTTTTTTTTTTTTTTTGCGATACGCGGGCCTCTCACTGTTGCGGCCTCTCCCATTGCGGAGCACAGGCTCCGGACGCGCAGGCTCAGCGGCCATGGCTCACGGGCCCAGCCGCTCCGCGGCATGTGGGATCTTCCCAGACTGGGGCACGAACCCGTGTCCCCTGCATTGGCAGGCGGACCCTCAACCACTGTGCTACCAGGGAAGCCCTAGACTGATGTTTGACCAAGCAACTTGGCGCTATGAGTAGCCAAGTTGACTCATAAAATCAGCCATCACACCATGACCTGAAGACATGTTTAGTAATTTTTATTTATTTTAAGGATATTTTTTCATATCCCTTTGTTCTTAGAACGTCATTGGTCAAATATGTAATTTATTTGGCGCCAAATCCTGATATTGTATCTCTGCTCTGGTGAGAAAATACAAATTACTCTCCAGAAGTCTGTTTTAAATCACAGGCTCAGACTGTAGGTTTTGGACTAACATTTGCTTAAGCAGTGACCTAGTGGTCTGACTCACTTCCTTTATCATTTGACAGCCTCCCAGGAATTGCCAACCTCCAACTCTACCCAACCGCACATCCTCAGGTTCAGCGTCAGCGTAACCCCATCTATTTTCAAAGACCCATCGTGCTTTCATAGCTGACTTCAGGGTGAATGTCAAACCTTTCACATGGCAGCACTCAAATTTTCCTGAACTTGATAATTAATTGGAGGCTTAAGAAAAAAATATGTTTCTTGCTCTAATGGGACCCCAAGAGGGTATAGAGATGGCTGAATCAATTGGGCTAGCTAAATTCAGTATCGGACAGTTATTTGTTCTGTTTCTATCAATGCTTAATACTTGTATTCATGTTGACACTGACATGGAAAGATCACACTCATATTGAGAAATTGTATCATTTACAAGCCTCATGCAAATTTAAAATGTCTGGATTGACATGTATTACCAGTACCAGTCATACATGAAGCTACACGAGTTGCTAATTTGCATTCACTGAATAAATTCCTTTTTCACTCTGTATCTGATTTCAGACCTGTTGGAAAGATTGATTATCCTTCTGATGAAAATATACATCTTTTCTTAAGGAGGTTTGGGACCCGGGGATTAGATTCAATTTCTCATTTCTATTGTCTCATGTTGAGAACGTTTCAAAAAGCCAGAATTTAGAGCTTGGAATCTGAGATCCCGTAAGACATAGCACGTATTGTTCATTTTGCCATTAATTTCTGTACTTTGTGTTTGATCAGGATGCTAGGAAAGCCCTCACTACCTTTGTTTGGAGATGTGCCTGCATAGGTTAAAACAAAACTATAACACTTGCCACATAGTTCATAGGAGATGATCTTTGATTTCTGGTAGTAGCTCCCATTTGTAGCTGTTTTTTTTTTTTTTTTTTAAACCTTAACTATTTATTTATTTATTTATTCTTTTTTTGGCTGTGTTAGGTCTCCGTTGCTGTGCACGGGCTTTCCCTAGTTGCGGGGAGCGGGGGCTACTCTTCGCTGCAGTGCATGGGCTTCTCATTGCAGTGCCCTCTCTTGTTGTGGAACATGGGTTCTAGGCATGAGGGCTTCAGTAGTTGTGGCACACGGGCTCAGGAGTTGTGGCTCACGGGCTTAGCTGCTCCGCGGCAATGTGGAATCTTCCCAGACCAGGGATCGAACCTGTGTCCCCTGCATTGGCAGGCAGATTCTTAACACTGCACCACTAGGGAAGTCACTGTAGCTGTTTTTATTTGCATTTCAGTCCAGTTCCCTGGAGATCTACCTGCAGCATTGCTGAAATAAGTCAACTCACACCCTCTCCAATAGTTCTTATAGAAGGGGTCTTACTTTTTTCCCAGACCTGAGTTTCCTCTGCTCTCATTCCTCATTGCCTAAGTTTTGGTCTCTGTTTCCAAGTGCCTGTACTAGTAATTTGTCTAGTGATTGGAACGTTACCCCTAAATCCCATCCTAGAGCCCAGGGCCCTACTAGCTATTGCTAGACTGTGCTGAGGTTGACATTCTTCTTACCCAGTATTACATCAGGTGTCCAAGTTTCCCATTCTTCCTTCAGAGTACCTGTTATAGGTGTCGGAGCCCTAATTGCGTAGTTCTCCAGAATGCGAACTTATTTGGAAATAGAGGCATTGCAGATGTAATTAAGATGAGGTCATCCTGGAGTAGGGTGAGCTCTTAATCCAATATGTCTAGGGTCTTATGAAAAGATAGCCATGTGAAGACACAGAGACAAAAAGGGAGAATCCCATGTGATGACAAAGGCAGAGATTGGAGTCATGCACCTGCAAGTGAAGGAAAACCAAGGATTGCCAACAAACCATCAGAAGCTAGGAAGAGGTGTGCCCCTGTAGGTTACAGAGGGCATATGTCCCGGCTGACACCTTGATTTCGGATTTCAAGCCTTCATTACTATAAGACGATAAATTCCTGTTAAGCCAGCAGTCCCCAGCCTTTTTGGCACCAGGGACCGGTTTCGTGGAAGACAGTTTTTCCACGGCCTGGGGGTGGGGGGGGGGGTGGGGATGGTTCAGGCAGTAATGCGAGCGACGGGGAGCGGCAGATGAAGCTTTGCTTGCTCGCCGGCCCGCCGCTCACTTCCAGCTGTGCGGCCCGGTTCCTAGCAGGCCGTGGTCTGGTACCGGTCCGTGGCCCAGGGGTTGGGGACCCCTGTGTTAAGCCACCCGGTTTGTGGCACTTTGTCATGACAGCCCTAGGGAACTAATACAGAACATCACTAAATACCTTGCTCTAAATCCTTTTTTCTCCCTTTGCGTTTACCTGAAAAGTAACCAGCCATTGCCCAATCCCATTGGACCTTTCACTGGCCACAACACAGGTCACATTGTTTCTCCTGACTTGTCCTGTAGTCTAGTCTTCTATCTCATCTGATTCTAATGTCCAGCCTCATCCGAAAGCAAACAACAAATGCTTATCACCTGTTGACATTGTTACAGACTCTAAAGCCAGAATACAGCTTGTGATCTTCCGAGAAGATGTGGTACATGTTATGGAACGAAGGTATACCCCACCTTCCCAAATTCATATGTTGAAGTCCAAGCCCCAGTGTGATGGTATATTTGGAGATGGGGTCTTTGGGAAGTGGTTAGGGTTAGAGGAGGTCATGAGGATAGGGCCCTCATGATGAAATTAGTGCCCTCATAAGAACAGACACTAGAGACGTTGCTTTCTCTTCTCCCCAACCCCACGACGTACACACAAAGAAGAGATCATCTGAGCACACAGTAAGATGGTGGCCATCTACAAACCAAGAGAAGCCTCGTAATGAAACCTACCTTGCCAGCACCTGATTCTTGGATGTCCTAGCTTCCAGAGCTATGAGGAATAAATTTCTGTTTCATCCACCCAGCCTAAGGTATTTTGTTGTGGCAACCCAGGCATACAGTGCGTGTGTTTGTGCCGCGCTTTTCAAGACCGTATGCTTCAAACGCAGCCAACACAACACATACTGCCATTGGCTTCAGTGACTGTATCGGTTTCCTAGGGGGCTGCCACAACAAATTACCATAATCTTGGTGACTTCAAGCAACAGAATTGTACTCTCTCACAATTCTAGAGGCCAGATGTCCAAAATTAAAGCGTTAGCAAGGCCATGCTCCCCCTTTGAAGGCTCTAGGGGAGAATCCTTCTTTGCCTCTTCCGGTGGCCCTGGGCATCTTTGGCTTATAGCTGTATAGCTCTAATCAATGCCTCATCCTCATATGGCTTCTCCTCTTCTCTCTTTTATAAGGACACTTGTCATTAGATTTAGAGGCCACCCAGATAATACAGGATGATCTTATCTTATGGTTCTTAATTACATCTGCAAAGACTCTTTTTTCCTAATAAGATCACATTCACAGGTTCTGGGGGTTCCGACACGGACATATCTTTGGAGGGATTATCATTCAACACTATGGATGACTATGTAACCTAGAAAAAAACCCACAATGATAAATTATATTAGAAACAAAACTGGCAAAAGAAAATTCAAAAATGATTTATGTTGGTTTCAGGCCATCACCTCATACTTTGCCTTCATGAAGATTGAAGCCTCTGGAGTTTCCATGTGGTTGGAAAAAAAATAACTGCAAAGCTACTGGGCTGGAAACTTAGTATTTGATTTTCCACTTAGTGACAGGCTAAATTACAAACGATTGCAAGGCATTTTGTGTA
>NW_006781377.1:1155177-1163274 GCF_000442215.2 Lipotes vexillifer | reverse complement strand
ATTCCTGCTTTGCTGCAATTTAACTTTGGCAATTTACATTTACAGTATTCAGCCAGTTAAATCACTCTTATCAACTTAGGGCATTTACAGCAGGGAGGCAACACACAATTAAAGTTCTATCAGTTAGTCAGCTTCCATATGTGCTCCAGCTCTCAGACTCAATCTGTTTCCACAGTTTCTTTTGGTACCAGAGGGCTTTTCCTGTGGCTTATCAGTCTGTCCTCAAAGTGGGGCTTTATTGGGGGATAGTTGTTCAGTTAGCACAAATGGCAAAGGAGGGAGAAATTATGGAGCCAGGCAAAGCAAAACAAAGAATCATAATGGAAGCATTTCACAATCATGATCAATAATGCTGCATTAATATTTATTGAGTTTAATCATTCCATTTGGGGCTTCCCTGGTGGCGCAGTGCTTGAGAGTCCGCCTGCCGATGCAGGAGACGCGGGTTCGTGCCCCGTTTCGGGAAGATCCCACATGCCGCGGAGCGGCTGGGCCCGTGAGCCATGGCCGCTGAGCCTGCGCGTCCGGAGCCTGTGCTCCGCAAATGGGAGAGGCCACGACAGTGAGAGGCCCGCATAACGCAAGAAAAAAAATAATAATAATAAAGTAAAAAAAAAAAAAAAAAAATCATTCCATTTGATAGTCACTATATACCAGTGAGGTATGGAAAAATTATTAGCCTTATCTTACAGATAATTCAACGGATGTTAATGAGAGTTGAAATACTTTTTCAAGACCCTGCAGTTTATAAGCAGTCCACCAAAATAAGCCAGATATTTTGACAAACTATCTATAAAGACACTCCCCAAAGGAGGTAGATTTCCAAAATATTTTAAGCAATGGAAACATCATTTAAGTAAGCTTATAGCTGCCAAAAGGAGCTAACCTAAAAATAACACTGATTTGGTTGAAGTTTGCTAAAAATAAATCTTGTTTCTTATAAGAATAATATAATCAGTCTTTGACAACCCTTTAAAATGGAAAAAACAGTTATAAAGGAAAAATGACAAGCTTCTGTTTAAGGGCAATTGGCAAGCAAGGGTTTTGCCCAAGATGAAAAAAAACTTCTAAATTTGTAAACTGAAGATCAAAGTCAGCAGAGTTGGTCTTAAGATTGACTTCGACTTGGGCCAAGAGCTCGCAATTTTGTGAGCTTGGAAAGCCAACAGTGATAGAGAGAAATCTGGACAATTAGATCAGTTCATCCATGTTGACTGTAGCTTGCATTCCAATGCCATTAAACACACACACTAAGCTACCAAAGAACTTCTATGTGGACGTAGCAGACATCCCAAGAACTGGGTGTCTACAACATTTGCTTTGCATGGGCACTTGAATCAAGACACTGAACACACACACACCAAAAAATTCCCTGCTCGATCTCTCAAAACATCATCAAATGTTTCCAATTCTCTTCAAAACTCTTTCAAAGACTCTCCAGAATTCTTCCCCCAGAGAAGTATTCCTCCAGCTTATGATTCTTTAAGGTAATAATTGGGAGGAATCATGAAGAATAGCATCCCATACACGAAACAAATTTTCCAGCAAGTGGTGTGTCTACTTGTTCACTTAATAGTCTTATAGAAAAATGCATACTATATATGTAACCCCATTCCTAGATGGTTAGACAGACTGTTTACTAATATTGCCCTCGGATTTGTGTGGGATTTGCTGCATTGGTCATGCGCTGCACAATTCCAGGGAGCACCATTTATGTAGACCACAGAATAATTGATGCCCCCGGAGAAATCCAGGTGGCTTGACTCCAACCCCTGTTTCCTATCAGACACATGTCATAGAAGCTTAGAAACCCCCTTTTCCAGTAACATAGATTTTCTGAAATATCTTTGTTGTCTGTTTATATAAAAGTTGCTTTATCAGTGCACCTTCTGATAATAGAATTTAGAAGAGTAATGATACACACAAACAGATACTTGGATGTTCCTATTTTCATGGAAGGGTTTGCCTACCCACTACTGCGTCATCCTTATTTTAGGGTTTTATTACCAGATTTTAGTGACTGTCAATCCTACATCTTGTAACGTGGAGAATGTGCCCTACTTCTTGTTCCTCACTCTCTCCTTTTCTACCTTCTCAAAAGCTCATCGCCTTCAGGAGAAATACCTACAATTCCTCATAGAATAGGAAATATTCATGCAAACTGCATAAATTTCAGTTACCCTGTACCTCCAAAAATCTGAAACCTACTTCTGTTTTCAAATTCTCCATACTCCTGAGTGTAATGCATATAATTCTTACCTTCTCCAAGTGATCACTTAGCTATCCAACGTATTTATGTATTACATCAGTCAGCTATTACTGCAATAATGCTATATAAGAAACAACCTCAAAATCTCAGTGACCTACACCACTTATTTTTCTCACCTGTGGCTCTGTGGGACAGATGAGATCATTCTACTTCAGGCTGTGGGTCAGAGTCAGGTCTGTTCCATGTGTCTTCTCATCCTGGGACCAGTAGCTTTCCTGGGCATGTTCTTTGCAAGCAGATGGCAGAAGCACAAGAGAGCAAACCAAGCTGAGCAAACACATTTAAAGCTTCTGATTGGACGTGAGTTCTACCCAACTTCATTGGCCAAAAGCAAGGTGGCAACAGTAGGATGGAGAAATACACTCTGCCCCAAAAGGGAGCCACTGTGATATCGTAAAGCAAAGGGGGTGTGATAGTTATGATCATTCTATTAGAGGCAGGAAGTGAAGAATAATTCAGTATGAGCAATAAACCAATGTGAACAATAATGCAATCCATACCATGTATGGGAATCTCAAATCTATTCTCTGTCATTTACAGGAGTTGAAGTTGATTGGACTGGATATTCCACACTTTGCTGCAGACCTTCCACTGAACCGATGTAAAAATCGCTACACAAACATCCTACCATGTAAGACTGTCAATGATGCCGATCCTACTCATGTCTTCCAAAGGCTGAAGGGCTGTTACTGAAGAGTAATCAGTTTCAGGGATCTCTGGCCAGACCCAGTAACGGTCTGTATCTTCAAAGCCATCTCTGTGATTGCATTGATCACATTGGTGCTTTGATGTCATTAGATCCTGTCATATGTAGGAAAATTTATTAATTATGCTTTTAAATAAATTGTATCTGAACAGAAAAGACCGACCATTTGGCTTTTTGGAGATCAAAAAGTATTCGCCAAATTAGGGACAAGATAATCTGTGCTCATAATCTATTTTCAGTCAATTCATTGACAATGGAAGGAAGCAAATGGAAAGGGAGGCAAGGTGTGAAAAAACCTCTCTTCTTACTTCTGGCAAGTTCTGCCATTCCTTAGCATTTTGTAATAAAAGCAACATTCAAAGAACAAAATAATGCCATTTGCAGCAACATGAATGGACCTAGAACTTGTCATACTGAGTGAAGTAAGTCAGACACAGAAAGACAAATATCATATGATATCGCTTACATGTGGAATCTAAAAAATAGGGTACAAATGAACTTATTTACAAAACAGAAATAGAGTCACAGGTGTAGAAAACAAACATGGTTACCAAGGGATAAGGGGGGGAGGGATAAATTGGGAGATTGAGACTGACATATACACGCTACTATATATAAAATAGATAATGAATAATAGCCTGCTGTATAGCACAGGGAACTCTACTCAGTACTCTGTAATGGCCTATATGGGAAAAGAATCTAAAAAAAAAAAAGAGTGAATATATGTATATGTATAACTGGTTCACTTTGCTGCACAGCAGAAACTAACACAACATTGTAAATCAACTATACTCCAATAAAATTTTTTTAGAAAAAGCAACAAAGAAGAAGTATTATAAAGTACTTACAGGACAATTAAAATACATTCCAGTATAGATTTAACTATCCTCTCTGCTACACTCTAGGGGGAGCTGGGAACGAAGGGAAAAGTGCAAAGCTCTAGAAAGAGAACTCCCTCCTTTAAAAAGGTTCTTGACAAAATTAAGTAGTATTATCATTACAACACCTTACTTCTGTACACATTTCAGGATTTACTTTTTTCATGTGAAGTCCATCTAAAAAAGACCATCAACTCCATCTTCTCTTCTCGAGGCTTCCCAAAAGTAGTGAATTCTCTGGATGTCCCTGAGTGAAATGGAAATCCTGTGTTTAGGCTACATTCTATGGCCTTCCACGCAACCTACCAAATATTTTAGTTCCTGTACATATTCTCCACAATCCCCAAAAAACCTGGAGACCACTCGTTCAAGGACAGGAGGGCTGAGGGGAGGAAATATTGGTGGGGAGATATTTATATATTTATTTAAACCAGAAGCTAAGATTGAGATAGGCTAAAATATTAAGCTAAAATAAATTTTATCTACCTAGCCTATCACTGACCAATTTGACTTGGTACTCAGTACAGATATTGGGTACAGAATTGTCTTGACAAGTCTTCCCTCCACTCTGATTCTTTTTTTTTTTCTGGTTCATTTGTTCTGTTTTATATCTGTTAATCCCGAACTCCTAATTTATCCCTCCGCACCCATTTCCCCTTTGGTAAACATAAGTTTGTTTTCTTTTTGTGAGTCTGTTTCTGTTTTGTAAACAAGTTCATTTGTATCTTTTTTCTTTGTTTTAGATCCTACATATAAGTGATATCACATGATATTTGTCTTTGTCTGACTTACTTCACTTAGTAAAATAATATCTGGGTCCATCCATGTTACTACAAATGGCATTATTTCATTCTTTTTTATGGCTGAGTGATATTCCATTGTGTACATATACCACATCTTCTTTATCCATTCATCTGTCGATGGACACTTAGGTTGCTTCCATGTCTTGGCTATTGTAAATAGTGCTGCCATGAACATTGGGGTGCATGCGTCTTTTTCAATTAGAGTTTTCACTTTTCTGGATATATGCCCAGGAGTGGGATTGCAGGACCATATGGTAACTCTATTTTTAGTTGTTAAGGAACCTCCATACTGTTCTCCATAGTGGCTGCACCCTTCCACTCTGACTTTTAATATTTTTCTCCTTATGCTTTACAGATGACTTTAGCCGAGTGAGATTAATCTCCATGAATGAAGAGGAAGGTGCAGACTACATCAATGCCAACTACATTCCTGTAAGTAATCAAAATTAAAAATTTTTTAAATCAGGCATCCAAATTCTAGCCCAGCCAGAGGAAGACTATTAGGGCTTCAGGGATGTGTCAAACAGTTCACAAGAGAGCCATTCTCCACTAAGCACTCCAACTCTAAAGAACAGTTTCCATTATTCCATTTTAGAATAAAGAATAGGGAAAAAGGGCTTCCCTGGTGGCGCAGTGGTTGAGAGTCCGCCTGCCGATGCAGGAGACATGGGTTCGTGCCCCGGTCCGGGAAGATCCCACATGCCGCGGGGCGGCTGGGCCCGTGAGCCATGGCCGCTGAACCTGCGCGTCCGGAGCCTGTGCTCCGCAAAGGGAGAGGCCACAGCAGTGAGAGGCCCGCATACCGCAAAAAAAAAAAAAAAAAAAAAAAAAAAGAATAGGGAAAAAAAGAAGCCCAGAGACTAGTAATATACAAATTTCTCTGATAAAGATTAGTGAAATTGAAAGTAGATCATTATACTAAAGATCATCTTTCTTGTGCTTAAATGTCAGTGTCAGCAACCCAACTCAAAGGGCTCCACCTGAGCACCTGTGCTTTTAAAATGTATCTGTAAAGACATTGGTTGTTATTGTAAAAACGTGTGGGTGTGATTTCTAGGCTTCCCTCCCCCAAAATGTGTCAAATCATATGGATTTATACAGTCAGCTACTATGACTGCCTCCTTGATGAAAAAAGGAGAAAACATTACATACGTGCATGATCCCTTGCCATTTTATCCCCAGTAAATTTTCAGTTTTTTCTCATTTGTGTGAAACAGCATTTGGTGTTGACTGTAGCTCCTTAGGTGACAACTTTGTCACTTACCCTCCAGGGATACAACTCACCCCAGGAGTATGTTGCCACACAGGGGCCTCTGCCTGAAACCAGAAATGACTTTTGGAAGATGGTCCTACAACAGAAGTCTCAGATTATTGTCATGCTCACTCAGTGTAATGAGAAAAGGCGGGTAAGTGCCTAGTGGGGTCAGCCCCACTTAGCAGTGAAGCCTGTACCAGCCACTGCCATGGATTAAATGCTTACTGTCTATTGGAAACCATTCCACTTGCTTCATTCTTCATCCTCACAATAATCCTATACGATTCTTCAGAGGCAAGTCATTCGCTTTCCCTAAATGAGTACAGACTATTTCCTCCCTAGCCTGTTTGTTTTAAAAGGCTGTGCTATTGTCCCCTCAGGTGAAATGTGACCATTACTGGCCATTCACGGAAGAACCCATAGCTTATGGAGACATCACAGTGGAGATGATCTCAGAGGAAGGGCAGGATGCCTGGGCCTGTAGACACTTCCGGATCAACTATGTAAGTCACAGAGTGTGGGTTCAGGAGCTGTCCCCACGCTGAGGGAAGCCCCAGGGTCAGGAGACCAATCCCCCTTCATGGGAGACCATGGGCACCTCAGACTTGGCAACATGGCTTCCTCCAAGAGGAAAATCCCACGTGTAATGTGCTTGTTTCCTAACTCCTCGAGAATGGTGTGGATTAAATACTTATCCTGGAGAGCCCGAGGAGATGGAATCAGAAGGCTACACCGTTCCATCTCAGATTTCAGCCAGGGTCATAGAAGACACAGTGACCCACTGCTCACCAGGCATGACTGAGGAGAGAAGTGTGGTCATATTTATATTAACCATATATGGGTATATTTAGGATATACAAGCACCTGCATTATAAATTAAAATTTAATTTTAGATATAGTGGTTTGGGTTTTATTTCGCTTTGTCTGGCTTTGTCCCTTATTTTGTTGTAGTTTGGTTTTTATTATTTCTAAGGTACTTCTGGACCTTAGTAATCATGGTTTCCTAGCTCTTTTGAAATGCTATTGAATTCTGATTGTTAGAATGTCAGAAAAGTCTATTTTTTCCTGTAAGGACTGCTACATCTCTGCTGACAGGCTAAGTTTTACTAGTATTCTCCACCTAAACATGGTCTCTGTTGAGGACAAACTTAATACTAAAGTCCTCATTAAAATGTGCTTCTCTGCTTAGAAACAATATTTTCTCACAGTGTAGATCAGAGGATGAACAAAAGACCCTCCTCCGTGAAGTTCATGAGCTAAGAATGAATTTTACCTTTGTAAAAGTTGGAAAAAATTAAAAGAAGAATAATATTTCACATGAAATATGGACAATATAAAATTCCAATTTCGATGTCCATGAATAACATTTTATTGAAACATAGCCACAGATTTGTTTACTGATTTCCTATGACTCTTTCTGTGCTACATCAAGCTTGAATAGTTGCCACAGAGACTGTATGATCCACAAAATCTAAAATATTTACTATCTGCCCTTTACAGAAAATGCTTGATGACCTTAACATAGGCAATGGAAACAAGGATTGTTCATATCAGTACAACCCAAGCACTCACTAACTCGCCATTTATTGATATTTACAAGAAACAAATCACTTCTTAACCACTACTAAACAACGGCTTTTGCTACATTGAGAATTTAGGCAAATCCCAGTGTAACTGTTAACAAACTGCTCCATGCTGTTCCATCTCTTTGAAATGCCCATCTCCTCCTGTTCCCTAAGCACACTCCTACTCAGAATTTCAGCTCAAATGTTAGCTCCTTTATCAAGCCTTCCCTAGTCTCAAAAGACCTTTCTCCCTTTCCTCTCCTGCTCTAGTTTCATGTATATCACTCCATCACAGTGCACCATACATGGTTATAATTCTCTCATTTCATGTCTGCTTTCCCATCTCCCCCGCCCCCCACGTACTGTCATGGACTCAAGTATCCTCTTTTAATAATCCTTGTAATCCTAACCCTTAGCCACTTAATACGTTTTCATGGAATTAATAAATTAGTGAATGAATGAATGTTTTCAAAAATAATAAATCACTTAGAAAACATCAACAGACTTAGCCATCAGAGAAAATGCTTGATAATCTCAATTGCATTTGAACTCTCCTTTCTTTCTTGGATATTTTACCCAGAAAGGCGGTATAAACTGCTATACAAATACAGAGTAAATCTT
>NW_006781377.1:1132875-1155111 GCF_000442215.2 Lipotes vexillifer | reverse complement strand
CTTTCCCTAGGTTTTGCATCTGGGAGAAAAAAGTTGCAAAGCAAAAATAAGGTCTGTTCCCTTGACTGGAAGAAGTGACATCGATCACTGTGTGATCAATACTATGTTCTTGTCCTTGGTCTTAAATAATAACTTTTCAATGACAACCATGTGAAGGGCTTGAAACATAGGAATAAAACGCTGAATAGTATAGACTTTTCTGGTTTTTAATACAGTAGTTGCAAGCATCTGATCCCAGAGCGCCCCCTTTTGGCCATAAACAAGTAGAATCCAAATTTTAAGCTCCTGCAATGAAGGTTAAATTACCAAAGAACGTTGTGCTGTGCTGATGAATACCTTTTTCTATTTTTTTCATTTTTTTGCTTATATACTTCTTTATTCCCTCCATGTTGATATGTGGAAATTTTCAGAGTGCAACCAGATAAAATTACACAAGTGAGGAAATCAGAGTATGAGAAATGTTGGAATGGTTAAGTAAGAAGTAACCAGCAGGGTTTTCTCATTTAATAGGAAAGGAGGAAAATGACCATAACACAAAATTTGTCACTTTCCAGTACTTGAAACTTGGCATGAACTGAGTAAGAACTGGAGACTAAAAACCGGCAAAAACCTGTTTGTTCCCATTACTTGTGCCTTGCTATTCAGCTGACAGGAATCACCCATCTGATACAAGACCTCTGCCCTAAAGCTACAGAGAGACTATTCACAATTTAAAGCTTTCTTGTTTTTGAACCACCTTTTGCATATTTTAGCTGTGGATACATTTTAGAATATATATATTCTAATATAGTTATATATATAGGTATATATATGTATGTATGTGTGTATATGTATATATTCTGTCAATGAAAATAACCAATAAACAATCTACAATAGGAATATTTATCTGAACCAAACTGAGGACTATAGCCTTGAAGACAGCCTCTCAGATAACTCTCAAGAACTGCTCTGGAGAAGCATGATTTTCAGCACAGTTTTCTATCTTGTCAGAACAAAGAATATTAAACAAGTCAGGGATACATTCCTTCAAGATTTCAAAAAAAACCCAGATCAGCACATACACAGCAAGCCACTATGGCTTTGGCACCTGGGAAGGGATTCTTATCACGGAAGGAGGACCAGCATTGGCATTCCAGGAAGAGGGGCATTTATCTTTACTCTCAACACGGACCTTCTTTACTTCTGGCCAATGCACCCTTTTCTTTAATAATTAAAGCAAGTGTACAATGTATGTTTGATAGGCCACAGACAGGCCATTCTGGTTAGCGTGAAATTCAAGTTAACTCATGTGTAACCCAGAATGACTTCCCGTGCTTCAATATGTAAAAATTTCTTTTATCAAAACACACATATCCTACAATGTATGAGTCTTGTGCTCAGCCTGTGATCCGCATTTGGAAAGAACGAGCATTTTCGTGAATTTTTCTGGGCAACCAAAGTTATCTGGGGATAGAGTATCCTTAAATCCTCCTGGTGTTGAGTAAGTCCTTCATTCTGCACGATTTATTATGCTTGAGTTACTTTCTTGCCATACTTCCTGAAGACAGCGGTGAGGTTGGCCAGCATCTTTGCAGGTTTCATGCTCCAAGTGTCGAAGACAAAGCCCTTGAACTTGCTCATAGAGAGAGACATTGCGCGTGGCTGGGGACGTGTGGCCTTAGGCCAAGGAGACAGTGGGTCTAGTTGAAGTGCTGACATTTATATTTATACAAATATTATTATATTTGTATTTATACATTTATTTATATTTCTAATTTTTACCTCACCCAAGACCAGTGACACTTTGAAATTCATTTCTCTCTAATACCTGAAAACCTAAACTTTAACTCCAAACTCATAGCCAGACCAAATTCTTCCAAAGTATGATATAGTATTCTATCTCCTGAGTGGATTCTAGGGTCTTAGCAAATTTGAGGGGTGAGGGATGCATTAGATCTTTGTGAGGCTTGGATTTGGAATATTTCTTATAGTTGATAGCAAAACTTTATACTTATCAATCAGTAGGAACTTAAAGAAGTAAATCTTGGAGGGCGCACATCCTAGCTGATATTTACGCAGGTCAGAGGGAACAACAATATATTTGGTATATGGGTTCATATGAATAGGGAAATATACAAAATATACCCATTTACTGGGATTCCCAGAACCACCCATTGAAATGCACTGAGCTGGATGACAGCAAGTGGTAGTAATTATGCTGTAGTAGTGATGAGGATATCTAACAGATACCACCCTTCGCAAACACAATCACAATCTCCACAACAACCCTTGTTAAAGATATCATGAGACCATTTTCAAATGAGAGAACACTGGTATTCAGCGAGTTTGTCTTCGTCAGTTCCCCTAGCATCCGATCCCAAGACACGGATTGTTATATAGGGGAATTTTTGAAAGTGTAATGTTGGGTAAAATCTGTCCAGGAAAACGGAAGCAGGATAGGACAGTAGAGTTGTCCCATCTTGACTTTTTGTGCCCCAGTATCAATCACTCATTAGCTGCAGGCTGCCCTCAGCCTGAGAACGCTATCTCTTAGGCACTTCCCAGCAAGGTAGCTCCCTTCAGTGGGAGACGCCTGTGAGGAGTGGGGTGCAGCTAGATGCTATTAGCAGCATCAGAGAAAGGGGGTGCAACAGCCTAGCCCAGTGGACCCAAGCGGGTCACCAACAGCATCTTTCAGTATTTAATTCATCGCCCAGAGCTGATGTAACTTCTAAATGGCAGAGCCAGGATGCAAACCCTTATCTGCTTAAGCTCTTATCACTACAGAGGCGTGGATTAGCCTATTTATCCTACTATCTGAAGCTTTATACAATTAGTATTTTTTTTTCAGGGCCTGCTTTGTGCCAGACACAATGCTGAGAGCTGGAAAGGGAGATATACTGACCAGGAGTGAAATGTGGCTTTACCATCGTTTGTGAGCTGCCTCCGAGGCCTGAGCCATCCTGACGGGGGACTGAGAGATTAACGCTTGTTTTTCTCCTAAAGGCTGACGAGATGCAGGATGTGATGCATTTTAACTACACTGCGTGGCCTGATCACGGGGTGCCCACAGCCAACGCTGCAGAAAGCATCCTGCAGTTTGTACACATGGTCCGACGGCAAGCGACAAAGAGCAAAGGCCCCATGATCGTGCACTGCAGGTAACCTCATCAAATGCATTGTCGGTTAGAAATCATGGAGGAACTTGCCCACCATTAAACCACTGATCAGACTGAATTAACAGTTAAATGAATTATGATTTTTTTTAATGTATGATTAACTGAAGTCTTATTAGATACATGATTTACTTATAATACAGCTATTTATATCCTGTAGTATATGAGATTAATAATATTATTGCCATTATCAGACTAAAAACAAAAAAAACCCTAAGGAGTAGAAAGATTAAGGGAGTCACAAAAGTTTATGCATCCAGAACATGAAGGAGTTAGTATTCAAATCCAGGCACACCCGTCTCCAAAGGCCCGGGCTTTTAAGCACCATGTGATGGTACCCTATCCTATCAAGGATTCTGTGGGGTTTATAACAGAGCCAAATACAAAGTCAAATTAAAAATAGCCAATCACAACCCAGAGTAATATAAATAGACATAAAAAGCAAGTTGAAGGAAAGGTGAAATAAAAACATTCAGCTCATGAAGATAAACATATTTGCTAGGTTTCTCTTCCAGATTATCTCTAAATTTCCAGATGGTGCAGATAAAAGGGGCTATATGATCTACTGCATTATCAAAAGTCAAGGACCACACTAATCCCTTACAGAAAGAGTTATCTTTGAATTTAAGCTTTCTTTCCTACCATGTGAACAAAGCTCCATCAAAATCCAGCAGTGTGACATAATGTTGTTGTGAAATGTTTATGCAGCCTCAGAAGAGCCGGGGACATAAATGCACTCCTGTTGTGTATCAGCAGTAGAAGCGGAATAAAGCTGTCAGAGGAGGCATTGGCAGCCAATAATCCTGGATCTAGTACCTTGGTCCGTGAACTAGAATGGCTAAGGGCGTGTGTGTGTGTGTGTGTGTGTGTGTGTGTGTGTGTGTGTGTGTGTGAGAGAGAGAGAGAGAGAGAGAGAGAGAGGGAGGGGGAGAGAGAGAGACAGAGACAGAGACAGAGAGAGACAGAGAGACAGAGACAGAGAGAGAATGTGTCTCCCTGGAAAGAAAAATGTTTCATAAGCTACCAAGGTTGTGATTAGGGAGACTACCCTTGCTGTCAGTCATTCCCAGGTCAAAAGTTTTGCTTCACCAGATGAAATTATCTCATCTCAAAATGGTTCTTTCCAAGAGCAGAAAATAAAGCTGCTCAACCCTGGGGTCAAACACATGGACTCCTTTCACGCACGTAGCAGGGTAGCAGGTATAGTTCTGGATGTGACTTCACAAGTGTTCACCCAGACACAGAACATTTTATCTGAGAAGATAAGTCCTAAGAGGGAAGAATTGTCTGGTAGGAGAAGCAAACCAGGGCTCTGAACTCATGGTTTTTCCTGTTGGATTTCTTTCCCAGCAAATCCCACATGTAAATTGGTTTTGATTTCTATTTCCTCATATTCCCTCATAATCCGGAGTTCAGAACCAGTTGGCACTTCAGTCTGTGAGTGATTGGAGGAAAAGGACAGCTGACTTTAACTGTAGCCCATATCACTCCTCTTCCCTCTATGCTCTGAGCCCTGGGATTTGGGGACTGGAAGAGACTGGGTCCAAATATTAAATCTGATTTTGAGGCAACTATCTGGGAGAATGAAGCAGACTAGCACCCACTAGCAGGGCAGATGCACTTTAAGGAAGGTCTGAGATGATGAACTTGACCTAAGGCTGAAGACGCACAAATTACCAAGGCCCCAGCCCTAGAACTAGGGTGTGGACATCTCAACTAAACTTTCTAGCTGGGTGTGAGGGCTTAACTCTGAGGCTACTCAGAAGACTGGAATTGTGTATCAGCTCCCTGGGGGGCCAGAACTGACTCTCCAGGAGGCTCCATATGGAATCCTTACTTTCCTAAGGAACAGAAACCCTGGGGGGCGGGATGGGCAGGTGTGGCCAAGGCAGACCCACACCTCTCTAAGAGAGGTAGCAGTGATAGAACTGTGACATTAGGAGACACATCAACCACAACTGCATACTTGAACAACAGTTAAGCGGGAAATATTGTCAGTTTAGTCTTCTTTTTTTTCAATGATGCTACATGTAGTTTTGGTGTGTTTTTGGTTTCGGTTTTGGTCTTTTTTCATAGCCAATTTGTTTCCAACAGAGTAGAAGTGCTAAGTGATGTGCTGTCGGAACCTCTTTTTCAGTGCTGGAGTCGGTCGGACAGGAACATTCATTGCCCTGGACAGGCTGTTGCAGCACATTCGGGATCATGAGTTTGTGGACATCCTAGGATTGGTGTCAGAAATGCGGTCATACCGGATGTCTATGGTACAGACCGAGGTAGGAACATAATCACATGTATTTTTAAATTTGCCCTTGACTGAAAAACTTCCCATTATTCAATCGCATATGTCAAAACCCCTGTCTCGAATTTTTTTTTTTTTTTTGCATCTGCCGTTCCCAGTTTCTTATTGTGCACATTTAAACTGCTCCAAGGTATCAAAGAAACAGATATTAGTCTCTAGAAATCCATTTGGTGTACTGTGCCCACACCTTTATTGGTGTTACATGCCCTTCAGTAACCCAGAGCGCATGGATGTATCTATAATGGAATAAAAGCTCTTTGAACAAACTGAGAGTTCGGTGAAGGTGACAGCCATCTGGGGAAATGCCACCAAGTGGAGACTTTAAAACCGATGTGATTTAATTTCTATATAAAATGCTAGATTTGACTCAATAAGTTTGTCATTAGTTTGCCGTTCATATGGCTCAATTCACTTTTGATGATAATACGGGTTGACTTTGTGCTTTGTGATGAAATAAAATCCTTACAATTTTAAGGATTTCCAGCCTCTCATCTACCAGCACTGCCAGTCCCTTGAGCTAAATGAATGGAATAGTCATGGTAACAACATGGAGGCATCCCCAGAAATATACATCAGCATTACGTGCTCCCCTTTCTCCTCTTCTCCCAGGTGCTCTCCACCTCAAAGCCTTAAAATGCACTCAGGCTGGAGTGGCAGTCTCAGACAGACAGCATCACACTGCCTCAGAGTAGTAGTGGGTGTGCACCTGTGTGGGTTCACAAACCTAAGCACAATAGTTTCTTCGTAATCCTAGTCACCCAGCCGTACTCGCAACTTCTTAGCTTCAGGCGAGCACTAATCCTTTTTCTCGAGGAGTGTGTGTGGGAGGAACACTTATGGACTGGGACCCAGCCTGGCCTGACCTCCGACTCAGTTCCCAAGGGATTAAAACCTGCCTTAATCTTCCTCATGTTTTTCCCACTAAATACCACTAGGTGGCAGTATAACGCAAAAGTCCACAGTCCGGGCTGCCGTCTCAATGCTTCCGGGTTCCCCTTTCCCACCCTTTTTACTTTTCCTCCTGCCTCCCCATCCTGTCTGACCAAGGCTTGGCACAGACGTTCCAATCTGTTTATTTCTGAGCTCTAGCAAGATCATAGCACTTTGGAAAGAGTAACTCATTCACATTCAGATGGCTCAGGGATGATTAGGAAGCAAGACATCTGTTAGTGTGCTCACTTCCTTGAGATCACTCACATTCCAGTCCTGCTACCTTCTAATTTACCACTGTGGAGACACAGACATTATCCTATTATCATAAGTTTAAAATGTCCTCGTTTCCCAGACAAGCCCAACTACCTAGTGATTAAACAATGCGTTATGAGGCTTCCCTGGTGGTGCAGTGGTTGAGAGTCCGCCTGCCGATGCAGGGGACACAAGTTCGTGACCCAGTCTGCGAAGATCCCATATGCCGCGGAACGGCTGGGCCCGTGAGCCGTGGCCGCTGAGCCCACGCGTCTGGAGCCTGTGCTCCGCGACGGGAGAGGCCACAGCAATGACAGGCCTGCGTACCGCAGAAAAACAAACAAACAAACAAAAACCGCGGTATGAATCCGGCCATATTTTTGGCTTTCACTTCCATAAATCTATATCCTCCTATGTGATTAAAACTATTATGTATATTGATCTCCAAGCTTCAAAGTGCCACTCCTTATTTTAAGTATTTTGGATTTGATGAACTGTCTGCCCCCATTGACTTAATGTGTACCTTTTATAATTTTATAGACTGTGATTACAGCCTGTTGGCTTTCAACTTTCCAACGACAGAATCCTAATCCCTTTTTCAAAGGTCTACCTTCACATGGTAGACCCTCTAACCAATTTTCAGTGCCATTATCTTTCTTCATGTGTGGTAATCCCAGGACACCAGGGCACCACCATGTGCCTTTCTGTAAAGCTGAGAAAAAGCTGGGTTTTCTCTGTAACTTCCTTTCCTCAAATTTTGATTGCTTCTTTGTTTATGGTAGTATTTTAGGTTGACATCTCCAGGGAAACAGTCTCTTTTAAGTACGATATCCCTTCCCTGAACTCTCGTGGGAAAATTCAAAGTCAGCGGAAGAGGCAGAGGTCACCACGGGTCACTTATTTTTCCCAACTGTTCCAGTTCACTCTTGAGTTCCCTCAGGATTTTGCAGCGATCCTCTCTAGTTCAAGTTATTTAGTTATGTCGGTTTTGTCAGTTGTGTCTGGAACCACTCGTCCAATGACTTACCTCTGTTTTTCCTCATTCCTGTGCTCTTCGTGGTTCAACCTGTAACTTGAATGTTAGGATTTCCTTAACATCCTCCTTGAGCTCATTCATGCCCCAGGCCTGCTGCCTCCTAGTTTACTGATGCTAATAATAAAGAGCAGAGTAAAAAATTATTTTTCTTCATCATCCCAGAGCACTCCTTTGACACTAATGGTTTTCAAGAGGCCAGAATGATTCTCCAGCAGAGTCGATGTATATACAGAAACCACAGTGTGTTGTGTACAGGCTACCTCCCATGCTGGTTTTTCATTTTCCTACGCCCTCTTGACGGCCCACTGCCTTGATTCTAGTACCCCACCCCCTCTACAAACAGCAGAAGTCACTGATTAATTTGACCATATCCTCAGATGCATGTTTCAGGTCCCTGCAATATGCCGCACAGGCCGTATTTTGATGAGCCCTTTTCCCCTTTCTCAGCTGACCAGGCATGCCGTGTGGACCCCTGCACGAGAGGAGCGAGGGGTAGTCAGAGAGTAGGGTAGTCAGGTCAGACCCCGAAAGAGGCCCGGGACCAACCCTGACCACTGTACAACTCACTTCACCTCTCAAATCTCCCATACCGATGAACAGATACACCCTACTATATATAAAATAAATAACAAAGACCTACTGAATAGCACAGGGAACTAGACTCAGTATTTTGTAATAACCTATAAGGAAAAGGATCTAAAAAAAGAAATAGACATAGATGTATGTGTAACTGAATCACTTTGCTGTACACCTGAAACTAACACAACATTGTAAATCAACTATACTTCAATTTTTTAAAAGTTAAACAATAGGGCTTCCCTGGTGGCGTAGTGGTTGAGAGTCCGCCTGCCGATGCAGGGGACACGGGTTTGTGCCCCGGTCCGGGAAGATCCCACATGCCACAGAGTGGCTGGGCCCGTGAGCCATGGCCGCTGAGCCTGCACGTCTGGAGCCTGTGCTCCGCAACGGGAGAGGCCACAACAGTGAGAGACCTGCGTACCACAAAAAAATAAATAAATAAAATAAAACAATAAAAATATATATTTTTAAAAAGCTCCCATTCCTCATCTTAAAAAGTGAAGGACAACGTTCATTAGTTGTTTGTTGTAAAGTATACATCAGGTGAACCGATATCATCAAGATAAGTGCTTTGAAATTGTAAAGTGCCACATGTGGATGGCCTTCACCTCTCCTGGGCTCTCTTCTATTTTTATCAAAGGTTTTCTTTAATTTTCCTCTAATAGGCTTTCCCTGGAGGTCAGGCCTTGCTTGAGCAGCCGGTTCTCCTTATCGGCAGCCTCCTGATTTCTCAGGAACTCTCAGAGATGCGTCTGTAAATAGTCTTTTATTTACTTTTCCTGTGGCCTAGCTACTTTATTTACTTATTTATTTAGACACAGAGTTTGGCCACTGCGTAGGTATGGGTTGAGAAACCAGGCAGTCTCTGTCCTTATCGATGCCCTGTGCTTGACTCAACATCAGAAGCAATGGAGGGATGTGTCATAACAAGAAAGGGAAGCTCAGTTACTGATGTGATGTTGTCACAAGGTAAGGGAATATATTTTCCCCAAATTTTGTTGAAAAATACATGTGAGTCCAGGGAAGTTTGAAGTATTTAATTTTATCCTTTGTATGAAGTTGTCATACAAAAGGTCCTTGAAATCCTGTGGTTACCTTAACTGGTTCTTATTTAAAGGTTATTTTTAATGGTATTACTTAGAGAGAAACTCTGGAAAATAAGGAAAAAGGAGAAATGACCTTGACTTCATGGCATAAAGACAGCTACGCAATATTTTGGCGTACCTCATCTCGGCCTTCATTCAAGTATAATGTTCACACAATTGTGCTCGTATGCCCTATACACATATGCTAATTTTACATTCTGATTTTTCACTTAATATTTTGCTACCTGTATCATCCCAAATTGCCTAAAACTCTATAACTCTCATTTTAAAGACTGAATACTGTTTCATTTTATTTAGTTAGTTAGTTATTTTTCTCTTATTATTTTTTTAAAATTATTCTTTTAATTTAGTTTTGGCTGTGTTGGGTCTTCATTGTGGTGCACGGGCTTCTCACCGCAGCGGCCTCCCCTGCTGCAGAGCACAGGCTCCAGGCGCGTGGGCCTCAGTAGCTGCGGCACGCAGGCCCAGCAGCTGTGGCTCGTGGGCTCCAGAGCACAGGCTCAGTAGCTGTGGCACACGGGCCCAGTTGCTCCGCGGCATGCGGGATCCCCCCGGACCAGGGCTCGAACCCGCGTCCCCTGCACCGGCAGGGGGACTCCCAACCCCTGGGCCACCAGGGAAGTCCCATACTGTTTCATTTTAGATATGCTGTTGCTTACTTAAAACATTCTCCTTTTTATAGGACATTAAATTGGATTCTTTCCTTTCTTACTTTTATCTGTCCACAATGCCATTTATTAGCATTTTATTAATTGTACCTCCACCAACTGTAGGTAAAAATGATTGCTTCAACAAACTCAAATCATCACTGAATATTATTTTTTTCCTTTAGGTTTGCTTACTTTATATATAAAAAAATTGTTTTAATTTACAATTTTTTATTACTTGGCCATTTTTTGCATATGGTTTAATATTTTCTCAGTTTACTTAAACATTTAATAAGCACAAACTAAGTGCTGGGTATTAGGAATAAAAAGACACGGTCCCTGCTTTCCAGGAATATTTGGTCTAGTGGTCAGTGTATTTTATTTATTTGTCACTTTAAGTGTGCATGTTACTGATGTGGATGAATTTTAAACAAAGATGAAGGTATCAACATTTGTCATAATTCTAGAAAATATTCCCTCTCCGTTTCTGGTTTGCCCTTTATTTTATTCTTTTTACTGCTTTTTATATACAGTAGTTTGACATTTTTATTTGTAACATTTCATTGTTTAAAGTTTAAACAGTCCTTCCTTAAAGTGATCAGAGAAAAATTAACCTATATTTTCCTTTACATTTTTATGGCTTAATTCATTAAACTTCCTGGAATTTATTTCAGTGTATTAGGAGGTGATGCGCTACTTTTCTTTTTCAAATAGCCCCATGATTTATTGTTTGGATATTCATTGCCTTTAGCATTAAGTAGTGATAGTCTGAGCCCTATTATTAATCAAACTATTTCTACAGGTGATTCTCTTGGATTTTCTAGTTATAAAATTGTGTCATATATACGGAATCTTAAAAAAAAAAAATGGTTCTGATGAACCTAGCAACAGGACAGGAATAAAGACGTAGACGTAGAGAATGGACTTGAGGACACGGGGAGGGGGAGGGGTAAGCTGGGACGAAGTGAGAGATTGGCATGGACGTATATACACTACCAAATGTAAAATCGGTAGCTAGTGGGAAGCAGCCGCACAGCACAGGGAGATCAGCTCAGCGCTTTGTGACCACCTAGAGGGGCGGGATAGGGAGCGGGGGAGGGAGACGCAAGAGGGAGGGGATATGGGGATATAGGTATGTGTATAGCGGATTCACTTTGTGATAAAGCAGAAACTAACACACCATTGGAAAGCAATTATACTCCAAGAAAGATGTTTAAAAAAATTGTCTCATAAATAATGAAGAATGTTTCCCTTGACATCACATCATAGCATTTAATACTGCCATGGAAATATTATATTTTTGCACAAAGGCATCTTGCTCTAAAACCTGTCTTTGCCTTCTGCTCCAGGAGCAGTACATCTTTATCCATCAGTGTGTGCAGCTGATGTGGATGAAGAAGAAGCAGCAGTTCTGCATCAGTGACGTCATCTATGAGAATGTCAGCAAGTCTTAGTTCAGAATCCAGACCAGTAAGTGGAGAGGAACCCATCATGGGCACCCTGTCTTAAAACAATGGGAGAGGACATGACGGGATACGACAAAGGCAGCAGTGGCTATTCGTGCTGACTCTGACCACCACAGAGGTGGTCACAGGGAGGTGGTCATAGGGAGAGACAAATACTGTAGCAGATCTTTGAGCTTCAGTGGGCCTAGGTTGGTGGGTGTGGCATGCAAGAGCTTCAGCAGCTCATGAAGATTTGCTCTCCATTCTCTCCACCCTGAGCCTTAAATTACTCTGATATTGGATCTGTGCCTACAATATCAGGATATTACCATCCAGTGCTATTTATCTAGATACTTTATGCAAACATTTTACTGACTACAAGGGGTACAAAGAAGACATGAGCTAAAGTAGACACCCCAAAGAAGAAAAACAATATTGACAATAGTCTTAGGTTAGCGGAGTTTTCAAATGCCTTGATCTCATCTATTATGTGAGTACTTACTTGAGAACATCGTGAAAAAAAATCATAACACAGTCAATGCCTTGTGCTCACGTTTTCCCTAGGACATCAGATTTCGGAGGTGTAAGTATTCTTGGCTAAAGTAACAAGTAATCTTCTAACTCAACTAAGTAAACAGAGCATAGAATGCGTATGAATATATTAAGGTTGGAGGGATCATTGACAGGGAGAGAGAGGACAAGGGTGCCTTGAGGAAGAAATATGGTAGGATATGGACTAGTGAGTACCCGGACAGGATTAGCATCAGACCATTACGTTCATCAACAAAGACAGACAGAAAGCACAAGGAGGCAGGAAGGAAAAAGAATAAGGAAAGACAGACAGAGACAAATTTGCAGGTAGAGGGAAAGACAGAGCCACAGAAAGGAGGACTTGCACAGAGAAAGATGCACAGATAAACCCACGTCCACATGGGCTGTGGGGTTGAGTATAATGAGAGCTAGTGATGGAATCAGGAGGCGGTCGCTGTACTTCCAGCCACAGAGCTGTTGATGAGGGGCTTTGCTCTCCCAGGCTGCTTACCGTCTTCCTCTGTCTCTCATTTACAGGACAGGACATGATGTGAACCCATCCTCCCTTGCTTCCAAGAGTTTTGGGGGGGGGCTCTACTAGCCATTTGCTAAAAAGAGCCCTGCTTTGCAGTACGTGGCCAAGGAGATAATTTATCTCATAGAAGCACCGGGAAGACTTAGCCTTAAAGAGCCTACAGTGTCTTTCAGACTCTCACTTCTGGACATTCGATGATGGACCAAATTCAACCGGACACCAGAAAGGTCCAGACGCTCTGCAAAGGGCAGGAAGCACAACACTTCCGAAGAGTTACGCTGGCCCTTTGCTGGTTGGGCTGAGTTTTTTGCTGTTGTTTTTAAGTGCAATAATTTTTGTACGTGTGTGATTTTATCAGAACGTTGAACTGTTTTCTGCCCGCACTATTGATCAAGCTCGTAACCCAAGAAGGATCAGGCATAGTTGGTGTCAAATTATACCTCATTGTTAAAAAGACGCATGCCCACACATGAAAAAATGGCAATTCTGCTTCAAGGAAATTGAACCAGTGCTATCTATAATCCAACATAAGCTTACCGGATCAGGAATGGGGAGGGTGGATCGGGGGGAGAGAGAAAGGTTCTTCCCACAGATCAACTGCGTATCTTTTCCAAATATGAAGAGCTGTAATTCAGCTTCAAAGTAGAGTAGAAAAAATATTTAAGTCTTAGTTGTTCTAGTTCTTGACGTTTTTTTCTTATTAACGGTTCAGTGTTTCTTCCTTGGCCCTCTTGGACTAATGTCACTGTCCAGGTTCCTTTTCAACAAACTAGATTTGGTTCAGAAGACTTTGAAGTCTCACTCTTTAGACTCCATTGCTGTCTGAGCAATCTTGGTGCCTAGAGTTTGCGTTCCTTTTTCTGTTGACTTGCATACACGTAAAAGCTATTTCTTTGCGAACTATAGGCTGTGAACACGCACTTTCCTTCCCCCAAAGAGCTGGGAATTTATGAAGTTGTGGCAATGAACTGCAGCATGCTAGGACAATGATTTGCCTACATTTGGTGGGGGGGGTAATATTGTCAAGCATCTCTATGGATTCTGACAGAGATAACTTTCTGTTTCGTTTTCTTTGGGGTTGTCAGTTTCATTTTAACCTGTGTAACTAGCAACAATCTGTTCTTTGCATTTTGTATAATTACAGTACCTAATTGTGTCTTGTGACATGAACACTGTCAGAATGGACACAGATGGCATCCTGAAGCCTGTTACTTTGTGTCGCTTCCTGAGAACGAAGAGGTGATGGATATACAAAGGAAAACATTTTGAGTTGAAAGTAAACACAAGCTTGCTGCTTCACTGGAGCAGCTGGCTGTCCTGAGCCTTCCTGTGTGTGTTTCAGGAGGCTGTGTCCCCCTCTCTGTGCATCCGCCCCTCGCCTTGGATCCCCGCTTTCCTGCGCATCTCCATGAAGCCATGCACGCATCGTCAGTTTCACATTTTACCAGTGACCTTTGTAAAGGTAAAGGATGCCAAGTGAACAGCTCTGCACCCCACTGTCTCTTGTCACCAAGGCCTGGCCACAGCGGAGCCTGGCACAGTTCTTTGCAAGACCTGGCCAGGCAGGGAGTCTCAGGTTCGCCTCGTGGGGAGGGGGGAGGAACGGCAGAGGCTGTCCAGACCCCACAGGTTAACAGCTTGGGCTCCCTGGGTGTTGTCAGCTTTGACTCGCCCCCACCTCTTCCTCCCCTTCTCACCTCCCTGCTGCCACCTTCTCTTCTCACTCCCACCCCTTTAAGTCCCTTCTTGGACATGTTAATAATGTACCACTCCATTCCCAGGAGTACACGTGGCTAAAGAAAAGTAGCAAGTGTATGTGTGACTTCCTCAGGTTTTCGCACACGGACAGGTCAGGAGTGAAGGAAGCAACGTTGGGGGAGCTGATAAGACACCTGCTGGCACAGGTGCATTTCCCATGTTCACAGACTGAAACTTTACTTCCCTGAAACTTAAAGCACTTTGTAAATATTTTATGATTTTCTTGAGCGCCCCTTCCAGGTAGGAATCAAATAGTCCCAGATCAGTTTTCCCAAAAGAGAAGTATCCAAAGTTAGACGGAAGCCTCAGAGTTTAGATGACAGAAAAGTCACACCAGGCACTTAACCAGATCATTCCTTCAGGGGTCTCCACAGCCATCACTCTGTACGTCACTGGTACACCGGTGCTCCTGAAGTGTACAGTTTATGATGGGAAAAGCATCCATCCGTCTGAAGACTTGGGTTTCAATCCCAGTAGATGACTTTGAAATATATCTGTCCTAAGTCCCAGCTGATGAACTGTAGAATTACCTACTAAAAGCACCATATTTCACAGGTGTAAAGGGTATCAGATCTGATAATTCACACAAAGGTGTTTTGTATTTTATTCTTTCACGTACCCTAGGGGCCCCTCGAACCAGCTTAATTTTCACTCCAGGATTCAACTCTAAGAATTCAGACAGGAGGCACCTAGGGCCTCTGTGTTTTAATTACAGTGTTATTTGTAATCTTCTGTGAAGTGATACAGTGCACTGAACATAGAGGCATTAGCACAGGCATTCGTAGTAGCCTACATGGTGCATAGAAAGAGCTGAAGATTTTGGAATAACAGAATATTTAAGTTTGAGTGCTACTGAGATCAAATTCCTTGGCTGCAAAAGCCAAATTTTGAAGTTAATTGAGAAACTACCACTAGACTCTAATTTATACAGTTAATATCTAACACTGATACATCCATACCTACACATTCATTATATGGCTTTATTTAACTTGAAAAGGAAGGAAGGTGATGGATGGCAACCTTTTTGGGGGGACAGTGTTCTAATTCGGGGTTGACAATTTTCCACTACAAAGTCAACACTGCCCCCCAAATTTAAAATTAGAAAAATTAGTAGGGTTTTTTTTTTCAATTCTTATAAAATCTTTAATCAGATTCTATAATCACTCCCCTTTTCTAAAAGCTGTCCCTGACCCCGGAAAGGGGATACATCTCTCAAAGAAGGCTGTGGTGTCAACGTGTAAAGCAGGGGCTGGAGACTTTGGAACTGAGTCTTTTGCAGACCTTATGAGAGCTACTTGCTAGGGGATTGGCTGTCAGCCAAGGGGGTAAAGTTACTGAATCCAATCTCTAGGAGCCAAAATCCTCCCTGCTTTCTAGCAAGGAGGCCTTCCTTTCCACCTCAGGAAATGTCTGCTGTGATGTGCTTCAAATTAGCTGGCGCATGTCCTAGCTCACTGATCACTAGCCTGGGGCCTGGCCCAGGCTCAGAGCTCAGAGGCCATGCCCAGGACTGAACAGAACAACCACTTTGGCCAAAGGAGTTAGAAAGTAACAAAACCTAACACACACAAACTTCTACCTTTGGTTTTTAACAGCCCCTTTTGGACGCATTTGAAGGAAACTTGAGCCATGATCTCTCTGACTCTTGGCCTTCCACAGCAGCAAGAGTTTTCAGTTTCAATTGATGCTTATCACAAGGCCTGATCCTGGTGGGTCACTCAGTTAAAGATGCAGGATCATGTTTAGCTCTGGAAGTTGTATTATGGGGGACACGAACAAACTGTTCGGGGCAGGGTCACCTGAACCCTTACGACCTTGTGGAAAACAAAGGCCATAATCACAAGACCTGGGGCAAGTGGGGCTCTAAGCTTGGGGGTCAAGGACGAGTCCCTAGTTCATCCAGTCATTCATTCAACAAATATACGTTCATCTAATCCGCTGAATGAATAAAGCAATCAATCAAGGAAAGATTTTTTGACCACTTGCAATACACCAGGCACCAGAGACACAAATGGTGCCATAGGCTAACTTGTAAAACTATGTTATGGAATCGGAGTCTGGTTGTTGTTGGAAGGACTAAGAAAGCATTAGACAAGTCTTTTTCAACATTTTTCACTTGTATAGCTCAAATGTTGTCAACCTTCTGCAGTCACACCAGTAATAGCGGTACACCTTTTTTCCCAATGGCTTAAGGACAGAAACACCAAGTTCTCATAGTTTTTGTTACTCATCAGGCACCACAGACCCTGACATGGTCCTCCCTTCTCGATGAGAATCAGCAAGCTAACCTTCTCTCCTACTCAAAAAGACTCTCCATCCCTGGCAAATGGTTAATTCTTTTCTACGGAACACTTCCAGTGAGCTTCTGGAATTGTCACCTCCAGGGCAGCCCATCACTTCATTCCTCAGAAAGCACTCTCTTCTCTTGGTTACACATCTAAGGAACTTACTAACATTAAGGATGGGGATGGGATTGAAAGTTCTAACCTCCAACCAGCCCCCATGCTTTGGTGCTTTCCAAAAGTTTTCTCATTTACATAAGCTCAGATGTGGTTGAAAGGGTTTTGTTCTAAATATCCAGACACCTTTACTGCTCTTATCACTTGGGAAATTCCAAGGGTTTTAGGAGTTCTAAATATATATTTAGGAGCTCTAGGGACCAATCAAAATATCACAGGTGTTCAAAGCCAAAGTGAGAAGTAAAATCCAGTTCTTCTGACTTCCACCCAGGTCCCAAGCTGTCTGCTATATGCGTGATTCTCAATGATTAGAAGTTTCTAACTTTAGTCAAATGTTCATTCATTCACCAAATGCTTACTGACCAAAAATGCTATGGACCAGGAACTGGCCTGGGCCCTAGGAACACAGGGCCAATGTCTCCAGGCAGACAGCAGGTGGAGGTGAGGCTGATAGGATTAAGGCAGGTAAATGAGATGAGACACCCTGGAGCCCCCGGGGCCCTCCCTCCACTCCTACCCATGGTTGAAGCCAGCAAAGGGGTGATCTTCAGAGCCCGGGAAAGCCCCTCACATTCTTGGACCGACGTATGGCTCTATATCTTTCATGGATAGAGGCTTGAAGTCCAAATCGACTTTCCCATTTTGGTAAAAGGGCAGGCACTGTGGCACTGACCAGGGCTGCCTTGACAGAGGCTGGCTTTTAAAACTTTCCATTTGAGAAATAGTAAATTTCTAGCCCTCAAAGAAAATCATTTGTTGACTCAACATCCCATGTCAGGCACCGTGGAAGGGGCTGGGGCTATGAAGATAGATGAGACAAGGTCTCTGCTTAGAGGAGTTTACATTCTAATAAGGGATATTAGAATGGAAACTAAGGGCAGTAGAGTGGTACAGATGATGTGATAGAAATACATAAAGCAGCCAATGTAGTCCCAAGAGGACAGGTGATTTCTTTCTGGAAGGGTCAAGAAAGACTATATAGCCACGTTAAAGTATTAAAGACCGCGGAGCCACATTAAAGAATACTAATGCTGTACAGTCACCCCTGGCAGCGAGCATTCATAAAACACCCACGGCGTCAGTGACCGGGGCCCATGGGGGTAACCAAACCTCTGAACCTACCTTCTGAAGCTTTTCTTCTTGGTTGACTCCCAAATCAAAGTTTCTTTCCAGGCCTCCACAGACAGCTCCCGTGCATGTGTTTTTCAGCAGAATCAAGTAGGTTTACTGTCACTGCAAGTGTAACCATGCATATTGGGGCTACACTGCCCAGGCGCATGCAGTCAGTCCTGTTCACTGGGAGGGAGAAGGGGTAGACTGTACTCCC
This sequence comes from Lipotes vexillifer, assembly GCF_000442215.2. NCBI lineage: Eukaryota > Metazoa > Chordata > Mammalia > Artiodactyla > Lipotidae > Lipotes > Lipotes vexillifer. The sequence continues at coordinate 1,137,049 of NW_006781377.1, read as the reverse complement.
TGGCCCCTAGGCCCTGAAAATCTGCCAGGAGCAACTTTCCCTCCCTCTCCCTCCCTCCCCTCCCCTCTACCTACCTATCATCTCCAGATAGAGACGGTGGTGCAAATCTGCCGGGAGCACCTTCCCCTCCCTCTCCCTCCCTCCCCTCCCCTCTACCTACCTATCATCTCCAGATAGAGACGGTGGTGCCAGAAAGATGGAAGGGGGCTGGGTCCCTGAGTTGCCACCTGGAGGAGAAACGCCCGCCTGCACTGGCCCATGATGTGATCCAGTAACACATTTTCTATCGCGTCGTCATGAGATGCTAGCATCATCGGCTAAGGCAGTCGACGTACCCTTAACTAATATGGCAGCCCGAGGATAACCTTTACGACTATGTTCCATCTCAGTAACGGTGGGAGTTTTTCAGGGCAGTGGTGTGTGACTACCCAATAAAATTCCCAGGAGACAGAACAGAGAGAGGGTAACCCACAAGGCAAATACGGGCTCAGGAAAAGGCCGCAGAATCATGATGAATTCTTTTAATAAATCAACTTTTCTATGGAAATACATGTACTCTTCCCCAGAAGTGGTTTTCCTCCAAGTTAGATCTCTCCTTCTCTCTCTCTCTCTCTTTTGTTCCAAACCCCGTAACAAGACCATTACTCGGGAAACCCACTCAGATTTTTGAACCACATGTGAGGCTACTGACTCTGAATCTGAGTCCTGGGTTTCAGTGAAAAATAGGCCCCGGAGTAGTTCCACATCAGTGAAAGCTCAAACGTACAGGAGGCCATGAGGCTTGGTGTGTGGGGAGATTCTGAGCCTGCGTGTCATGGTGAGTCCAGGGCAGTGGAAAGGACTTCAAAACCAGCTGATACAACATAATTTTGTTCAGTTCTGAGAACACCAAAACATCCACAGGGCTGTTCCAACGGGGAAAGTTAACTGCAACCACTGCTGCCTTTATAAACACAAATAACAAAATCATCTTGGAAGGGTTCTTTCATGTTCAAAATCAACCGAATCACATCCTCCCTTAACCAATGAACTTGGGAAGCAGGACAGCACAGGGCCCAGCAGTACAGCAGATGGAATGGTTTAGAACAAGGGACTGCGTGGGTGGAGAGAAATTCAACTGAGACTCTGCCCCTGACTGTGACTCAGTGGCCTCATCTGTGAAATGGACATAGTGATGGTAGCTTTCTCACAGGGCTTCAAAAAATAAGGAAGATAATGTGTGAGGGGCTGAAAACAATTCCTCGAACAACTTAGTATATTACATGGCTCTTCAGGACAAGCACGCCTCTCACCATCTCCAAGGGCCATCTTGGAATTCTTGAATACATTTGATAAGAGCATCTGAAGCTGGTGCCTGTGCTGGGCTGGCTCAGTTTCCCCAGGGTGACACCTGAACCACCCCCTCCCATTCCACCCCTAACAGTCACGGACCTTGGGATACAAAAGAGGTGCAGCCTGTGACCCAAGGAGGACCCTCGTGCCATAGGCATATGGTGCCAAACAGGAGTTGATCCTCTAGATCAGAGCCCTGCACTGCCCACACCTGGCTTTCAACTTTGGTTCTCTGCTACCAAGTGCATCACAAAACCCACACTAGCGGGTTTCCCAGCAAAGCAATGCGAGGGCCTGGTTCACATTCAGTGAAAACATCTGCAATAGTGCAAGCAACCTGTTGCACTAAAAGTCTGTCCGAAAAGCTGGCTACTTGTTCTGAAACCAAAAAGTCAATTTGTACAAACTGCAACATGTAAGTAAACCTGGACAGGCACCACTTGTGAACACCACTGAATGCCTCCGTGAACCAGCTGCTCTGTTCGCCACTGGGCATAAGAAGAGCTTTCTCCGCAGGGCTGCGCTGACAGCTCCTTGCTGTTGGTGCCTGGTGGTTTGGGGAAGCAGAGTGACGTGATCGCAACAGTATAGACTTGCGAGTCACAGTGCTCTGCCACCTAGCAGCCCTGTGCCCTTGAGAAGTCACCCTACTATCTCTGAGCCTAAGCATCCCCATGAAAGGCAAACCTGGTCTAATTGTTGCCATGGAATGATCAGCTCCTAATCCACCTTCCCGTTCACCAGCGAGGGTCTTCATGGAGGAGGGACTCTGTGGGCCCTGGACCAGTGATTTCCAAAGGAGGCTCCAGGCCTCCTCTCTTCAGCTTCAACAAGAGAAACTGCTTTTACCTCTTTCATATGGTGGGATACTATATAAAATTTCATAGTTTAAAAAATGCTATTTCTGCTTAAAAAAATTTTATACACTGACCTGTGATATCCGAAAGAAAAGATGATTTGCAGGATATACAGAAGTTGCAGAGTTAGTCCAAATTTCAGTCGTTCCACTTACTGTGTGACAAGCTACTTAACTTATATCTGAGTTTCAATTTCCTCATCTATAAAGTGGGGAATACAGGTGAAAGTTTTCAGCACATATGAGTTCAGTTCCTGTTTTCCTTTCTTTAAGAATAGATGAGAGGGAAGAAGCCCTTAGCATATGATAGCAGCTCAGAGTAAGAAACCATAAAACAGGACAAGCTCTGGAAGACCTGTAGATATTATTCACCAGTTGTGTGTGTGTGTGTGTGTGTGTGTGTGTGTGTGTGTGTGTGTGTGTGTGTGTGTGTGTTATTCCCAGATTTTCCATTATCTGAAAGGCATCATGTGTTCATCTGGGGGGATAACAGAAATGATTGAAGCTGGAGACATTATCTCCTACTCCATGGCCACGCTTGAGGGATAAGACTGACCTCTTCAGGGTAGGGCAGGTGGGGCAGCCCAGAAAAGCAGTGGGAATTGGGCCAAGTGCCTGGAATCACAGTCAGGAAGGAAAGAGCCCAAGCAATCAGCCTGGACCAGGACCATCTGGGCCTGGCAGGAGTCCTAGTTCATTGCCCAACTGGTCCCAGCACCAAAGTAAATGTAATATGCCTAAAGCCCTTCAGGAAGCATCTCAGCTGTTAAAATATCCCCATTGATACAGAAATCTAGATTCTGGACCTAACTTCCCTTATTGCAATTTAGTTTAGAATCTAAGAGTATGGTTCTTAGTAATTCCTTTTATCTTATCAGAATTTTACTAGCTTTTAATTCGATAGCCTTTCTCTCACAAATGTGATATGATAACCCCGAACATTTGGGCACTAGAAGATATTTTTTTCCTGGTACCTGGGTATCTCTCCATCAAAAAATGGAGGATTTCTTATAAAACTGAGTTCAGAGCACTGGCTTCTCCCGCTTCTTTTCTGTCCTAAACATTGCAAACAGAAAGGAACAAAGAGGCCAGGAAGGGAGGCTGTGACGTGGTGTGAGCCCGTGATGCAGTGTGGGAGTCGGTCCTGGAGAGGCCTGCAGAAAAGAAGGAACTGACTAACCAAGATGGTGGAAAGAGAATGGGTTGGGTTGGGGGGGAAGATGGGAGTACATACTAAAATTCCTGTTGGGGTCCCAGAACTGCTGGAAATAGAACCCTTATCTGGGTATTGCCTAGAGGAACCACAGCTTTCTGAGCATGTTACGTTTTGTTTAAAATAAGGAAGAGAAGCTCCAAGAGAAGGGTGGTAAAATGGTAACTGCCTTCCCCTCCTAATTCATTCCCAGGAGCCCTTGACACAACCCTTACAAAGATCTCTGAGCAGACTAACTTAAAAGCGTGCCTTTGGGAAAAACTAAATGTCACAAGTATAAAATCACAGCCTCTGGGAAGTCAGCACTGATTTTAGGTGGTTTTAGGGTGTAGTTTTGCCCCAGGAGACCAATAAGACTAGTACGAGGGATAAATACAGCAAAAGCTGCAAACAGTTCTTTAGATCGTATGTTCTCTGATGGCAGAGGCTACATCTAGGATGCTCTTTGAATATCCAGTTCTTAAAGCAGACACTTACAAAATGTTTACTGAATGAATATTGTCTTTTCCTACCCAGAAACAACCAGTCTTTACAAAAATCCCTTTATTGAGTCTGTAGAACTTTCTGATATAGTTCCACGTAAGCACTGAGATGAAAGAGAGTAGAACAAACCTAGTGAGATATCCACCCAGCAGCAACTCAGCCTCATTTTAGAAAACAAATGAATCTCAAACTTTCCTATAATTTATTTAAGAGGAAAGTAGGAAAGGAATAGTTTTAAGTGATTAGAGTATCTCTCACATTAGCTTCCCATGACCCAGTGCCTCTTAAGG
>NW_006781377.1:1088134-1132865 GCF_000442215.2 Lipotes vexillifer | reverse complement strand
GGGAAAGAGATACAATTTACTGGTTATCTTTTACAAGCAGTACAAGACCACAATCCCTGGGATAAGGAAACTTACTAGCTCTTGATTTGAGGACAATTCCCCAAAGGCAGCCCAGCCACTAAGATCCAAAAGGAATAAGTTAGCCCTGATGAGCTGAGGAGGCATAGATCAGAGTTCAGGGCACTGGAAGCAGCTGGAAATTCTGAAAAGGGGAACCAGAGTGGAAGCATTTGTGCAGAGAATGGCTGCAGAAATCTGTAAGTGAACCCACCCAGTTCACACATGGCAACATCACGCAATGCTTACCAGAGTGGCCACTGCAAGGTTGAGAAAGGTCGCTGTGCTGGGATACATCAGAGGTTCAGCCCAGGAAAAGTGAAGGGAGCTGTTGAACTCCTTGGGTATCCAGCTGAGATGTAAAATATCCTGTGAATTCATCCCCCAAAAAGGGCATGCCTTAGAAGTAAGGACTCCACTGTGAAAACTTTTTTTTTTTTTTTTTTTTTGCGGTACGCGGGCCTCTCACTGTTGTGGCCTCTCCCGTTGCGGAGCACAGGCTCCGGACGCGCAGGCTCAGCGGCCATGGCTCACGGGCCCAGCCGCTCCGCGGCATGTGGGATCTTCCTGGACCGGGGCACAAACCCGCGTCCCCTGCATCGGCAGGCAGACTCTCAACCACTGCACCACCAGGGAAGCCCTGAAAACTACTCTTGATAGCTACAGACAAAGCCTGAAATCAAGTCCTGACAAGATTTTCAGAGAAGAGATAGTTTGTAGATAGAGTCCCATCAAGTTAGAAGATCTTGTAAAACACACTGAACTTGCCATAATTCATCCTAGCAAAGCATAAAACCAAAGCTATACAAGCTCAAAGTGATCAGCCAATATACAGCTGATTGCTGGAATAAGAATAAACATTCTTCCAAGGAAGATAACATATTCTAAAATATCTATAACATGTCACTTACAATGTCAAGTATATATAATAAAAAACTACTGCACATGCAAAGAAATAGGAAAATAGGACCCATAGTGGGGGAGAAAAAAGCAATCAATAGAAACTGAGCCTGAGATGGCCCAAATGTTGGGTTTAGCAGGTAGATTATAAAGCAGCCTTTCTTTGTTATGGGAAAAAAGGAAAGTTGCTCAAAGAATTAAAGGGAAATATTCTTTTAGTGAGCGAGCAGACAGAAAGTCTCAGCAGAGAAATGGAAGCTATATAAAAGAACTAAGTGTAAATTCTAGAACTGATAAAATACAATAACTGAAAAGAAAATTCACTGGATTGACTCAACACATACTGGAAGACAAATCACAGGGGGGAAAAAAGAGTTGGTGAAGCTGAATACATACTGACATAAATTTCCAATCTGAAGAATAGGGAAAAGATAGATTTTTAAAATATTAACAGAGAATCAGGGATCTTTGGGGTATAGTAAGATACCTGACCTAACATACATGTAATAGAAGGCTGAAGAGAAGAAAAAGAAAAAAAAAGCAGAAAAAAATATTGTAAGGAAAAAGCGCTTCTAATAATAGGAAAACACTGACTTAAAAATCCAGAAACTCACTGACCCCACATAGAATAAACACCAAGAAAACCACCTTCATCAATTTTATAATCAACCTGCTGAAGATGAAAGATACAGAAAAGAATCTTAAAAGCAGCCAGAGGAAAAAGTAAGAATGATGACTGACTTATCATCAGGAACAATATAAGCCAAAAAATCAATGGAATGACACTTTTAAAGCTCTAGAATAAAAAGTAGTAACCTAGATTTCTATATACAGTAAAATATATATATGTACTTTGAAAAGCAAGGTGACTCCAAGTTTGAGCCAAGATGTAGTCAGAGGGACTGGATTTACCCTCCAGCCTGAAATAATATGTGCTTCACACACATATGTATTCACACACATATGTGAACAGTTTTCAAGATATTGAACACTGGGCAATGAAGGATGAAAAAAATGCAGAAAACCCTACAACTGTTCCAGCTTTCTGCCTAGGGATTGCTTTCAAGCTTCAGTGCGGGGAGGGAGAACCCATGTGGAGTTCAGCAGACTCCTTGAGTTGAGGAGACAAAGCTTAAAGTGTGGCAAGGGCAAGGGAGCTAAAATTACAGCACAGAGTAATAGAGAGGAGAAAGCTGCATGAAGAGAGAGCTCTGGAGATATACACAGGGTCCCCATAGAGTCCTAAGCTGAGGATGGATCATTGCATGCCTATGAGAAAACTGCTCAAGCCTGAGGAAAGAACCACCTGAAAGCGTTAGAGGAACAGTTCTCAGAGCTCACGCAGAACCAGGAATAGTCCTTATTACCACCTGCTACAGTGAAAAACATAATTCATGGAACAATAGGTTGAGGAGCCAGAAGGGTTTTGCCACAATAGTGAGATAAAGTTAGTTATAATGTAAATATTGCTCTGGTTTCACCTAACAAAGCTTAAAGGGAAGATCAGAAAAGATCAAACTCTTACCAAGTAATTTAATAGCATCCCAAAACAAAGGACAATAATATTTAAAGGTATAAAAAAGTATCCATCACCTAACACAATAAAGGTAAAATTCACAATATCTGGCAAGCAATTAAAAATGAAAGATACAGAAAAGAGTCTTGAAAGCAGCCAGAGCTTTTAAAATTATCAAGCATACAAAGAAGAAAATAAAACCCATAATAAAGAAAAAAATCAATCATAACTAACCTAGAATTTATGAAGATGATAGAATTAATAAACAAGAACATTAAGGTATTTTTACTGCTCCCATATGATTGATAAAATTGAAGAAATATTGAGCAAGTTGAGACATGGAAGTTACTTTTTCAAAAAGTAAAACTTCTAAATATGAAAACTCTAATATGAGATGAAAAACACAAATGGAAGAGATTAAAAGCAGAATAGAAATTGCAGAAGAAAAGATTAGTGAACTTGAAGACAGAAATAGAAATTACCCAAAATGAAACACAGAGGAAAAAAAAACTGGGTAAAAAATTAACAGAGTACCAGTGACCTTGGGAAAACTTCAAATGGCCTAGCACACATGAAATTGGAGTCTCCCAAGGAGAGAAGGCCCGAAGGACAGAAAAAAGAAAAAAAAAAAGTAATGACTGAAACGTTACCAAATTTAGTAAAAACTATAATCCCCCAGTTTCCAAAAGCTCAATGAACATCAAGAAACAGGCAGTAAACTACACAAAGGCCATAAGCAAATGGCTTAATGCCAGTGATGAGATCTCCACTCTGGCAGCAGCAGTAGGTAACTGATTCCAGTAGCAGTAGGTAACTCTAATTTCTAGATTTTTCCCCTAAGTTTTCAGAACCCCATCACTGCACCCCCTCAGAGGTAAACTGTCCAGAACCTTCTCTCTCTTCAAGTCTCTGTCCCAGCTCTACAGGGGATCTCTCCTCTGCGGTCTTGAGGCATCAGCACCAACACCAGACAGTGCCTTTTCTTCAGTGGTCTGTGCCCAAGCTCCCAGGGCCCTTCCTTCTTCAGGCTTCTAAATGCTGATAAACCCAACCCCTTCCCTGTGCAGCCCTAGCCCAAGGGATAGGGGTTGCTTTCCCATTACTACCTCTGTGGTATCACAGTGTTTCCTTTTTGCCTGTTTAACCAATCCCTTATGTTAAATACTGTTTAACAACTGAGAAGGATGATTGCATCTTTTTGGGCAAAAGTATAAACATTTTTTTAAATCATTTTATAGAATTTCAAAGATGTACAGAGGAGTGCACATATAAGCTAAGTAGCCAGAGTTGAAACACGTTGGCTGTGTTTCACTTGAGCTGTTCTCTCAGCTTCCAACCTACCCCTTTATTCCCACCTTTGTGATTTGGGGCTTTGCCAGGTGGGTGACCAATAGATTCTGTCCAAAAAGGGTGCTACAGGGACACAGGAAGCTAGAGGGGAAACAAAGGGCTTGCTTTTTTTCTGTTTTATTTCCTGTTTCTATCAACATCACCCTAATAATAGTTCTTCACTCTATAAGTAGTGATTGATTGCCTGTAGGTTCCAGTGACCTCGCAATCCCAGTAGCAGCCTCCTTGTTCCCTCTCCGAAATTCCAGTACCAGTTGCCTGGGCTGCTCTCCTCTGAGGTCTGAGTCCCAGCTCCATGGATTTGCTGAACTATTCCTTCCGCTGAATTCTTTTCTGAATTCCTGAGGCAACAGCACCAGTTAGGCTGCGCCCCCTTCTCCGAGGTTTGCCAGTTGTGGCGTCTTTCCTCCAAACTTCTCATCCCAGTGGCCTAACTCCTCAGATGTCGGGATCCACACTCTCCCTCAAGCTTTTAAATCCCATTGATCCCAAGTCTTCTCTTGGTCTCCACATCCCAGAGGGAGGTAACTACTTCCTGCAATTACTACCTTGGTGATATTTTCCTTTGGAATTTTATGGCATAAAGACATACTTATAAATGATACCAATTCTCTTCATGTCAGATATGCTATGTTACACACAGGTTATTTTAACTTTTCCATGCTAATTTCTTTTGTCTTATACCTACATTTTCAGAGATTTTCAATAAGGGCTAAGTTATAAATGTGCATCAGTGCTTATGAAATGGGAAGGATCTACAATAATTATTATTCTCATGTTTGCCTCACTTTGTCCAAGGGACGACGTTACGGAGAGACCGAGAAATGGAAGACAAGAGATTCTCATATCCCTCATGATTTGGGGAAAGTTAGCCTTTAGGAAGCTAAGCCTCCTCATCTATAAAATACAACTCACAGATTATTGTAGATCTCTAACAAAGTGTTTATGTGGAAGCACTTTGTAATCACAAATGGTGTGTAAGTTTGTTTTTACTAGATGGTAAAAGAAAAGATGATAAAATAAGAGAGGTGGAAAGAAGAGAAACAACTGAAGAAAGTATTCTAGAGAAGTTTCTACCCACTCAGAACTCCACTGGAAATCAGTTAAAAAAATAAAGAAAGAAAGAAGAGCGTGGGCCTCTGTTTTACACATTCCGTGAAACACTCATCCCCACTCTACACGCCAAAGGTCCCTTTTGCCAACGAGACAGAAGCTATTTATTAATGTACGGCAAATACTGTTTATTGCAGACTTTCCAGCTGACTCATGTGAAAAAGGCACTATGAAAATTAATGAATCTAGATAATCTCTCTAAATGGATTTATGTTAAAATATACAACATTCTTACATAACATCTGTTTTATATATGTGAAATAATATAACATTTAATGACAAAAATCATGTTTTCAAAAATAACATTTGTTGAAGGTTAAGTCTCTTTCTTTTCTCTACCTAGAATCTTTCACAGGATTAAAATATGTGTATATTATTTCTTATTACCAGAAAAACTTGACACAGATAAACTCATAAAATGGCCCCAATTTGCTCTTAACTACTTATATCAATATTCAGAACTGAGGCCTTCATTAAGCAGAATACTGTAACACACACCAATGCAGGCTATTTCCTGTGACAGATTTTGAATGTATATGACCTCTTTTACACTTGTGCTTTCTCCTATATAAGAACACAGTATAGATAATAAGCAGAATATAAACTGAATCAAAATACAAGCTATACAAAGAATTGTGATCAACAGAGCCACGACAGATAAAATGTCTCGGGAATGCTCCAAAGGTTTCTATTTGTATGTCCAAGGCCTTGTTGTATTTTACAGTTCATTAAATGTTTTAATCTTTTTTTTAAAAACTGTTGGCATTAAGAACTTTAAATAAATCTTAACATTCTATTACTGGGTATGTTGGAGAAGAGACCTAAGTAAGCAGAGGCTATAGCCTTTCTAAAGTAAGCTACACCCTGGATGATACATACCATAGTCACAGGCAAAACTGAAATTGTTTAGATTTTGAATCATGGGCAATATCTCTGTTTTGTTGCAATAAATAAACTCACCACTGTCAAAAAAAAAAAAAAAAAGTCTGCTTAGGCATTGAGATGGGGAGGAAATAATTAATCCAACAAAGGAAACCTCACCTTGGTAAAGTAGGCAAAATATTCCCAAGGTGAGAAATTCTGTTTAAAATTTTTTCATTTTAATAAAAATAACGGGCCCAGGAGCAAGTCCTCTGCTTACTTATGTTTGCACTGTTTCTTTATGGCGATACATTCTGTATACCAAGAAATAAGAATCTGACCATTCCCTTCATGGCTTCTTAAAACAAAGCAGGTTGGAATAATGCCAAGAATAATGGAGTTTAAAAACTAATTAGTGACTGCTTCCCTCATCAAAAGATTCCACTCCTGAATCGCTAGCAGCAGCACTGATTTTTTCCTGTCGTCTTCGCATGATTTCTTGCAACTCAGAGCTGCCGTTGTTATCCTGAAAAACAAACATGGTTCGGACGAGATGGTTACTGGTTTGTGAGGCTGCAAATCATGTCATGAAATGGCTTAGGCTAAAAGTTCTTTGTGTTTTTCTTCTCATGTCTCTAAGGGGAAAACTGAAGGCCGCCCTTCATATAAGTGATGATGCTGGACTTTACTAACATCACATTTTCACTTATACTGTGTTAAGGCAATTCATTCACCATGCCTTTCACTTGAACCTGTTAAAGATAAATCAGTAATGCATGTGGAATGCTCTAGATTCCCTGGGGGAAAGAAGAGATTGTACAAGAAGCACAAAAAGATGGTAAATTATCAAAGAATGCTCTTTAGGTCAAGTAAGATACTCATCTATCTACCTTAGGGGATTCTAAATCAGGCCCAAAGACTGGGCTCGGAAGACACCAAGTTTCCTCATACCAAAGGGTTCTGACCTTCTGACATCTTGTTGGCTTTTGTCCTTTCCAAACCTGACCTACAATCCCTATGCACCCTCCTTATTCCTCTCTCATCTACAGAAATCTCTGGCAACACAGGTGAGTAATATGAACCATGAACTAGATGCAAGAGAAGGGCATGATGGGAAGGTGCCTGGGGAAGACGAAGAACCTCAGGTAGGAAGTCTCTGCCTTACTTCACATCCAGAGGAACAGGAGCTAGAGGCCAGGAGCACATGGGAAGTCAGGGGAAATGACAGTGATAGGGAGTCTGGACTGAAGGAATTCAGAAAGATTAGGAATATGGAACTTTCTATCATAACCCTTAAGGAGGAATTTATACATTCTCAACAAAATTAGAAGGTATAATGGTAACAAAACTGCCTCAGAAAAGATATAATCCCGACTCACATTCAATATACAAAAAGTCTAATACAGAATCAACCAAGATGAATGTCGTAGGAAAAATTTCCAAGGGAAATATAATTTCTCCTGAGTGAGAATGGTTACAGGGTTGTATGCACGAAGCTATTTTACTGAGTTATTTAACTGTTGAATTTATACAATAAACCTGCTAGAGATAATTATGTATTGATTTCATGCCAAAGCCTATACCCTTTCATTGGAGTCTAAGTTTAATTTTCATGAAAGCTACTGAGAGCTGTGAGATGTAACAGTTAGAAACTACTACCCTTACACAGCCCACGTTAAGTAGAGTAGGCTATTGAAACCTTAAGTATAGCCAATCTAGAAAACATTTACTCTTTTTCTTTCATAGAAACAACTATAACTAAAGAATTACTCTTCAGGGCCCGCTGTTTTCAATGATCCCTACCTAATATTTTCCCTCTGATTATTTATATGTATAAGCAGGCCTAAGGCACACAGCCACGGTTTTAAGACTTTATAACTTCTAACCTGCTAGAATCTCCAAACTAAATATTAAGGACAGGTAAAAGAGTTCTGGCCTCTTAAGTCATTTACTCACCCGAAGTAAATGAGTAAATAAAATTCCTACAGAGGTAGTGCACGTAAAATGAGAACATCAGGCTTTTCATTAGATATCCAAAAGTATATGAAGCTCAAGCTTCATGTTATAGGAGCACTTATAACAAATCAATCTCCCTGAAAATGGTCGCTAATGGTCTCCAGTGACAGATTACTAAAGCTGAATCAAGTTGAATTCAGCTCTGCATGAAAGGCAAAGAAAGCGACCTATATGGATATAAACATTGTTTCCAGAGCTTTCAAATTGCAGTCCATACTCTTGACTAATGCAGAAAAGCACCACCTTAGGTTGAGAAGTCGTACCTCTAATGCAGCTTTCTGTACAGTAATTTGGCTAAAGACTCTGGCCCCTTCAGGGCAGACGGTTCTCAGTTCATCTTTATTGAGAGAGAAAAGTTGTGCACCATTTAATACTCCAAGACTATTGACAGTTCTGAAAAAACAAAAGAAGGAAAAGAGGGAAATAGAGCATTAAAAATACTGTCTGGATTTGTGGTTGCCAAGGGGGAGGGATGGACTGGGAGTTTGGGGTTAGCAGGTGCAAACTATTATATAGAGGACGGATAAACAACAAGGCCCTACTGTATAGCACAGGGAACTACAGACAATATCCTGGGCTGAACCATAATGGAAAAGAATATAAAAAAGAATGCATACAGGTGTATAAGTGAGCTACTTTGCTGTACAGCAGAAATTAGCACAACATTGTAAATCAACTATACTTCAATAAAAACTAATTAAAAATAGGGCTTCCCTGGTGGCGCAGTGGTTGAGAGTCCGCCTGCCGATGCAGGGGACACGGGTTCATGCCCCGGTCCGGGAGGATCCCACATGCCGCGGAGCGGCTGGGCCCGTGAGCCATGGCCGCTGAGCCTGCGCGTCTGGAGCCTGTGCTCCGCAACTGGAGAGGCCACAACAGAAAGGCGCCCGCGTACCGCAAAAAAAAAAAAATTAAAACAAACAAACAAACAAATAAATAAATAAAATACTGTCTGGATAAAACAAAAGAAAGATTTCTGGTCCTGCTACAACCTCTCTTCTCTAGGTGTTCCATACACTGGAACTCATAAATGGTACTAGAGTGCTTAGGGCAATGACAGGGGACGGTCATGATAACGACCCTGAGGCTATATAAGATCATTGATCATGAAGTGTCAAAAAAGAGTCAACTGGGTTTATTATCTTTACTGTGTATTACCAGTTTCTTGAAATTTGGTGTTTCGTAGAAGGAATGGATAACTTTCTAGTAGCCAGGCAACTGACTAACCAGTGTACCTCATGCTTTCAGTCACACTGGGTGAGTTTATAATGTGTCAAGTGCTCTTGAATATGTATTAGTCAAGCAGTTCAAATACATATATTCAAATATGCTTACCAAATATACAAGAAAATGTTTACAAGTTTTTTTTTGTTTTTGTTTTTGTTTTGTGGTACGTGGGCCTCTCACTGTTGTGGCCTCTCCCGTTGTGGAGCACAGGCTCCGAGGCCATGGCTCACGGGCCTAGCCACTCCGTGGCAAGTGGGATCTTCCCGGACTGGGGCACGAACCCGTGACCCCTGCATCGGCAGGCAGACTCTCAACCACTGCGCCACCAGGGAAGCCCCTACAAGTTTTTAATTATAGACAAATAGAAACTTCACTGTGGCTTTCCTAAAGGAAAGCTCTATTAGATTATAAGCTACAATAAGTAACGTCACCTATTTTTCATTTGCCTGGGATCTCTATGCTGCAGCAGGAGAAAACGTTCTGCTTTATGTCCTCTGTGGTCTGGGGAGTCTAGGTAAGACTACAGTCCCATCCTGTGTGACCCTCTGAGGCAGAAAGACAGCCACCTGCCTCAAAGCTGCCAAGAGACTGCTTGAGGGACCAACGATGAACAGAGACCACCATCTAGAAAATGGGGTGCCATCAAATGATAGTTATTTCTGCTTCCTCCAATTTTTTTTTTTTAGCTATAAATGGCTAGAGTCATTTCCTGAGCATGGAAACAGATGCAGTTCGGGTTCTCACATTTTCTAAGAGTCACTTGTGACATCTTAGTGATCAAATTGAAAACACTGCATGTTAAACACACAGAACTGTGAAGTATCCCCAGAGAGACTTACACAGGGTTGAACCCCTTTGACTGCAACCATGTCTTCACATCCTCTGGGGTGGAGTCATAAGTGATATTGACAACTGGCACATTCTGCCGTGGCACGTGGAACTTCTTTTGGGCGGCGCTCCGACCAATGGTCAGTCTGTGGATGAGTTCATCCTGCACTTCCTCCATCTGGGATTTCCTTCCTAGATACCAACACAGAGGAGGTTAGTTCTGAAAGCCCTAACAGTTGTTGCTCTCTCTAGAACCCCAATGTCAAGAATCCTTTGACTCCAACAGGACTTACGATCTAGTATTCCTACCATCTTTCCTTTCATCCTCACCAAGTATAAACTCCGTGATCAATTATTAAAATCACTCCTTGTCTCTTCTTTCTTCATTGTATTCATCTGGCAAGCCCCCCCACCCTTGTTAAATCTCACTTTCTGTTTATTCTGTGCTGCACCTGCACACCGAACAGAACACAACAATGCTGAGTGAGCTCATGTTAAATTCATGATCATGAACCTCCACTGGGCTGTTAATGCTCTGTGACATTGATACTACATTTCCCGAGGCCAGTGGCTTTCAACTGGGGGAAATTTTAACCACAGGGTACATCTGGCAATGGCTAGAGATACTTTGGGATGTCACAAACAGGGGGCAAGGGGGAAGGAAGCTACAGTCATGCAGTGGGTGGAGGCCCGGGATGCACAAAATATTCTGCAGTGCACACAGGTCACGTTGCTACATTAGAGAATTATCTAGCCCCAAACGTCCACAGGGGCTCAGGTTGAGAAATCCTGCCTGGGACCGTATAACTGTCCATGGTCAGACAAGTATTTCCTATCTTCTTCCTTCTGCAAACCTCCAGTTCCCAGTCCTCAGTGCTCTCCCTGAGCTGATGATCTCACTTGCATAATTTCTGAGTAAAATAAAGAAGTTAAAAGAAAACCTCCCGAAGTCCCCCCAGCAGCTCTCCTTACCACTGGCACTTTCCCCGTACACTCTGCCAGCCTTCCTTCTATTACATTATAGATGAACTGTTTCCACTCTCCTCAGGCCAGCCCTTCTACATGTGTACTAGACTCCATGTCCTCTGTCTGTTTGAATACTTTGACAGTAATTTCCCCCCTGCTTCTCCCATGTTATCAATTTTCCTCTTTTACTGAATCATTTCATCCGCTTACAAGCATGCTATTATTTTATTTCTCTCATGTTTAAATAAGCCCTTTCTTAACCCCACATCCCCTGCCAGCTACTGCCCATTTCTCTGCTCCCCCTTTAGCAAAACTCCACGAGAAGCTGTCTATACCAGCTGACTCCAATTCTCATTCTCCAATTTCCTCTTAAATTCACTGCGATTAGGCTTTTGGCCCCATCCCTCCATATGCCATTTTGCTATACTCCAATGGTCGATTCCCAGTTGTTTCCTCATTGAATCTATCAACAACATTTGAAGAAGGCGCTCCCTCCTTGAAACACTTTCTTCTTATGGCCTTCAGGACACCACATTCTCTGATTTTCCTCCTGTCTTACTGGCCTCTCCTCAGCATCCTTTTCTCAGACGCTCATCTCATCTCCCCAACTCTCCAGGCCACAGTCCTTGGACCTCTTCTCTGTCTGCACTCACTCCATCAATGATTGTTGTGCCTGGTCTCCTGGTTTTAAATGCCATTTAAAAGCTGATGACTACCCAAATTATTTCTCTAGTCCAGACTGGTCCTCAGAACTCTAGACCAATACACATCAACTGTCTATTTGATATATTTATTGGATGTCTATTAGCTATCTCAAACATAACATGCTCAAATCTGAATTACTCATCTTCCTCCTGAAGCTTACTTTTATGCTAGACTTCCCAACTTGGTAATTCTACTTTTCCAGTTCCCCCAACAAAATACCATGTAGGTATGCCTGACTCCCCTTTGCCCTCGATTATATCCAATCCATCGGCAAATCCTGTTGGTCCTACCATTAGAATACACCACACATCCCAATCACTTCACTCCATTTTTTTCTCTTAGCAGCCTGGTCTGAGCCACCAGCCTATTTACAGGTCTCTCTGCTTCTACTCTCCATGACCCCACTCTTTACTCTTCATCCTTTTCTCAGTATAACAGATAAAGTGATGCATTTAAAATGTGAGTCAGATACACACACACACACACACACACACACACACACACACACACACACACAGATACATTATTTGTATATCACCTTCAAGAATTAAGTGCAAAGAACTGATATAGTAATCCAATTAACTAACTTGGCAAGTGACAGTGACCTGGTCACTAAGGAAGCTTTTGTGACCATTGTTCTGATTTTTTTTTTCAGGGAAAGTATTTTTAGAAAGTGTTTGGTACCCCTGGGAAATAAATGAAAGTGTGAAATAATCAAATAGTGTTACTGCAGCCTAATTTTTTTTAATGCCTCAAGTACTCAGGAAACCTTTTGAAAAAGAAAGAAGTCAAAAGAAAGAGAAATAAGAGAAGGGAAGGGAGGAAAGGAGGGAGGATGAGGGGGCTAAAGAGAGTAAGAGGGAATATTATTGATTGTTACATTTAAGTAATACAGGGCATGCATTTCATTAGTTAACGCTTTTAAATCAGTACAATGTAGTCACACTGCCATACAACACTGGAGTACATCTCAAAGAAATACAACAAGTATCGCCACACTAAAATAGTTATCTCCTTATCTGTTGACTTAGCCACTGTGGGATCATTTCCAGTCTGCAGCATAACCTCTTCCCAGGGAATATAAAAACCTCTTCTAATGTGTTCCTGGCCTTGGTTTCCATTTGCAACGTTCTAGCACATAACAACACACCAGACTAACTTTACACCTCTTTCTAAAACAACACTTCTGATTACAAAAGATTAAACTCATATAAAAGGACTAACATTTCAAAGGAAATGGAAGACATGCAAAACAACTGAAGCATTGGTATCTTCAAAAGTGATGAAGAGAAGCTTTTTGAATCTTATGACAAGTCAAACTGAATAGCTTATATGACACAGGGCTCCAAGCAGCTAGTTTGAATAAATGCAGTAAACACTTCAGAAAAGGAGCCGGGTTCTCGCTACTTGTGACATTTTAGAAATAGGCCTGTTGACTTTTTTTCCTTGTTCATAGCTATTTGGTAACATTTTTATGGGTGAGTATTCAATTTACAGCTCCTTCCGTTTTACTCTTATCAGAAGTCTAGGCCATAAGCAGAGAACGCAAGTACCACAAAAGGTATATTTTGAAAGAGACCTGGTTACCAATAAAGAAGCATGTCTATTTGGTTCTAAAAAGACTGTTGAGAAGCCCCAGTATTCGTTCAGTAGAAATGTTCTTCAAAAACGTGCTCAAGAAAGAAAGCTATCAAGAAAATATTTGTTTTATAAAAAGGACTACATTTAATGTCAAACTATACTTCTGAGCTATCTTTAAAAGGAAAATTACATAAGTAAATGCAAAATTTTATTAGTTTAAGGAAACAAGTACATGTGTAAAGTTGGGGACATATGTTTATGTTTTACATACCAGTGTCACCCTTTGACTTATGAAAAACAGACTTGAAAATGATGAGTCACAATTATCAGGCGGGTTCTCTATCTTTAAAGTATTCTAACCATGTCTCTTTCCCATTAGGTTATTCTTAGTTTCTTAGACTAGGACAAAGAACAAACTGTCCCAGCCCACAGACTGTTCCAAAACTGGGCCTGGACGCCTATGAACCCTGATCCCAGGCCTGGAAAAAGAGTGCCACTGTGTCAAAGATTACCGCGCTGACGTAACAAAGAAGGGAGATGTTATAAACTTGTGGGAAGAATGAAGAAAGTTTCTGAGAGGAAAATTTTCCTTAGGGAAATCAATAAAAACATTTACAGAACTTTCTCATCTCAAAACTATGTCTTTCGTGTCTGAAAAAAAATAAAAGCATCTTTTCAAAAAATACACAAAAATATTTTAAAATTTAGTTGCCAGTTATATTTATGCACACACACTCTCTCACACACACATGCACAGGCATAGTTGTTTTTGCCACACAGAAAGAGCTAATCATTTTTCCAAAACCTCAGTTTTCCATTAGATCTTTGGTAAGGTTAAGACATGGATGAGAAGGTAATTTAAATTGGCTATACTTCAGCTGAGAAAGTAATGTATAAAAGTAGGTTTGTGCTTATTGCATTTAACCAGAATTTCTAGAACAACTAAATAGTAATAGTTTCAGTGTCTTCTTTTTAATTTTTTTTAAATCAAGAGTGACCACAACTGAAGAGATAGGGCTATGATTTACTGAGATGAGAACTTGAATCTTAAGTTCCAATCTCAGCTATAAAGTTAATAGTTCAAAACTTGTACCTGGACTCGGGCACAGGGAGCCTGCTGAGCTCCCAGTCTAATCCCCTGCCCTTTCCAGGTCACGTGGGTCCTTGGGGGCATAGGAAGGAGGCCGAGGGGAGAACAGGAGATGCAGGCGGGAGATGCCCTCAGGGAGGAGTGGGAGAGAAGCGGAGGGCGATTGCCCTGCACACTCGGGCAGTGGGAGCCTGCTGAGCTCCCAGGCCGATCCCCCGCCCTCCAAACCCCCCTCCAGGCCACGTGGGTCCTTGGGGGCAGAGGAGGGAGGCTGGGGAGATCAGGAGAGGCAGGCGGGAGGGGCCCTCCCAGAACCCAGACCAGAGGAGGGCATTTGCCCCACACACTCAAGCCCAGGAAGCCTGCTAGGCCCCCAGGTGAGGTCTCCCGCCCTCTGAGACTGGGGTGGGGGGCACGCCTGGGCCCCTTCTGTTCCTTGAGCCTAAGCCCCACCCCCCACAGCCCCCAGGGCCTTTTCCAGCCCTGTAGGTCCTGAGCATTGGCCCCACCCATCCCCCACTTTGTTTTCCTTTCCCTCCTCCTCTTTTTCACTATTGTGGTACTGATGTACCTTCTGGTTGTTGATTCATCTATATTTTTATTTTTACATTCTTTCTATCATATCTGTTAGTTTCCTAGTCTGATTTTATTTTTTACTTTGTTGTTTCTCTCTCTCTCTTTTTTTTTTTGCCACCCCACGTGGCTTGCAGGATCTTGATTTGCGAGCCTGGGGTTGAGGGGAGCTCCTGCAGTGGGAGCTCCAAGTCTGAACCACTGGACTATCAGAGAACCTCAGACCCCAGGGAATATTCATCAGAGTGAGGTCTCACAGAGTTCCTCATCTCAGCACCAAGACTCAGCTCAACCCAATAACCTACAAACTCCAGTGTTGGAAGCCTCAGGCCAAACGACCAGTAAAACAGGAACACAATCGCACACATTAAAAAAAAAAAAAATGAGATGGCAAAAAAAAATGTCACAGATGACAGAGCAAGGTAAAACCCTACAAGACCAAATAAATGAAGAGGAAATAGGCAATCTACCTGAAAAAGAATTCAGAGTAATGATAGTTAAGATGAACCAGAATCTTGGAAATAGAATGGAAGCATGGATTGAGCAAATACAAGAAATGTTTAACAAAGATCTAGAAGAACTAAAGAACAAACAGATGAAAACACAGTAACTGAAATGAAAAATACACTAGAAGGAATCAATAACAGAATAACGGAGGCAGAAGAATGAATAAGTGAGCTGCAAGACAAAACGGTCGAAATAACTGCCAGGGAGCAGAATAAAGAAAAAAGAATGAAAAGAATTGAAGACAATCTCAGAGACTTCTGGGACAACACCAAACGTACCAACATTCAAATTATAGGGGTCCCAGAGGAAGGAGGGAAAAAGAAAGGGTCTGAGAAAATATTTGAAGAGATTATAGTCGAAAACTTCCCTAACATGGGAAAGAAAATAGTCACCCAAGTCCAGGAAGCATGGAGAGTCCCATACAGGATAAACTCTAGGAAAAACACACCAAGACACATATCAATCAAACTAACAAAAATTAAATTCAAAGAAAAAGTATTAAAAGCAGCATGGGAAAAACAAAAAATAACATACAAAGGAATCCCCATAAGGCTGTCAGCTGACTTTTCAGTGGAAATTCTGCAGGCCAGAGGGAGTGGCAGGATATACTTAAAGTGATGAAAGAGCAAAACCTATAACCAAGATTACTCTACCCAGCAAGGATCTCATTCAGATTCAATGGAGAAGTCAAAAGCTTTTCAGACAAACAAAAGCTAAGAGAATTCAGCACCACCAAACCAGCTTTACAACAAATGCTAAAGAAACTCCTCTAAGCGGGAAACACAGAGAAGAAAAAGGCCCACAAAAACAAAACAATTAAGAAAATGGCAACAGGAACATACATATCGACAATAACCCTGAATGTAAATGCCCCAACCAAAAGACACAGACTGGCTGAATGGATACAAAAACAAGACCCATATGTATGCTGTCTACAAGAGACCCATTTCAGACCTAGGGACACATACAGACTGAAAGTGAAGGGATGGAAAAAGATATTTCATGCAAATGGAAATCAAAAGATACTTGTATCAGATAAAATATACTTTAAAATAAAGACTATTACAAGAGATAAGGAGGGACACTACATAATGATCAAAGGATCAATCCAAGAAGATATAACAATTATAAATGTTTATGCACCCAACATAGGAGCACCACAATACATAAGGCAAATGCTAACAACCACGAAAGGAGAAATCGACAGTAACACAATAAGAGTAGGGGACTTTAATATCCCACTTACACCAATGGACAGATCATCCAAACAGAAAATAAATAAGGAAACACAAGCTTTAAATGACACAACTGACCAGATAGATCTAATTGATATTTATAGAACATTCCACCCAGAGTGGCAGAATACACTTTCTTCTCAAGTGCGCATGGAGCATTCTCCAGGATAGATCTCATCTTGGGTCACAAATCAAGCCTCAGTAAATTTAAGAAAATTGAAATCATATCAAGCATCTTTTCTGACCACAATGGTACGAGATTGGAAATCAATTACAGGAAAAAAAACTGTAAAAAATACAAATACATGGATACTAAACAGTGTGCAACTAAATAACCAAGAGATCACTGAAGAAATCAAAAAAATACATAGAAACAAATGACAATGAAACATGACAACCCAAAACCTATGGGACGCAGCAAAAGCAGTTCTAAGAGGAAAGGTTATAGCAATTCAATCTCACCTCAACAAACAAGAAAAACCTCAAATAAACAATCTAACCCTACACTTAAAACAACTAGAGAAAGAAGAACAAAGGAAACCCAAATTCCGTAGAAGGAAAGAAATCACAAAGATCAGAGCAGAAATAAATGAAAGAGAAACGAAGAAAACAATAGCAAGATCAATAAAACTAAAAGCTGGTTTTTTGAGAAGATAAACAAAATTGATAAACCCTTAGCCAGATTCATCAAGAAAAAAAGGGAGAGGACGTAAATCAATAAAATTAGAAATGAAAACGGAGAAATCACAACTGACACTGCAGAAATACAAAGGACTATAAGAGACTATTACAAACAACGATATGCCAATAAAATGGACAACCACGATGAAGTGGACAAATTCCAGGAAAGGTACAATTCTCCAAGACTGAACCAGGAAGAACTAGAAATATAAACAGACCTATCACAAGTAATGAAAGTGAAACCGTAATTAAAAATCTTCCAACAAACAAAAGTCCAGGTCCAGATGGCTTCACAGGTGAATTCTATCAAACATTTAGAGAAGAGCTAAGACCTATCCTTCTCAAACTCTTCCAAAAAATTGCAGAGGAAGGAACAGTCCCAAACTCATTCTATGAAGCCACCATCACCCTGATACCAAAACCAGAAAAAAGATATCACAAAAAAGGAAAATCATAGACCAATAACACTGATGAACACATATGCAAAAATCCTCAACAAAATACTAGCAAACAAAATCCAAGAGCACATTAAAAGGATCATACATCATGATCAAGTGGGATTTATCCCAGGGATGCAAGGATCCTTCAAAATAGGCAAATCATTCAATGTGATACACTATATTAACAAATTAGGGAATAAAAACCATATGATCACCTCAATAGATGCAGAAAAAGCTTTTGACAAAATTCAACACCGATTTATGATAAAAAAAAACTCTCCAGAAAATGGGCACAGAGGGAACCTACCTCAACATAATAAAGACCATATGACAAACCCACAGTGAGCATCAAACTCAATGGTGAAAAACTGAAAGCATTTCTACTAGGATCAGGAAAAAGGCAAGGATGTCCACTCTCGCCACTCCTATTCAACATAGTTTTGGAAGTCCTAGCCACAGCAATCATAGAAGAAAAAGAAATAAAAGGAATACAAATTGGAAATGAAGAAGTAAAACTGTCACTGTTTGCAGAGGACATGATACTATACACAGAGAATCCTAAAGATGCCACCAGAAAACT
This sequence comes from Lipotes vexillifer, assembly GCF_000442215.2. Lineage (NCBI taxonomy): Eukaryota > Metazoa > Chordata > Mammalia > Artiodactyla > Lipotidae > Lipotes > Lipotes vexillifer. The sequence goes on along the minus strand of NW_006781377.1, from coordinate 1,114,639 downwards.
AGAACTAATCAGTGAGTTTGGTAAGGTTGCAGGATACAAAATTAATGCATAGAAATCCATGGCATTCCTATACACCAACAATGAAAAATCAGAAAGAGAAATTAAGGAAACACTCCCATTTACTGTTGCAACAAAAAGAATAAAATACCTAGGAATAAACCTGCCTAAGGAGGTGAAAGACTTGTACTCAGAAAACTATAGAACACTGATGAAAGAAATCAAAGATGACATAAACAGATGGAGAAATATACCACGTTCTTGGATTGGAAGAATCAATATTGTGAAAATGACTATACTACCCAAAGCAATCTACAGATTCAATGCAGTCCCTATCAAACTACCAATGGCATTCTTCACAGAATTAGAACAAAAAATCTTACAATTCACGTGGAAACACAAAAGACCCCGAATAGCCAAAGCAATCTTGAGAAAGAAAAACGGAGGTGGAGGAATCAGGCTCCCCAACTTCAAACTATACCACAAAGCTACAGTAATCAAGACACAATGGTACTGGCACAGAAACAGGAATATAGATCAATGATACAGGACAGAACGCCCAGAGATAAGCCCACGCACATATGGGCACCTAATTTATGAGAAAGGAGGCAAGAACATACAACGCAGAAAAGACAACCTCTTCAATAAGTGGTACTGGGAAAACTGGACAGCTACATGTAAAAGAATGAAATTAGAACACTACCTAACACCATACACAAAAATAAACTCCAAATGGATTAAAGACTTAAATGTAAGACCAGACACTATAAAACTTCTAGAGGAAAACATACGAAAAACACTCTGACATAAACCACAGAAAGATCTTTTTTGACCCACCTCCTAGAGTAATGGAAATAAAAACAAAAATAAACAAATGCGACTTAATTACACTTAAAAGCTTTTGCACAGCAAAGGAAACCATACACAAGACAAAAAGACAACCCTCAGAATAGGAGAAAATATTTTCAAATGAAACAACAGACAAAGGATTAATCTCCAAAATATACAAACAGCTCATGAGGCTCAATATCAAAAAAACAATCCAGTTAAAAAATGGGCGGAAGACCTAAATAGACGTTTCACCAAGGGAGACCTACAGAGGGCCAAGAGGCACATGAAAAGATGCTCAACATCACTAATTATTAGAGAAATGCAAATCAAAGCTACAGTGAGGTATCACCTCACGCCAGTCAGAATGGCCATTACCAAAAAAGGTAGAAACAATAAATGCTGCAAAGGGTGTGGTGAAAAGGGAACCCTCCTACACTGTTGGTGGGAATGTAAATTGATACAACCACTATGGAAAACAGTACGGAGGTTCCTTAAAAAACTAAAAATAGAACTACCATACGACCCAGCAATCCCACTGCTGGGCATATAGCCTGAGAAAACCATAATTCAAAAAGAGACATACCACAGTGTTCACTGCAGCACTATTTACATTAGCCAGGACATGGAACCAACCTAGATGTCCATCGACAGATGAATGGATGAAGATGTGGCACATATATACAATGGAATATTACTCAGCCATAAAAAAGAGGTGAAATTGCGTTATTTGTAGTGAGGTGGATGGACTTAGAGTCTGTCATACAGAGTGAAGTAAGTCAGAAAGAGAAAAACAAATACCATGTGCCAACGCATATATATGGAATCTAAAAAAAAACCCAAAACAAATGGTACTGATGAACCTAGTTGCAGGGCAGGAATAAAGAGGTAGATATAGAGAATGGACTTGATGACATGGGGTGGGAGGGTGAAGCTGGGGCGAAGAGAGAGCAGCATTGACATATACACTACCGAATGTAAAATCGTTGGTGGGAAGCAGCAGCACAGCACAGGGAGATCGGCTCTGTGCTTTGCGATGACCTAGAGGGGTGGGATAGGGAGGATGGGAGGGAGGCTCAAGAGGGAGGGGATATGGGGACATGTGTATGCATATGGCTGATTCTCTTTGTTGTGCAACAGAAACTAACATAGTACTGTGAAGCAATTAAACTCCAGTAAAGATGTATTAAAAAAAAAAATAATAAAAAAACTTGTATCTGGATGCCAGAGATGAGATTTGATATGAAGACAAATTTTCAAGTCACTCCTTTTCCAACAGTATAAACAATGTTGAAAGAAATGAAAACAGAGTGATCATCTACAGTAAAAGTATGTTTATATGAGAAAAGAACCCAGAACTGAGCCCTACGAGAAGCCATTTGAGAGAATGAAAAATATCCTTTACACACACATACACTTTATATACTTTTATCATACTAAGGAAATATCTTCCTGGCTCTAGTCTTCCAAGAATTTTTATGTATCAAGTATCGATAAAGCAAAGTAATTTTATAATACTTTAAAAAACATAATTTGAAGATTAAACAGACAAGATAAAATATGCTACAAGATAAAACAAAGTAAAAATTATCTTAGAATTATCTTCAGTTTTCAAATTATCCACCCTGCTGTTCCCAAGTACTAACAAGGATAATCCAAAGTTGGCCATAGGGTCTTTTGTTTTAACTTATTTAAATCCGGTTTTCAGACTTAACCACTCACATGAAAAATAAAACTTCAATTTATGAAAGTATGAAGTTGAAGTCTAAAATTCTGAATTTGGAGGGCAAATTTGAAAGTGCTATTGGCAGGTTTATTAAGCTAGTGTGACTGTGTGTGTATATAGACACACACACACACACACACTATATATATATATATATATATATATATATATATATATATATATATATGTATGGCAAATATCAGGAAGAGAAGCAGGAAAACTATGATGGTGATACTGATGACGATAAGAGTAAATATTTACTAACTGCTTATAATGTGTCATATTGGTTAAAATCAATCAGGCTTTTTCAGCCTCAGTACCATCGATATTTTGGGCCAGATGATTCTGTTGTGTGTGTGTGAGCGGGGAGACGGACGCTGTCCTGTTCATCTTAGGATGTTGTTAACTACATCCCTAACTTCTACTTATTATAATAGATGGCAGTAAGCATCCACCCAATTGTGATCAAAATATGTCTCCAGACAAATACCAAATGTCCCCAGGGGAAGGGGGTAAAATCACCCCTGGCTGAGAACGACTGGTCTAAAGGCTTTATATGCATTATTTCATGAAATCCTCACAATTGTCCTATGAAGCAGATATCACTAGCCCCCCCTTTTCAGATATTAAAGCATACAGAGGATCATTAAATTCTTGACAGTCTCATGGCCAGCAAGTGATATTTCACTATACAAACTCAAGCATGTCTGGCTCCAGAGTCTGTATTCAATCACCACAATATATTGGAATATGTAGAAATACACCCATTAGAGAGTAGACAGAACTTCCTGTTTCTCAGAATTACTTGGAGGATGAGAAATGAGGTGAAAATCTTTGCAGTCTATGGAGTACCGTGCAAGGACTATTCTGTATATTTAATAGTATTTATTACCAGCAGAACCAATAATAAACAATTTTTACTTAGAGTGCTTTTAATTCCCAGGAGAAACTGTATATTTTTTGCCTCCCTAGGAAACTTACGGTCAACAGGAACTTGTTTTTGTCGTTGGCTATCTCGCACAATACTGCCACCACTCTCACTGGAGCTGCTGTTCTGACGGGTTACATTTGCTGGGACCTTTGACACAGGAACAGGTGCTGAAGCAGAAGGTGGGAGGGGAACAGGAACAGGAGCTGGTGTTGGAGGAGGTGATGGAGCAGAGGGAATGTCAGTTGCTCTTGGACCATACTCCATCCTTTGTTTCTATAAAAAGACAAATCATTAATTCGGAATTGTGAAAATATAAAACTAGGCTAGGAAAACAAATTATACTTTGACAGGACCCTGTTGGCTATTTATTTGTAAACTTCCTTGCAAATCCATAGCAAATGTGTGTGTGTTAATATATATACATACATATATATGTATGTATAGACAGACATGCACAACCCTCCAATCCTACCTGGTGTAATAATTATTAAAAATATATTTTTAATATTCTACACATTTGCTCACAATCAAAAAGGATACACCAATAGCAAACATTAGTACTAATAATAGTAATAAATGTCAAGAAAACTAAATTTGAACCTGGAATCACACAAGATTAGGGTAGGTCAAAAGATTTCTGATTATTTTATAGTTGCTGTTAATAAGAACTTCTAACTGCGCTAGAAGGCTAAATATCAATAACAGAAAGCATTACTTACTCCTTATTTTAAATGTATATTATATTCAAAAGTGTTTAATTCTGCTGTTTCCAAGTAATTTGTTAAGAAGAGGGGTAATATTTCAGTAGATAAAAGGAGTATGCTTGAGGCTTCCCTGGTGGCGCAGTGGTTGAGAGTCCACCTGTCGATGCAGGGGACGCGGGTTCGTGCCCCGGTCCGGGAGGATCCCACATGCCGCGGAGCGGCTGGGCCCGCAAGCCATGATCCCTGAGCCTGCGCGTCAAGAGCCTGTGCTCCGCAACGGGAGAGGTCACAACAGTGAGAGGCCCGCGTACCACAAAAAAAAAAAAAAAAGGAGTATGCTTTAAAATAAACAAGTAATTTAAAAGTATTGTTAATTTTTTCAAGCCATATCCCTTTCTGCCATCATCTTAATGCTAATTTATTAAATTTAGAAAGTTTCCTTGTTAAAATAGGAATGTGGTGAGGGTAATGGTATGGTCTTTAATTAAAGGTTTATGACTATGAAATTGTTCTATGACAATTTCAAAGAACTGGAAAAAGAATAGATACATGTATATGTATAACTGAATCACTTTGCTGTACACCTGAAACTAACACAACATTGTTAATCAACTGTACTCCAAAACAAAATAAAAAGTTAATAAAAATAAATAAATAAATAAAAACAAAAATAATGAATTGTGACCAAGTTATCTAGGTTTGACCTAGAAATAAAAAGGGATTAAAAATTAGGAAATCTGTCTACATAATACAACATGTAAATAAAGTTAAAGACAAAAATTCTTAGAAAAAGAAAAAGTTAAGAGGATCCTGGACTTTTCATTATGTGAAACTACCTGGTATGTGCCTCCCTCTGGATTTTTTATTATGGGAATAAAAGCAACCCCCTAATTACTTAAAAAATGTTTATGACTACATGTCAAAAGCATATTATTAGGAAAAAAGTCCACAGGGGGATTTGTATTAAAAAAAGGTAGATGTGATAGAATATATAATATCTTTCAGTAATTTTTAAACCATGATTTAGGCTATTATAAAATATTATTTGTGCATCTTCCCTATTTAAACTACACACAATAGTTAAAACTTTAAACAAAATAATCTTAATAACTGAAATAAAATAAGTTCCAAATTCTCAAAAGGCAAATTTTTTGTATAGAATCAAAGATACAGAGCAGTGACTTATAATTTAGGTAAAGTTTAGATACTGCACTGGCACAATTTTAATTATTCTAAAATTCAGGATTAGTAGATGAAATACAAAAAGCAGGCCTTTTGGTAATCTGGTCCTTTGGCTAGAAGAGTATTTACATTTAGTTTCTAAATTGGCCCAAATATAAGGTCATATTGATTTTAAAAGAGGCCTTCCCAATTTCCACAGAGATCAAAAACATCAAAATACACACCACAGGCACACATCACTTTGTAATTCTTGCTTAAAAAACAACACACCACCCTCAAAGGCACCTTCACAGCAAATGAGTAACACCTGTGGAAACCAGAGAGGGGAGCAGCCCTGGTTCTCTGCTGTCTCTTTAAAAGCCACCGCTCACCTGCCAGTGGGTGGGGAAGGTGGGAGGGTGTGAAGCAAGGATGGGAGAAAGACTGAAAGAAGAGTTTATGTGCTGCTATTTCTTGGAGGGGGATGGGAGGGAGAGGGCGAGAGGCAAAGAGGAAGGGAATGAGTAGGGGTTAAATTCACAGAGCAAGCCATGGAGTTTGATGGGAGAGAAACAGATATTGCTGACCCCTCTGCAATTCAAGGCCTGGAAACATTTCTAACATATTCAATAATCGAGTGTATTATATTATTATTTTTATCATCCACAAAACAACGTTCCTATATTTGGGCCAATAAAATAGTTTGAGCAATCAAAATACAGCAAACATCACTGAAATGTAATACTTAGCACACACCAAAGTCATCAATGTATATGCAATGTACCCTTAACAAGAATGTCCTCGGCACATAATTTCATGAAGAGTTACTGAATTCTCACATTAGGATTTCAAAAGTGTCAGAGTTTAAATTACTGCTTTTAAAGCTTAAACAAAACAAAAAAATGCTATCAGGTCTGCATTCCATGATATGATTCACATTTTTTGCTTTCAGAAAAACAAGAACAGCTAGCGTTTGGCTAGCCATCAAATACTGTGAAAAACTGAAAACCTGTGTTATTGTCACAATCAGGCCTGCAGACAGGCTCACCAAATCTTCTGTGCCTTGTTTCACCCATCTGTCATTGCTACATAATGCAACTTTATCAGTATAACCTATCAGAACTACAGACTTAAATATTCATATAATATACAGAGAAACCATAGGAAAATTTTTCATGAATTAGGTCGTAATTTTATTTACTTGCATATTTCCCCCTTTTTCTTGGTCCTCCTTCCTGCCTCATGCTTCCAACCCCTGGAATGAAAAAGTGGGGGAAGGGCCTTCCTCAAATCATGATAACCTGTTCTGAAACAGAAACCAAGGTGGCTTTTCCATGGAGACTGATGTCATCCTCCACGAGGAGGAAAGGGAATCAGGAGTGACTCGTGAAATCACTTTGCTCTGTCCCCTGCTGTACCTGCTCCACTCCCTTTTACTTACCACCTAGTTACTGCTCTTCACTCTTCGCTATTACTGTCTCTTGGTTATATGAGGCTGAAGGTAGAGAACTGATGGCCCCTCAACTGATGGCAAGTCTTGGAGAGCAGAAGTCCACCCCAAACTTTCTTCTGCTGAACGAAGGGTGCTGAATCTCCAAATCCAAAAAGAAATCTTGACCGAGTGTTCCCAGTTTGCCTGGGACTCTCCGAGTGTCAGAACCAAGAGTCCCACATCTCTCCAAACCCCTCAGCTGTGAGCAAACTGGGATGATGGGTCACCTTGGTGTGGCTGTACTTTTGTACGATCACTGTCACTTCCTAACTCTTGCCTTTTATCTCTCACAAATATAAAGTTCTGCTTAAAACAAAATCTCTTTGTTTTTTTCTTTCTCTGAAAGAAGTCAGAATTACTAGACCCTGTGGAAAATGTACTTTTCTGTTGATAATTAAGTCCAAATGAGTCACTTTTCTTTAGCCACTAAAGCTGAGTAGAAATTCTCAAGGATTAAAGAAAGAGATGTGTAGATAAGCTCCTGATTCATGCAAGATACTGCTTCAGAAGGGAATTTATGCAAGCAAGCCCAACAAAGCCAGTAAAATTGAACTGTTCTTAAAAATGGAATCTACACATTTTTTCCTCTAAATTTAGTCTCTTTGGCACTCTGCAGTGAAAACTAGGCACAGCTGGAACATTTGGAGGGTGTTAAGTCCGGAGATTGAATCCAAAAAATTACATTAAAAAGAAGTGCCTTGAGGGAACAAATATGAGTTACCTCTGACAGCTCGCCAAGTAATTGCTATTAGGAAAATGGAGCAAATCACATCAAATGAGAAGATTTAACATAGGAGATGGAACTAGATAATATCAATTATACTTTACATCAAATATCAGAAACCGTGAGCAAATTAGTTTTTGACAGTAAGATTACCTCCCAACAAATCAACCAGGGAAGGAGCCTGTAAATATATAATTAATTTCCACCACTATCTAGTCATGGAAAACTAATTATATAGGCTCACACTACAGTATAAACCATGTAGAGTATTTCAGTAGATATTTGTGTATGAGTACTGTGTTTTAAAAATATTAAGATAAAGGTTCATCTTATTCTTATAGCTTATAAAGAATTCAATTAGAGTATATTTAATGTAAGACTAACTCTTAAGCTGATTTACAAAAGGAAATATATATCATGGTGTGTTTTAGTGAACTTTAGTTGAACCTGTAAGCAGTTAAACAAACAAAATTTTATAATTCTGTAATATGCCTTTTGGGCAGTAATTTATATGGAAAGAGAGAGATAGTAGGTATTATTCAAATTATTGCAAGAAGTTATTGGGAAAAATGTCAACACGTGAAGCAGAATAAAAAGTAACCATCCCTGTCTAAAGACCATGCCTCTAATTGATAGATGAACAGAGTGTTCTAAGATGAACTTAAAAAAATTTTTTTAAGAATGGAATATTATCAGGAAGTTGGTCTGCTGGAATGAAAATAAAGACATCTTTAGTAAAACTGTCCTCTCTGTCCAGCAGTATCTGAATATCTGGATTGAGCTTGAAAAACAGAGCATTCATAACAGGAGGTAAAATTAGTAGTGCTAGTGGTCTACTATTCACCTGAAGAAAACATTTCCACTTTCAACTTAGGGCTACTTTAACATGTATATAGAAAAATAATAAAATTTTATATCTAGACTGGATTGTGGAGATCATGAAACTTGGCCCCTTCCATTTCACAGCTCAGCAAATTGGAGCAGAGAAAATGAAAATGCTTTCTTTAAGGTCATACAGCTAGTCAGTGGCAGAGCCAGGACTAGAATCCTCATGCACCAGGACCTAGACTGGAGCTGTTTCCACAATATCATAATATCTCTTGCTCGGAAACAGAGCAGATGGGGAAACTTTCTGTTGAATTTACAGGACCATAATGACCAGACACTCAAAATTATTTGCATCTTATAGAGTAAGCATATCTATAATAATAATAAGCACGTGGACTTCATAATTAATAATAAATAAAAGAGTTCTTTAGTCAAGCCTCTGAAGATATTGGAAATACTATAAGGGCAGGGATTGGCTTCTGCTCTTGGTGTACGACATGGGAATCTACGTTGGCAAAAGGGTGATTCTGGTAGATGAACAGTCAAAGCGCTAGAGGTCAGGGAATCAAGTCAAAAGACATATCGAAACTTGATGTGGCAGGTGGTTTCCAGGTGGGCAGGAAGTACCCTGGAGGTCCATGTGTTGCCCAGCAAAAGTACTCTAAAGTCCTGGAATGTTCTATAACAGAATCTTCATCAAAAGATATGTCATTTATCTTCATTTCTCCGTAATCTCTCATAAACATTTACTTCCTTGTCCCTGTGGTTTCAACCAATCTATTTTTTTTATGTTCCACATCTTTCGAAAATTCTTTATTACCTCCCTCCCCTTCATTTTTAAAACTCTGCTGAAACCCTGGTGAAAAACACTTTCGGTGGGAACGGTAGTCTTTACTGAGCTGTAAAAAATCACTCCAAATGTGAGGATATTAAATAGCCTGGACTCGCAGGGACATCAGGTGGCAACTCAACACCTATTGGTGACTGGTGCCAGGTATGAGCATCCCTGCCAACAGAGAGAATCTCTAACCAACAGTGTGTGAACTGCAGGCAAGGGCTGCTCTTGTGCCCTTCCCCCAGCAACTGCCATTATTTCTACATATTTATTTACAGGAGGTATAAGTGTATGAAACTAACAGTCCTAAGTCTGTGGCTTTTTAAAATTTGGTGACTTGTAGATGCTATGTGGAAATCGTTCACATCTAATTCCCTTATGCCCACCGTTCCAAAAAAGCCTACTTTCTAAGTGAATTACATAGTTTGGATTATTTTCTTAAACGATTAAAAAATGAAAGAATTAATGAAACCCAAGTGATGGAGGCATAAAGCAAAAACCCAATTCCAAGGGTGATGACTGATCAGATCAACTTTGATCACAAGACAGTGCAAGGTAAACCTATTCTGAGAAAGTGTCACTTTAAGCATTCATACGGTGAAAAACTATATGTCTGGACAAAATGGGATATCAGTCTTTTTTTTTTTTTTTTTGAGAGTTATGTTTTATTCAGCAGACTTTGATCACAAGACAGTGCAAGGTAAACCTATTCTGAGAAAGTGTCACTTTAAGCATTCATACGGTGAAAAACTATATGTCTGGACAAAATGGGATATCAGTCTTTTTTTTTTTTTTTTTTGAGAGTTATGTTTTATTTAGCAGGAATTTTTAGGACTTCAAGCCTGGGAGGCAGCATCTCAAGTAACCCTAAGAGAACTGCTCGTAGGAGGCAAGTGGGGAAGCCAGGTTATATAGAAGTTTTGTAACAAAGGGCAGGCAGTTGGGAACATCAAAAGATTATTGTAAATTAAAGAAAACCAGATATTCCAAGTTAAGGAATTTAGCGCCTCTTTTCTAAGCACTATTCCTCATGACAGTCGAGCATATCAGAGCATAGGTTCTGATTCCAGAGTCCTGGGACCCCACTCTGGCTTCATGTGGCCACGCGACTGTGGGCAAGGCACTTCTCTGTACCTAATTTTCGTCATATATAAAACGTGCTTACTTCACAAGGTTGTTGTAGGAATTAAATATACTGGTATTTGCGAAGTCCTTAAAGGACGTGGCATACAGCCTGAGCATCTTTCTGTAGTATGGTACAGGGATCCAAAATGTTTTTGTGAGAAATTTCTTTAAACTTCTGTAAAATTTTGATGTCATTGGATGGACGAGACAGGGCGAAAAGTGTCAGCCACTTCTGAGCAGAGAGAGGGTCACTGCTCCTGATACACAAACACAAAGGGAGGGGCAAAGCCAGGGCAGATGGCCTGGATATTTGATTCTGGGAGGCAGAGGCTTTAATGGAGGAACTGCTCAGTCCTAGGATTTCTGTCTTTCTTTTCATCAAGTGCGAGATGCTGGCACTCAATAAATATTTGTGGGGTGAATGAATGAAAAGGTAAATAAGACATAGAGTCGCTTTTGATATGTTTGTAATCCAGTGGAGTTCTATGAGATTAGGGTGTTAGGACTACCTGAATCTATAGAAATATGGTGGTACCTTCACTGTCATTCTGAAATAAGCTGCAGGATTATTCTTTAGATATTTTAGATAAAAGTGTCTGGTAACGCTGTTGTAGAGATATAAAATAATTGGCATATATTTCTGAGAGTGATTTTTTTTTCATCATATTCTATCTAGTCATTTTTTCTGGGTGTGTCATAAATGCTTTGAGAATAGGAATCCTTTTAGAGTCATATTTATGCCAGATAACACATAGCAGATTCTCAAGCTTGCTTATTAAAATTTTACAAGATTTCGGTGGTTTTGTTGGGCTGAGACCAAATATTTCAGGAGATGTTAAAAAGTAGATTGTTTTTAATACCATTTAAAAGTAGAGCTTTCAGGGCTTCCCTGGTGGCGCAGTGGTTGAGAGTCCGCCTGCCGATGCAGGGGACGCGGGTTCGTGCCCCGGTCCGGGAGGGTCCCGCATGCCGTGGAGCGGCTGGGCCCGTGAGCCGTGGCCGCTGGGCCTGCGCGTCCGGAGCCTGTGCTCCGCAACGGGAGAGGCCGCGGCAGTGAGAGGCCCGCGTACCGCCAAAAAAATAAAAAAATAAAAATAAAAAATAAAAAAAAATAAAAGTAGAGCTTTCAACCTAAACACACACACACACACACACACACACAGCTTCTATACACATTTCTACATACATCACTGCATTTAGAGCTGTATCCAGAAAATTTCAGCAGACAGTCAGATAGTGTTGAAACGTTTAAAAGGAAACAGCCCGAACAAGCAATCCCTACAAGCTTCTATTTACATAAAGTAGCCAAACAAACTCCTGAAACTTGTGAGCACTTAAAAAATTTCTTGGTTTTGCCAAAGTTGACAAAAATATAAGCTGAGGCTCTGTGCAAGAAAGGAGAAATAATTTTATGTTCTCAAAAAGTACTCTACCTATGATATGTATTAATAGTTTTGGTTCAGCTTTACACAGAAGCAACCTTTAAACAGAGTAGTCAACTTATGGCCCAAGCCGGGAATCTAAATTGAAGAAAAAAACGAGACTGAACAGTTAACAGGAAAGGTAAGAGAGGTTAAATTCCCTAGGAAACCTCAGGTGGGGAGAATACTTAGAATTCACGTTAGTATTTGCAAGTTTTAGGGTATCTTATTTTATGGGAGTTTGCCATTCCTAGCAACCATGCACACAAATAAAAACAAATTTGGCTAAGTGTCTCTAACATTTTATATATAAAATCTGGGCTTCTGCTCACATACAACAACTAGGGATATCCTTTGTAAATAGTGCTTCGTACTGTTTGTCATGAGTTAAATATTAAAAACAGTTCAGGGGCTTCCCTGGTGGCGCAGTGGTTGAGAGTCCGCCTGCCAATGCAGGGGATGCAGGTTCGTGCCCCGGTCTGGGAAGATCCCACATGCCGCGGAGCGGCTGGGACCATGAGCCATGGCCGCTGAGCCTGCGCGTCCAGAGCCTGTGCTCCGCAACGGGAGAGGCCACAGCAGTGAGAGGCCCGCGTACCGCAAAAAGAAAACAAAAAAAAAACAAAACAAAAAAACCCAGTTAATATAGCTCAAAGGGTATGCACTCCATCACTGGTTTAGGCATACACTCTTTAACACTGCTTAAGGCATTCAGTGAAAACCTCTATAGGAAAGAACACAAAGAATTGGTATTTACAAACCAGACAGAAGCCTATATTATGTCAGGTAACCACATCACAAAAATCAGAAAAGAAAGAACTTAGGAAAGAAAAAGGTATTAAGTCTAAGTTAGAAAATTCACTTCAAAAATCCATGGGAAATGGAGTAGACCATACCTTGAATAACTCAAACTCCTTCTTTGGCATCAATAGCTAATGACAAATGATGAACATAACATAAGTACATAATATATATGCACATCAGGCCAGCCCAAACATAAGCACAGCAAACAGAATTCCCACTGCCACCGCTTGAAGTTATCAAGATCTATAAATTGTACATCAATCCTTTATTTTAAATGTTTCCTTGATTCTCGAATTCTAATAAGGCCAGAAGTCTCTCTGGATGAGTGCAGGGCCTGCGCTGGGCTTGAATGCCGTGAGGAGGCAGAAATCCTTACAGAATGGTCATAGCAGCACGTGACCACAGTTCTAGGTTTGGACAGTCTGCATTTTACTTAGCCTAGGCAGGAAATTTCACTATTTCACTGCATATTCTATGCAGCTTCAGCTTCTGCGCAAATATATGACATCATTATGGGGTCAGATGTGATCTTTTGCTCAAGATTCTGAAAATGAAAAGAATTTTCCTGGGGGCATGAGAAAGTAGCTACCACAGGTTCGGAGGCTAAGCATGGGACCGTCCATCCATTCCGTCTCTGCCGGCAGGTGTGATTCTAGAGATCCTGTCACAGATTCAAGAGCACATGGAGGCGGCCCTGGTCTCTTGTGATTACCACATCTGAAGATAATGGTGCTGAAACTTGGGTGGAGGGTCTACCATGTGAAGGCAGTTTTTAAAAAAGGATTAGGATTCGGTAGTTGGAAAGTTGAAAGCAAACAGGCTATAATCAAAGTCTATATAGAGGATGAGAGCAAAGGCTGGTGAAGATGAACTGGTAGACACTCCAGCCACTGTCTCAGCGCCATCCTCTATCAGGCCCCTTGGGTAGGAGGGCTCTGGGTAAGAGTAAAGAGGCAAAAATACTATTTCTCCAAATGTCAAAAATATTATAGGGTAGAAGAAAATAGCATTCAGAGGAACAGTCACTGAGATAAACATTTTGAGCAGTTTCCTGAAGAAGTAAGTCAGAAAAACATATGTATAATTCTTCCTTATGTCCCCAGCCACTGTCCCCCCGTTGCCTTAGGAAAAAGGTATAAATTATACAGTCAATTAAATCTCAAAATGACTAATACATAAAAAGTGTTTAAGTCCTGCTTAGGAAAGATGAATTTGAAAATTCGAAAAACTTAAATTTTGCTCAAAAATTGTAATTACCTGTATGGTATGCGTGTAAGGTGGATCCGCACGCCCCAATCCAGACTCTGGAGGTCTCACGATATCCAAAATGTTGTTTGGCACAAATCCAGAATCTCCACTTGCATTTAGAACTTTCCACCATTGCTTCCTATCGTCAAGGATCTGTCATCATGCAAGAAAGTAAAGGCGGCATTTCTGTACCAAAACCGAACTATGAAGGAAGTTCGATTTTTATTCTTAGACCAAGAAAACGCTTTCACTTTTAATATGCTGACTCAGCATCAACATACTGTGGGTTAAATGATTGTCAGGAATTACACTAAGAATTACAATTACTAGTATAGAACAGCTTTGGTACCACTCTACCCAAGGTCCATATCACCTCCCAAGAATGCTTAGCCATTTGCAGTACTTGAAGTACTTAAGATGAGTTACTTGGAAAAAGTCTATTGTCTCCATCCTTAGAATAGAGAGGAAAGGTATAAAAACATTTTTTTTTTTACTATTGTAGCTATGCCATATTATATACTAAAGAACATGAAGTCTCAGTTATAACTGAGGAAAGAAATTTGAGAGTCATGGTAGATTATTCCCAAAACCAGTAGCACACTCACTGCTGGTTACATTTGTGCAAGGGTACTAAAATAGGAAGGAGGGAATGTTTTCTCTTATTAAAATACTATGGTGCCTCTACACCTGAAGTGATAACCAGCCTTGATTCCAGAATGAATAAAGGCCAGAAGAAGGAAGAGGGCAAAGTAAGCCAAGAAATCCAACCCCACCCCCCAAAGAAACAAAAAACAGATAAAGCAGCCACCCTGCCTAAACAGATATAGGTATCTATAGTATGCTGTGTATCCTTGGTAAAACAAAATAACACTGAAGAATAATTTCTTGACCTCGGCATTTCTTTGAGGAAGGTTTAGATATATACCAGAAAAGGAATACGACAAATCTACTTTATTAAGAGTATAAAAAGGGTAAAAAGGCAGTTTAAGTCCTGCTTAGGAAAGATGAATTTGAAAATTCGAAAAACTTAAATTTTGCTCAAAAATTGTAATTACCTGTATGGTATGCGTGTAAGGTGGATCCGCACGCCCCAATCCAGACTCTGGAGGTCTCACGATATCCAAAATGTTGTTTGGCACAAATCCAGAATCTCCACTTGCATTTAGAACTTTCCACCATTGCTTCCTATCGTCAAGGATCTGTCATCATGCAAGAAAGTAAAGGCGGCATTTCTGTACCAAAACCGAACTATGAAGGAAGTTCGATTTTTATTCTTAGACCAAGAAAACGCTTTCACTTTTAATATGCTGACTCAGCATCAACATACTGTGGGTTAAATGATTGTCAGGAATTACACTAAGAATTACAATTACTAGTATAGAACAGCTTTGGTACCACTCTACCCAAGGTCCATATCACCTCCCAAGAATGCTTAGCCATTTGCAGTACTTGAAGTACTTAAGATGAGTTACTTGGAAAAAGTCTATTGTCTCCATCCTTAGAATAGAGAGGAAAGGTATAAAAACATTTTTTTTTTTACTATTGTAGCTATGCCATATTATATACTAAAGAACATGAAGTCTCAGTTATAACTGAGGAAAGAAATTTGAGAGTCATGGTAGATTATTCCCAAAACCAGTAGCACACTCACTGCTGGTTACATTTGTGCAAGGGTACTAAAATAGGAAGGAGGGAATGTTTTCTCTTATTAAAATACTATGGTGCCTCTACACCTGAAGTGATAACCAGCCTTGATTCCAGAATGAATAAAGGCCAGAAGAAGGAAGAGGGCAAAGTAAGCCAAGAAATCCAACCCCACCCCCCAAAGAAACAAAAAACAGATAAAGCAGCCACCCTGCCTAAACAGATATAGGTATCTATAGTATGCTGTGTATCCTTGGTAAAACAAAATAACACTGAAGAATAATTTCTTGACCTCGGCATTTCTTTGAGGAAGGTTTAGATATATACCAGAAAAGGAATACGACAAATCTACTTTATTAAGAGTATAAAAAGGGTAAAAAGGCACCACCAGGGAAGCCCCAAAATACTTCTTTTAATCATTAAATGGCCATTAATAGATTTAACAACATAATTTTAAAATACTTTTATATAATATAATAAAACCCGGTATATCAACAACGTAATAATATTCTCTTCGTTTCAATAATGAAATAATAACTTTAGTTATTTTTGAACTAATTTTACTCCCTAATCTTCTCCTCCATTTACATCCCCACATTTCCTTTGTAAGAGAAAAAGCAGGAAGGCGCTAATAGGTAATCTATTACCTCTAAAATATCATCCTTTTGAACTGAGAGCTCACTGTTGTTCCTTGCCACAAAGTCATACCTGGATTTGGCATATTTCTTGGGTTGTAGATCATAATTTCTACAAAAAGAAAGAAGAAAGATAATCACTCTGCTAGCTTTTCCTAAAGGCTGAAAGCAGAAGTAAAACACTAAGGCAAGCCAACGCCTACCAGAAACCATTTGCACAAGTTATTTAGATAGCAGTTAATCTTATTATATTTTATAGAGTATGAGAATATGAGTACTTCATTTGATTATATTTTGGAGATTTTACCATTAAAATGAACGAACTATGGCTAGAGTAAAAATAAATAATGCAAAATTACAAAGCTAGATTAGTGCTAAGCTAAATCTAGAATGCAAATCTATGAATTCTCTGTCCATTAAATCTAATATCCAAAATACTGGATACTGCTTTGTTAGCCAGCATTTCTGCCATGAAAGAACCAGGATAATGGTCAATGTTACCATTTTTCATAAAATTAAAGGAGACTAAAGATAATGTCCAAAGTAGTAATTTAAATTATATGTTGATTTCACTAATTCAAGCAATGTCTTCAATTCATTAACCAAACATATATGAAAAAATTATGACTAAGTGTCAATATTCAGGAAAGCTCTATCCAGTTATCCAAATTGCAAAGGAAGGTATGGATTAAGTACAAGAGCAATAACACTTCTTAGTTAATTTGTTAATTAATTAATTCACTATAGACTTATTTTAAGAGTAAGAACAGGTGTATTTTTTTAAAAAAGCAAACTTTAGGGTAAAAAGGCACCACCAGGGAAGCCCCAAAATACTTCTTTTAATCATTAAATGGCCATTAATAGATTTAACAACATAATTTTAAAATACTTTTATATAATATAATAAAACCCGGTATATCAACAACGTAATAATATTCTCTTCGTTTCAATAATGAAATAATAACTTTAGTTATTTTTGAACTAATTTTACTCCCTAATCTTCTCCTCCATTTACATCCCCACATTTCCTTTGTAAGAGAAAAAGCAGGAAGGCGCTAATGATGTTTGGTCATCCTTCCTCTGTCAAGTGGCCATTCTGCTTGCTGCCCACCAGGATCGTCTGGAATACTGAGTCACAGCAGGGCCTGCGGGACAGTTGTGGGCACAGTATATCTTGTCATCATAGGTAATCTGCTACCTCTTGGATAGTAACTCCAGGAGAAGAGAAACAGGAACAAAGGAAAATCATAGCCTGTAAACCATATTGGCAATTTTTGGTATATTAAAAAACGAAGAAAATGTGGAAAAAGTGAAATTATGGCCAAATAATTATTATATATTATTAACAATAATAAATTTTAAAATGTGTTCCCTGGATTTCCTATCCCATCTCTAGTTTTGTATGATCACGTTCCATTAAAATTTCATTTGAGGGGGAAACGGGTTTCAATCACTCCAAAGGTTAGCAAAACAGTAGTAAATTCAGTTTTCTATCTTTCTCTCCTCCCTCATGTTCTTCTCTCCAAATCATTGCTGATAACAGAGAGTTGAATGTACTGTTTAGCAAAGGGAAGGATAACTCTCTGCCACTGTGTATATGAATCAGTGGGTTGGTTAAAAGAAAAGTTGACTGTAGTTCTCGTTGAAGTCTTTGCTATCTTGCCTGTCTCAGAGGTGACTGCCCAGCATGCACTTGCAAAGTGCTTTAGAATTTACAAATATTTATGGTTTATAGTTTCTTGCCCTCTATAGATTAAATGTGGGTATGACACTGACCATAGTTATCAATCTGAAAATCACACTTTGTAATTTTTCAGATGTACCAAAGTTTCTTAAGAGATCTACAATGTATCAAAATGCATGGTCTCCGTTCCTGATTTGGAGTTATAGATACCCACCTGATACAGAGTGGACACAGAGGTGGCAATAATCTGAGACTTCTCTAAAACATGAATTGCTTTTGAATAGCAGTGAACTATAATCCATCAAAGGTGAGGGTGCTAAATTCAATAGGTGGTTTCCCTAAATGACATTGTAATTTCACTGAAGAGTGAATATACTTCATACGGTATTTACTGCATTCCTGGCATGCAATGGAGTTTAAGATGAATAACAATTACTGAAAAAACGAATTCCAAACCTCTGTATTACGTATCAGACCAGAACTTTCAGACAGTTTTTTCAATAATCATGACAAATTCTCCTAGCAACATCAATGATCCAGGTGTCTATTAAACTATCCAGCTCCTATTATAATAGCCCAGGGGAGAAATTCGACCCATAAAGGCAACTGAGATATACAATTTACTCCTTTAAAAAAAATTATTTCTCTGGCTAAATACTGACAGTCTTAAGATCTATATACTTGAATATCCCTTCATGGAATTTCCTTCACTAATCTGAAACAATTTCTAGAATACTGGCAGCTAAGACAGAGAAAAAGGAAAAAGAAAGTACTAGGATGAAGGAGTTTCTCAAGAAGAATTGCCATGAAATAATTTTTAAACTTCAAAACTGATTTTCACCTGTATCTCCTAAAAATTGAATCTACAATTCAAACTTCTTCGATATGTTGGCATTTTCAAAATGTATTATGCATTGACGACTTTTCTTTGTACTGAATTTAATACGTTACTGGTGCCCTTAGAATAATAACTGTATAATTCCCACATCATTTTACTTAAGTATTACCTCTGTAATCACTCCTGACAAAAAAACCAAAATTTTAAATCCCACCTTCTTTAGATTCTACTAAGAAAAGAATATACTGAAGAGAAATTAAGGGCATGTAACACTCATAGTAAGACAGGCTTTGAGGTAGGAAAGTACCTCAACGTGGGGTAGGACAAGCTCTCTACCCCACTTCATCTTAATGATCATTCTCCCATATCCTTGTTATCAGTGTTTCACCTTTTTTCTTTCTCTTATGTGTATGGGTTGGCCTCTATGTAAACCTCACATGCAGTTTACACTGCAAACAAGATTGAAAAAGTGACCCTATTTCAATCCAATTTATTTCTTCCCCATCTCAATTCTCCATTTTTGCCTATATTGAATTTTTGGAGAGAGAAAAATATGGGAAAATAAATGAAATGTAAAACTGGAAAGTGAATATAAAAAGTGAAATGGTAAAAATGGCAAATAAGGCATTGATTCTGTTTAAATATTCAGTTTATACTTAGTTTAAATACTTCTATCTAAAGGAAGGTTTGTTTGTTTTTATTGGGGGAGATAAAGATGGAAATTATTTCCTTTAAAAGTTACAGAGCTGGAAAGATCCTTAGAGACCATCTGGTACAAACTAGAGAGTTTCAAAACAATTCTTCTTAATTCACAGATTCTGTCAGAGGCATCTTTTAAAAATTGGAAAGTTGTCCAATGGCATTTGCACTAAGTTAGAATTATAGACTGGAGACTTTGCTCATCAAAGCCAGCTCTATAAAGGAACAACTGAAATTTTAACAAACAATTAATAGATGGAAAGCTCAAAGAAGTAGTGAACAGTGCAGACACTAGCATCTCCATTTGCACTAAACCAGAGATAATCATCCACAGCTCTCCAAATGATGCCCATGAAATGTTACCTATCTACATGGCATTGAGGAGTTGGCTTAAAAGCAACAGCGGCTTCCCCTTGGTCCAGATGGGGCCCTCTTCCATAAATGTTATTGAATACTGTGTACCCATCAGCTGGAGGATACTCTGATACACTGGAGTGCTGAAAGACAGAGAAGGAAAGATTAAAGAATCACCAATACTATTTGAATGAGCACTGACATCAGTTAACAAGAACCCTCCACTACACTGTGGTCAGTTTCATTTTCAAGTGATTGACTATTATATGTTAATAAATTATGAAATGAGGGTTTTTGTCCAAGACCTATTTATAATAAGAAAAGTAATTAGTGCAAAGACTAAATCTTAATTCAGGAAATAGCCAATGCTTTTATTGTATAAAAGCAATAAATTCTTTCCTCTGGAATTTCAGTAATAGGTGATTTTGGTATTAGGCAGACTTTAACAGCTTGTAAAAAATAAAACTGGTTTTAAAACAGCAACAATGAAACCCTTAACTTTTGCTTTCTATGTTTAAGAAACAGACCTTTACCACCCTAGCAAAGTAAATACCATCACATGAAAATCATCTGAACTCTATGCGTTAAAATTATACCACCCTCTCTCATTATTCTCATTTTTTAAATGTACATGGACACTATTTTTTATGTTTTTTAAATGGCAGCACTATTATCAGATTTACTGTTAAGGAAAACACAGAAATGCAAAAACACATTGATCTTGAGAGTCAATAGTCCAGGATAAGACAAAGCTGGAGCCACTTCTTTTTGCAGTTAACACAATGCAGACATGAGCCTAATGGGCTACCAGGAAGGAGAACCGAAATCTATGGGTCCCATGAAGCCGCATGGCTTTAAAGCTATGGGGCAAAAACAAAGAAACAAACCAAAAAAGTTCATCTATGAATTTTGTATTGTTTCCGTATGTAAAATGAAGTATATGGTGGATGCACAACAGACCCTAAAGCGTTGGAATTTCAATTGTTTATGGATTCACTGGGACAAAATATTTGAAACTGGGAATGTTTTAGAAAAGTTCTGAATGCACGTTTACTGTAGTTAATTCAAATGACAACGTTGGCAGGAGTAGGGCTGAGTTCATCCACAGACAGTGTAGGTGAGGTGTCTCCAATGGACAGCTATTGATGTCAAAGTACCCACATTATATTACTCCTGTGGAATATATATCAGGATACTGCACTTGACGTACAAATACAGATAAACAACTTCTACCATTTAAATACCTTAGCTTAAACCAGCAACAAAGTGAAAAGGCAATCTATAGCATGGGAGAAATCATATACCTGATCATATATCTGATAAGAGGTTAATATCCAAAATAAATAAAGAACACATACAACTCAATAGCAAAAAGCAAATAATCCAGTTAAGAAATGGGCAGAGGAACTAAAAAGACATTTTTCCAAAGACATACAAATGGTCAACAGGTATATGTAAGGGTGCTTAGCATCACTAATCATCAGGGAAATGCAAATCAAAACCACACTGAGATATCACCTCATACCTGATAATAGCTATTGTCAAAAAGACAAGAGAGAACAAACATTGACAAGGATGTGGAGAAAAGGGAACCCCTGTGCCCTGTTGGTGGGAATGTAAATTGGTGAAGCCACTATGAAAACAGTATGGAAGTTTCTCAAAAAAATTAAAAATAGAACTACCATATGATTCAGCAGTCCCACTACTGGGTATAATACTGAAGAAAATGAAACTAGGAGCTCAAAGAGAATTCTGAACCCCAAGGTTCACTACAGCATTATTCACAATAGCCAAGATATGGAAACAACCTAAGTGTCCATCACAGATGAGTGGATAAGTAAGATGTGGTATGTATGTATATACAATGGAATATTATTCAGCCATGAGAAGGAAGAGAATCCTGCCATTTACGACAACATGGATAAATCTTGAGGACATTATACTAAGTGAAATAAGAAAGACAAACACCACATGACATCACTTATATGTGGAATGTAAAAAAAAGAGTCAAGCTCATAGAAACAGAGAGTAGAAAAGTGGTTGCCAGAGCTACGGGTGGGGGACAGAGGGAGAGGTCGGTAAAAGGGTACAAACTTTCAGCTATAAATGAATAAGGTCTAAGGATCTAATAAAAATGTGGTGACTATAGTTGATGACACTGTATTATATAATTAAAATTTTCGAAGAGAGTGGAACTTAAATGTTCTCAACAACAACAGATAAATATGTGAGGAGATGGATGTGTTATTTAGCTACATGGGGGGGAGTCCTCTCACAGTGTATACATATATCAAATCATTACAATACACACTTTAAATATCTTATATTTTTATTTGTCAATTACACCTCCATAAAGCTGGAATTAAAAAATAAAATAAAGAACAAATGGCTTAATTAATTCAGTTTATCACTTCCCTAGGAGAGACCAGAGGCACTACATGATCAGGCCATTTTTTTTGTTGCTGTTAAATGCTGTCATAAAAGGGAGGAGTTGAGGAAACAGAATCACCCACACCTTCTGCCTGGCTCTGAACATAACAGTGAGGTTGGACAGTATGAAGTCACTGGGTCCTGAGAGTGACTGGGAATATGAGAAGGGAGGAGAGAAATGATGACAAGTGACTGACTGTGATGACTACACAACACTGCTCAAGGGCGGCTGCTGCTTCAGAGGAAGGAAAGAAGCTGAGTACTGCCACCCATATTTGTCATGCCTTGTCACCTATGCCACCAGATCCTGAATCACCCAAGTCTTGTTCTGAATGCATTTATTATAGGTGCAATAAAGTATAATAAAATCTCTCTTCTGGGGATGATTGCATGTTACACATTTTTAAGTCACCATTACTTTGGTCTCTTTTCCAACAAAATCTTAAGGTATAAAATCCCATAGAACTGCTAGCAGGTGCTTTTCAATTCTTTTTTTTTTTTTCAAACCTCTGAATAAGTGCTTAAGCCATAAAATGGACAACAGTTTACAAGAGGAAAATGATAACTCATTACGAGGAAGAATTCTCAATAATTCTTCTTTTAAAGTTACTTATTCTCTGAGAGTAGACAAACTTTTACACTGGAAGCCAGAACACATTACTCTCTCTTTAAATAAACAAAGGGAAAAAGAACTCACAAAAGTGAATTTCTGAGGCATGCATTATAAAGTGGATATATTTTCTTATTTAAGATATGAGGACTGTAAACTAGAAATTTCTATGATTTGAAAATACTCAGCCGTAACTGTGGCAACAGCAAGTGTACCATAATTTCATGTTTGATTACATTTTTTTACTCTAGAAAAGTTTCCCTTTACGAGGAAGGAAAATTCATTGTGATGAGGTCTGAACTATAAAATACAGCTAGGGACATATGTCTGCTAACCTGCACCCAGAACTGTGAGGTCACCTTCTTAATCACTCAGTTAGAGGGAAGGGCAGTTACAGAATCCACCCGTGCCATTATATGCAGCCAGAGGAAAAACAATTACAGCAGAAAAATACTACTTTCAGAGAAGTATATTTGCTTTACTTTTAAAGTTTCAGAATTTAAGCAATCTTCTATAACACTATGGCTATTGTCGAAAGAAACGATTTTAAGAAATTTAATTTATATAAATGTTTCTCCCTAAAAGTGAGGATATACTCTAGTTTCCTAATTCATTCCTTGATATCATATTTGCCACACTGTAAATACCCACAGGGACCGGAGAAGATTAATCTAAGGAACTAAATAAAGGAAATGAACAGGACTTCAAGGAGGACCTAGTCATTAATTTTCTGTTGCTTCTTTAAACTAGACCTCATTCATCTAACTCCTTGGGTTGTGATCGTCTGTTCAGTTTGGTTCAGCTTTAGGCAGTATTTAATTTTCTTTTCTGTCAGAACAAGAATTGTCATAGAAAAATCATTTTTAAGGAATGTGAAGAGATAATCATACCCAATTTCAACCCCTCAATTTGTTCCCCCAATAAATCATAATCTAAAGCTTACTAAAGATCATAAAAGATACACTATATTTTATGATATCCTCAGGATGTAAGAGTGTTATAAATCATCATTTGGACCTGGGACTGGAGTCCAGGAGAAGCTTTGGCCCTTCTAGCCAGGCTGATAGGACTTCGGGAGGTTTAGAACGAGGCCAAAAAAATAAAAGAAAGAAAGAAAGAAATGGGACATTCAGGAAAGAGCTGCTTGGGAGGCGCTTAAAGGTCCTGGGTCAAGGAACTGACTTGAGGGTCTGATGATAGGAGAGGAAAATAGAAAGAATAGGCCAGGCAGCAGTGGGGCAATTCCCTGATAAGCAGGGAAAGCACACAGTCCAAAGGACGGGACCACCAGGGCTCAAGGAGAAGAGCTGGCAGGCTGTGAGGTGTGATACGGGCTGGGTTTGGGCTTCACAGGGAAACAGAGCAACTGTCACCATGACAAAGAGGTGAGACGTACCTAAGAGCAGCAGGACATCTAGTCATTGATTTGAGAACAATCTTCAGATCAGTAAAGTGAGAACTCACAATCAGAATTACAAGAGAACACACAGATTACTGCACTTCCCACAAAAGATGATATTGAAAGACTACCTCTGTGGATAATCTTTTTGTTTCTTGCTTGCGATGCTGTTCTGCTGCGTTTGCCACGGGCTCAGTCAGTTGATAGAGATCCGGCTCCACTGATGTTCCCATGAAGTTCAGCATCGGGGGCTCCCAACCACTGCGGAACCGTGGGACATAGGGTGGGATAAACTGTTCTTTTGGCCACTCTGCTCTGCAAAAGAACATTAAGACATACGAACAGCAAAATTAAGAAACACCTCCATGCTCAAAACGATCTTCAGTAAGGCTAGCCACAAAAAAACAAAAACGAATAACAACGAAAACAATTCACGCGTAGTCTGCCCTCTTTCTATCCAAAGAGAGAAAGTAAACATGTTTATGCTAGTATTTGATGCTGATACAATGAAAGGAAGTCTGAATTCTACTTTATGATCTGCTTTCACTACATTGCCTCAATTCTCCATTAATTCAACCTTTTAACATAAGTATACATCTTGGACAGTTTGAGAAAGGAATGTGAAGCTAGAAGTCTGGTAAGAACTTAGGACATAAGCTTCTCTAAGCATCAAGTCGTTTCTGATCCTCATCTTTCCCTTCACTCCCCTCCCATCATCATGAAGCCTCCTGATGCGAGATGTATTTTCCAAAAGACAAACAGCAGACAATCTTCTTAAGGCTCATGATCTTTTAAGTTATGAAGTCTCCTAAAATGAAGCACATTACTGATTTTATAAATTGAATGGATCAGCTAGGTTTTCATCAGTAAAATCAAGTTAGTACTAATCTGTAATACAATCATGACCCATTCATTACTTAGTAACTCTGAGATTTATTCCTATAAGCTCCTAATCACTCATGAACCACAAAAATAACTGGGAGAGACATTATGAAATTCTGCTAAAATATGTTGTTTTATCTTTCACACATGATTTAATTCTTCAGGTTACACTTCTACTGTGATGAAATGATTCCGGTTATTATGTTCCTTTAGGATTCTTTTTTGTCTTTTTGAGCTTTTAAGTCAGTATATTCACTTCCTAATACTCTAAATAATTAGGATCTGAAATGACCATTTTCTCATGTCAAGGGCTAACAATATGAATTCCTTTGGATGTAGTTTTCCTAACAGTCATTAATTTTCTCATTTTGAGGTAGGACCCAAGACAAAGAAATTAAAAATCCTGAACTATTTTAGTACTATGAGATCTGATAAATTTAACAGGGTTTATGGAAAAAAAATGAAAAGATCCCTACCTAGGCTTACCATAAAATCATAACCTACATAAATCTAATAGATTTAAGAAATCTATTTAACCAGTTTTTACATAGTATGATATATAAATGATACAATATGCTACATTAATATATAAATAATATGCAGAAATAAATTTAGATAACATTTTCAATCAAAAAAGCAACAACTGCAGTGCTCTTAAAGGATCTTCTGCTTGGTAAACCATATTCCCACACAAGCAGTTGCCAAAGTCCAAAATATAAGTGGGAATAGTTTATATATATTTCAATAGAAGAACAGCAGAAAAAAAAATATGAATTGGTCCGTTACTTTCAGGCTAGTCTAAAAGCATTACGAAGACAAACTTCCAAGTGACCATACTGAATGATTTACTCTAAGTAGCGAGAGAAATAAAAAGATTCAAATAAATGAGGAAAGCAGAAATTATTTAATCACATATAATGAAATGAGAAATACTTTTATAACTTGCTTGGCTCAGCAAACTTGAATCCTGCGATTGTTACTGATTCCTTTTCCACAGTCACCTTACTGATGAGATACAATTCTTAAAATTATCCCCTCCTCTTTTCCATTCCCACCACCATGGTTCTAGTCCCAGGGAATGCTGATTAATAAGGAACCTCTACTATTGCATTATCGTCCCCAAGGGGCCTCACGCCTCTAGTAACTTTTTTCCATGTCCTTATTAGACTCAATGACCAGACTGATCTTTCGAAGGTCTGGCTGTGTCGCACTCCTATTTACAAAGCTATTGGTTCTCCACAGCCTACAGAACCATACTCCAGCTCCTTAGCGTGGCACTGGGAGCCTGAACCCAGCCCTGCTCATCTTTGTACACCTCATTCATCACTATTCCTCTGTTCCCCATTCTCCACAATCCCCCACTACCCAAAGTCTATACTCCGGCTAAACCCACATTCACGCTCCATTCTCTTGACTTTTTGCTTCATGGCTTCAGTCATGCTCCTCTCTCTACTGAGCAGGCCCTTTCCCTGCTACGTATTTGTGGAAATCCTACTCATCCTGCTG
>NW_006781377.1:1078864-1088107 GCF_000442215.2 Lipotes vexillifer | reverse complement strand
CCTGCTGAAAGGCAGCTGAGCAAAATAATTACAAACATCTATTTCAGGGCCAGGTTGCCTGGACTCAAATCCCAGGTCTGTCGCTTACGAGTTGTGTGGCCTTGGGCAAATTACTTAACCTCTCTTTGCCTCAGTTCCCTCATAGCATAAAAATGGAACCTATGTAAAGTGCATGGAAGAGTGCCTAGCAAACACTGTATGTACACCCTTGTTTATACACATATACCACCTACTGTTATTATCTGTTGATTTTAAATGCCAGCTCTTCTTTGAAAGCTAAGCACCCTCCTCTCTAAACCCTCTTCCTGACGGCTCCATCTTGCCAAGTGACAGCAGTTTATTTATGAGTCACCCCTGGTACTCATCGTACCTTACACTGCACACTTCAGTGTTCTCCACTAGACCTCCAGCTTTTTAAGGGTTTAGCCTTTTTCATCTACAACACCTACTCCTTCACACATAGAAGGTTAAATAAATCTCTCACTAGATTCATGTACTAAACAAAGAACAATACTTAAAGTATTACAGGTATTCAATGCTAGACTCATATATATGTTTACCTGGATTTCATCCACGAGTCTCCCAATGACACCCATAGCTGCCTCTCATCGACATTGACAGTGTAACTCAAGAAATCGATTGTGTCCTTAGTCAGTAGGGGGCTGAGTACTGAACTGGCTAGTTCAGGACCTCCTGTTGCCTGCACAACCTAAAATGGCAACAAATCATTTTTTAGCAAGAAGATGATGATTATTTGTACATTTTCAAAATGTGTAGATTAAAAAAAAAACATGATAAAAACAAGCAGTTTTTATATACTCAAATCTTCATCCAGATCAATCTTTCCAGCCCAATGCTGCCTAATAATCTAAAATGAAAAGTTAATAGTTTAACAGCTTTCACAGGATGAAGGAGGTGGGTAGACGCTTACTTGAGAACAAAACCTACCCTGAAAGCCTGGCATAGTGATTTTTTTTTTTTTTTTTTTTTACGTCCAAGCCCTATAAGCTCTAATAAATAGGCAAGGATAACTGAGAGGGACAGTAAAGAAATATTAAAGATCTTTGGTTGAACATTGGGAATAGGGAATGGAACAAAGGAAAGTAGATGAAAGGCTATGGGCCATAGTTCCCTCTGAAGATTGTAAGTAGGCACACATGCCTGCGTGTGTGCTGTGGGAACGCTTGCGTGGAGATGCTGAGGATACAGGGAGGGACTCACAAGGTTTAAAGCCACTAAATTTTGTCTGACTGGTAGCAGGCCCTGAATTAATGTTCCTTTCCATCTCTCTTGTCCAAGTGAAATGTCTGGGACTCGGCAGACAGAACATTAAAAGAAGCAATAGAAGTACCATGTTTGGGAGACCATTAATAAGGAGTCATTTTTGAAAAATGAAAATATAAAATAAAGCAATGTTTTCAGATACATAGCCTGATCACAAAGGCTAATTTTTGTGTGTTAGGGAAACCAGTCCCACTATTTTATAGTTCTACTCTGTGTAATGTCTAGATACCTACTTATGATCTGTGAAAGACTTGTGAAAGGAATGAGAAGGGGTGGCAAAAACTGCTTTATAAACAACACTTCCTAACACTCAAACTAAGATAGTATCAACTGTGTTGAAGAATAAAGAATAAAAATTTTGTTAATGAGCTAGCATCACTTTCTTTGCACATGGATGGCCTTGATCTAATTTTTAAAAGAGCTTAAAAAGCAACAATTATTCAACAGTAACTAAACAAGTAGAAATTGGATACTCTATTTATAGCAACAATGTGCGGAAGCATTCATAAATTATTGATGTAGGCTCGGACTTTCACCTTCCAATTGCGTATCACCCAGTTCTGACATTCATGCTGATAAGGTTACGTACTTTCCTATGTTTGTAAGCAATATTCATTTCATATTCTACTTCAGGTCTTGTCTAGTTACCCTTGGGGAAAGAAGGATGAGATTTATCCCTTTTTGTTACTTGGATTCTTTGTCTCATTTTTTTCTGATAATCAAGCAAAACCTATGACAAATACTTGAATTTGCTCCATTTTTTATAAAGATTAAAGAACTCAGTGACCATGGTCTTCATATGCTCTAAATCAAATTAGTGAAATTTATCTGCTTCACAGTTACCATTCTTACCCTTTAAAAAAAATCATGGAAATAATCACACTACTAACAATTATCATTGCTGCTATTATTATTCTACAAAGCAATTAGTTGCTCTTTTGACAGGATGAACCATTCAAAACCACTCCACATGGGCCTCCCAGGTGGCGCAGTGGTTGAGAGTCCACCTGCCGATGCAGGGGACACGGGTTCGTGCCCCAGTCCGGGAAGATCCCACATGTCGCGGATTGGCTAGGCCTGTGAGCCATGGCCGCTGAGCCTGCGCATCTGGAGCCTGTGCTCTGCAGCGGGAGAGGCCACAGCAGTGAGAGGCCTGCGTGCCGCAAAACAAAACAAAACAAAACAAAAACACTCCACACATCCCTGTCTTGGCCCATCAAATAGGAAACTCTGTCCTCCGAGAAGTATTTAAAAGAAAGAGATTCTGCCTTCTTTCCATTCCTCTCTCACTTGCCCTCTCCACAAAAGGAGGAATGACCTATCAAATTTGTGGTCTTGTGGCATTGTAGAAAAGGGTGATTTGTAGCCCAGTCTCTTTTGGAATCTGTCAGTGTGTAAGGCCAACAGCTGTTCCATCTGCTTTCTGTTGTCATGCTTTTCCCAAATCCCAGCACTTTTCTTTTTGCACTCAAATGTTATTTCAGCTAATTCTCCCAGCTGTCCTGTGGACAAGATGGTGGTATATGTTAGCTTGGAAAAACCACTATTAGACCGTTTGCAAATATAAGAAATAGAAAATGGGAAGGGAAGTATATTACTGCACCTACTTCATTAAACGTATAAGAAAAGAGCATACCTGGGTACTGAAAATCTAGAAAATGTAAATGTGTATCTTGGATCCCAGCCTATGAGACAAGTGGTATAACCTTTTGCTGGAAAAACTCATGGAAACATCCAGCTCCTTCACAAAAGGCATTGTTCCCAATGCACCATTTTGTTATCTTCAAAAATTATACCTTATGTAAAAAAACACATGTGCAAGGGGGTTTTCCGGGGGAAAATCTGTATTATGTACGTATCACTAGACCTGGCACACGTGGGCCTCCCAAAGACTGCTAACTGTCCCCCTAGTATCCATTCTCTTCTTCTCCCTTCTAGAAAGAGAAGCCCCTACATTTTAGGTGGACACATAGCCACTCTGGTGGAGACTACATGCCTTTGCTGTTAGGGATGGCCATATGAGGGAGTTCCCGCCAACTGGATAGAAGCAGAAATTGTCTAAGTTTGGAGTCACCTCCTTAAAGACAATTCTTTGCCTTTGTACTACTGTTACAAGGACAGGGAGGTAAGTCAGCTTCCACCATAGAAATGCCTGACAGAGTATCTCAATTCCTCCTCTTGGAAACAGTTTCTTCGTTTGGCTTACAGAACACCTACCATGATATTCCTGTTTTGCTTCTCCTGACTTCCTGCTTCTCCTCACTCTTCTTTGCTGGTTCTTCTCACTCTCCAATCACTGAAATTACCTAAGGCTCCATCAGCCCTCATTCTTCTTTATTTATCATCACTCCCTTGGTGACATCATCCCATTTCTTGGCTTTGCATGCAGAGGATTTATAACTCTAGGCCTGATTTCTCCACTGAACTCCAAATTCATACATTCAACTACCAAAGCAAATTTCTCCCTCTGGATGTAAGTCACTTTTGACATTGTCTGAAGGGAATTCCTTACCTTCTGGCCCAAACCTGTCTTCTTCCCTATCTCAGTTAATAATTAGTCCATCCTTCCAGTCTTAAGCCAAAACTTTGGAGATATCCTGGACTCTCACACAACACTTCCAACCTACCAGCAAATCGTGTTGCTTCTGTCTAATAACCAGAATGAGGGACTTCCCTGGTGGCGCACTGGTTAAGAATCCACCTGCCAATGCAGGGGACACGGGTTCAATCCCTTGTCCGGGAGGATCCCACATGCCGTGGAGCAACTAAGCCCGTGCACCACAACTACTGAGCCTGCTCTCTAGAGACCGTGAGCCACAACTACTGAGCCCGTGTGCCACAGCTACTAAAGCCCACATGCTCTAGGGCCCGTGCTCTGCAACAAGAGAAGCCACTGCAATGAGAAGCCCATGCACCGCGACAAAGAGTAGCCCCCGCTCGCCACAACTAGAGGAAGTGCGCACACAGCAACAAAGACCCAACGCAGCCAAAAAAAAAAAAGAAAAAAATTAACAAAGTAAATAAATAAAATAAAAAATTAAAAAAAAATAACCAGAATGAAATCTCACCACCTCCAATGTTACGTGGTCCAAACAACATAATCTCCCATCTGGATTATTTCCATAGCCAGCTCAGTCCCTTCTTCCCTCAAATTTCTAAACATTGCAGCCAGAGCAATCCTTTTCAGCTGAAACCCCTCCCAAAGTGTCAAAGGTTTCACAGTCACCTATAAAGACCAATAAGATATGTCCTCCTGTTTGCTGACCTCATCTCCCTCTAGTTGAGATCTCCCCCCTCATTCTATTCAAGTCACGGTACCTATTTCTTCCAAGAACATGACTTGTATGTTACCATCTCAGTGCATCTGCACTAGCTGTTCTCTGTCTGGAATTCTCTTCCTTCAGAAACCCACATGACTCATTCCTCACTTCATTTACTCAAATGATACCTTCTCAGTAAGTCATTCCCTTAACCAACCCTATTCAAAAAGTGTAATACTCCACAACACACACACACACACACACACACACACACACAAACACACAGCACTCCCTGTTCTCCTTCTCTGCTGTATTTTTCCACATAGCATTTATTTTGGGTGAATTATTTATATATTATTTAGGTTATTGACTGCCCCTCCACACTACAACATAAGTCCCGATAAGAATTTATGTGTTTTGTTCCTATGCCAAGCACATAGCAGGCTCTCAGTTAATATTTGTTGAACAAATGAATGAATGAATAAGTGACTGAATCAGAGATAGCTCAGGAGATGGAGGAACACCTCACTGAAAGAAATCTGGACCTCTGAGTAACTTCACGGAGCAAAGACATCCATCCAGCATTGGACTCCTCACACCTAGCTTATTTAGTGAGAAAGAGAAAATTTTCTATATTATTCAAGCATTTATATTACATACTAGTATATACTGAAACACTAGTATCCAATAAATCTTTATTTCTTTTCATTTCCCTAGCTCTATCAGAGACATCAGTTTCCTCAGCTATAAAATAAGGTGTTTGGACTAGATGATTTCTAAGGTTCTTTTCAACTCTCAAATTTCACATCCTCAGTGTTCACAATAGATGGCAAAAGAAATAGTACCCATGCAAGGCAATGAAGAAAAACTGTCTAGATAATCTAGACAGACACGTGGGGTTGAAAACATGCTAAGAATAATTACTTTCTTAAATTAATAAAATCTTACCATATTTAATGGAGTAAATAAAAAATGAACCAAATCTGCAGCACTAGGATTCTGGATGTGAGACTTCAATTTGGCCTGTAACATTAAAAAGTCAGGCAAACCTATTACTATGATGTACTCAAGACAAAGGCAGACATTCAAAAAGGTTCAACATAGACTTAAAGAAGAGGTTTTTACTACTAGTTTCAATGTTTTGTATCTTAATTAGCAAGCGTGAGTTAGATTAGGAGAATTTCATTTTAAAAGACTGGAGTCATTCTTTTCTGATTAAATCTCTTAGATATACAGATTTTTGCAATCTGCTCTTCTAATTAAAGGCAAATCAAAACACACATACAAAAAAATCTATAACCACAATTTAATCTCTTAATTTGATCAGGTACATCCTGGCTAGACTTTGATCTCTTCCGTTTGTTTCTCTTAATTGTATATAAATAAATTTCACTTACCAGAAGGTTAAATCCATGTTTAAACTTTTGGAAACAGTCAACAAATAAGTCAGGAGGTGGAGGTTTTGCCCTCAGTGTTAAAACACCCTCTAAAGAAATAAATGGGAGGAGGGGTAGATGAGAGCAAAGTTCCAAGAAAACTTATTCAATGAAAAAAATTAAAAAACACATTTATGTTTGTAAAATTGGATGATCACATCAGATATCATGCTACCTAGTTACCCTCCCACATCTCATAGTCTGACTGTAACAAATTAAGGTGATCCAACATTTGAAATGGATTCCTCTACCCTTAGACACTATCAGATTACTCATCAATTCCATAAATTTATATTGTAGCCCTTCTATGTACCAGTCATTGTGCTTATCACAATGAAGGCTATACAGATGTATAAGTTACTCTTAAAGGCCTTAAAATCTATAGAAGACATGAATCAGATAAGTAACAGAGATATGTCAACTGAGAGCTTAAAAAGAGACTACAGATGGGGAAATGTATTCTTGAAGATGTTTCACGGGGAAAGCAGCTTTTAAGATGGGATTTGCAAAGTTTGTTCCAGGGCAACTTGGTAAGAAAAACATCATGGTTGGATAAAAACAGCATTAGCAAAAACATGGAAAAAGGAAATTGCATGTACATGAAACAACAAACATAAAAGCAAAGAAACATGAGAATGGAAAAGCAGATCAAGGTTAGATTGTGAACGACCTTGACTGCCAGACTTCAACCGCCAGAGTTTGACTTATATCAATAGAACATGGGATTAACATGCTTTCCAGAAGAAGAATGAAGTGACCAACTTTGAGCTTTAAGAAGACTGTCCTCATAGAATGGAAGACTAAAGCCTTGAGGCTTGCTTAGAAAGCTGGGTAAAAGATGAGGCACCTTGAAGCAGTGCTAGTTATGAAAATGAAAAGGGAAAAAACTGGGTACAAGAGACTGAAAAAATAAAATCAATGTTGGTTATAAGCTAGAGAATGGACTCATAAAAAAAATCTATGGCTTTGAATCTGGATGACCAAGAAGATAGTATACCCTTCGTAAACAGTACAAGAGGAGTAATTGGTTTGAGACATCAGAAAGCAGGAATACTTGATTTCAGAATGTATGGTGGTGAGGTATATCCACATACATCCATCTAAAAAACAAGTCTACAGGTCATATGCTTATGATATAGACAGAGCTAGAGAAAGATTTGGAAGTCATGTGAAATAAAAGGAATATTTATTTACTATTCCCTTATATATTTCAATCTATACCATTTTGTTCCATAATTATAATTTTATACATTTTGAGGCCATTTTAAATAGCTGAACCACAGCATACTTAAAAACTGCTTGTAGGTGACCCAAATGTACTGTTTGGTGTTTTGTGATAAGAAATTAAAATCCACTGACATTTTAAACTATTTTAATGAGAAAAGTCAATCCTTTTATTTAACAAAATAATGAGGTTCTATATTTACAATTAAATAAATTCAAATATGTGAATAATGGTGCTATGACTTTCTTTAACAGACATTACTTTTATAATGACTAATGAAAACTATAGACAGATGGTCACTACTGAATCTCAGAGTCTCTGTAATTTAGGTAAAGTGTCCTAGAGTCTTTCTCTACTGTAGCCAACTTGGGACCAGATGGACTCTTCCCCAGGCTCATCTTAATCTCTATCTACATCACTGGTGCTATCTCAAAACCAGAAAAGGGACCTTGGTCCCTGGTCAATGGAGTCTTACTGAACAACTCAGAAGGGCAGAAACTCTGCCTAGCACTGGCATTCTGAATGGTCTTTAGAAGGTTAAGAAAATCCAACTTACCTCCTGGTCCTTTCTTTTTACCTTTCTTAGTTTTCTTCCTTTTAGAAAGCTCAGAAAATGCTTCAGCTGCTTTTTGGAGTTTTGTGATAAAAAATTCAATGTCATCCAAAATGTGGTTTAAGATTTGCTGGAATTAGAAATTACAGAATAAAATATAAAACAAAAGAAAACTATTTTTGCCTTAGCTGTATACTGTGAAGGAAAATCAGAAAGTTAAAAAAAAAAAAAAAGAAAGAAAGAAAAGAAAAAGGAACACCTCCCACATGCAAATTTCAGGTTTATCACTAATTCTAAGAAAAAGTTTTGAACTATATATACCTGTGGCTAAAGTCTAACATTTACATTTTTCTTTAGCTTAATTTTGTTCTGTTTTCAATACCATAAAGAAAGCATTCACAATATCTATTCAGATTATTAATTATTTTCAATTACTCTGATTTTTTTCATTGTGTTCGCCCACATAAAGTTAGGGGAAAAATTTCCAAGAAACAGTTTGTTAGAACAGCACTGAGCATTTCTGTTTTTCTAATAAATTTTCCAGTAAAGCACTGACAATGTTACTTCATGGAATTAAAGGGCTCTAGAGTGTTATGATAACCTAATAAACACATAGATAATCTGCAATAATAGGCATTAATAAGCATTTCTTCTGGGTAAGACAGAGTTAATGATGCACTATGCTTTCAGAGATCATGAGATCAACTTTAATTATACTATATTGTATATAATATTATACATATTATATTATACATACTATAGTCTTACTTGACTTTCTCTTTTATGTGTGAAACTTGACATTCTTTTAACTAAAGAGTGAAAACTGAGATTAAATAAGCTTTTAAGTATTAAATAAAGTTTTAAGTATTAACAAGTAATACTGTGATGTAAAAATTAAATTCCAAACTTCAAATTCCTCTAAATATTTGTTTCCAAATAAGCTGAGAACATAAGTAGAGTATAAAAAGTAATTATGCTGATGTCATATTTTATGATTATGTCACAGGACATTGTCATTCTGCAAGGAAATTACTATGGAGAAATAAAAATAAATATAGCCTTATCCTTTATAAAGCATTAAAATGTACTTATCTACCCTTAACTTTTATCTTTGGGGAATTATAAAATATTTTAGAGTAAATGCCAGGAAGACAAATTTAGAAGACATTTCAATCATGGGTTACAAACTATGAGAAAAGAAAAACCCCTCAAATCTTGATAATTCAGCTTAAATTCCTCTGCAAACCAGTTGATATTCTAGTTCTATCACAGCCTTAGTCTACTAATTAAATATTGGCATAAAGGCAAAAATAGTTTAAAAAAATAATTCAAAGGGCATAACCACCACTGGAAAGAGAAAATATAGTTTCCACAAAATACCTTTATTTAAATCAACTTAATTTTCCCTGTTAATAATTTTTCCTTTAAAAAAAAAGCCAAAGATATAAAGATGACTATTTCACTTACCACATCTCTGTCAATGCG
>NW_006781377.1:1031827-1078854 GCF_000442215.2 Lipotes vexillifer | reverse complement strand
TGCTGATAATAATGCCTTTGTTTCTCAACTAAAGAAAAGAGAATCATGTATCTTTCAACCTGTTCCTTAAGTGATACCAATATAGATAATCAAACATGCAAATTGGCTAGAAAAGAGCACCATTTGCAAAAGGAAACACCTCCACTGGGTACAAAAATCAAAGCTGTGCCCATCATCTCTGACGTGCATCCTTGCTACCACACTTGGCAGAGCTACGGTACTGGCTTTCCATTTGTATGGGATTGATTTACACTGTAATTTCCCCTCTATTCTCTCTCTTTCCAAAGTCAGCTGCCAGTGGAACCAACCCTAACTTAGTACCCTTTAATTCCTACACAAGAAAAAAATATAAACCCACGAGGTCCTGGCCGTGTTTCCCACCACTGGCACTCCAAGGTCCCGGGGGACCAGGCCCAAGCCGTCTTTTCTCTCCTTGCCACCCTGCCTTGCCGACCAGGTGGCTTCTCACAGAACAGGCCCCACATGGGTTGTTTTCCTCTCTCCCACTTTGGGTTTATGTGGCCCTGCCGGTGACAAGGGGCAACACCTGGGTTAGGTGATCAGGAGGAATCAGCTGCCTAAGTGCGGCCCGGAGTTTCCGAGGCCTCCAAAAGGACAGAGCAGCCGACTGTCTACATTTCCCAGGCTTGCTGTAAGGACAGATGGAAAATCACATCCAGGGGTCTGTCCCAGGAGCATCCCCATGGGAGAACTATCTCATTTCCTCTCCAAGACCCTGCTCGTCACCTCCGAGCACGGGCTCCGACTCAGCTGGCGTTTATCTGCCTGTGAAAAGCCAGGAATTATGAGGAGGCGGTGAGGGCTGTGCCTCAGCCACTTAAGCTGTTTCTACCACCGGACACAGCTGTCCCAGCCATGCGTGCGGCTAAGCACCTACTTCTTAAAATGGGCCGACTAAGTTCTAAGTTCTAAAGCTCCTAAATTTTCATACCATCTAACATCATGACAACAGTAAAGCTTTGGGGGTTCTGATAGTAAAGTGTTTCTAAAATTGTAGTCTAATTAAGCTTAAAACCCACAATGTTGGGTTCATTATCACTTTAAGCCATAAACTTTATAAGTAGAAATACCTACAAGAATTTGCAAATTGAAGAGCCAAAGTCTTGGGCTTCCCTGGTGGCGCAGTGGTTGAGAGTCTGCCTGCCGATGCAGGGGACGGGTTCGTGCCCTGGTCCGGGAAGATCCCACATGCCGCGGAGCGGCTGGGCCCATGAGCCATGGCCACTGGGCCTGCGCCTCTGGAGCCTGTGCTCCGCAACGGGAGAGGCCACAACAGTGTGAGGCCCGCGTACCGCAAAAAAAAAAAAAAAAAAAAAATAGAACCAAAGTCTTGCATTAGCTCAGTTGGCTAGACCATGATGTTAATCATGATCGTTATCATGAACTCCGTCCTGGTACAGGTCAGTTAACACTTCCACTAAACACAGATACTCATTCAAAGATTTCTCAGTAGATGAAATGAAAGAAAAATGGATGAAACAGAAAAAGTGTATGATCACTAATGGAAATACAACTCATGATGGATCATCATGACTCATAATGAATTATCATAACTCATGATGTTCAATACAGAGAACTGCAAAAAATACTGAAAACTGCTATGCCTCCTCTATGCCTAACTTTACCCTTAAATGGAATACTTGCCAAAAAAAAGGGAAGAAATCGCTCAGTCTTATGAAACTTAATCAGTGAAATCTCAACATAGGAAATCTTGCCAGTTAGCTGCTGCTTTACACATGGTTAGCTGCTGTCTTGGTTTTAGTGCACTCCAGAGACCAGTAAGTTGAAGCTGAACTACAGCTATTAGGAACTCCAATAGGTCCCAAAATACCATTCAGAGGGCACAGTGAGAGAGATGCGGTATTTCTCCAACTTTTCATAATCTGCGGCACTGCTAGCATCCCACTGCCACTATTCTACAGAGGTCTATTCTGGAGTCAGGGGTAGAGCTACATTAAGGGTCCAAAGAAGGAGTTGTCTAGGCTGAGTCAGCTGGAGCCTTCAGAGGGACCAGAGGGATGCTCCTCTTGGAGGGCTTTCCAACTGCACACTGGCCTGGAGCCTGCACACTGGACAGAACCTCATGTGGTAAGTGGTGTGTTCTGTTTGACCTAGTAGTAAACTAGAAGTTCTGAAAACCTTATCTAACTGTAATTTAAATAGATGAGACGGCACAAAGTATTTCAGACAAAATCTAATGAGGGCTCAGAAACTCCCGGGAATGAATTTTTGTTGTTGTAAATTATATTAGGTTTTACAGATGTTTTTACAGGTTTATTCAGAATGTCTGAAAACTTAAGATGTCTTATCCTTCCTCAACTTCAAGAAAAACCATTTTGACTTCTCTCAAAATAAAACCTACACCCCCTCTGCAAAATAGTAACAATAGCACAAATATTGTAAGTACACAAGAAGTAGAAAACACTGTAAACTCCTGTTTAGTTTTTAAACATAAAATTGTAAATACAAGGTGGATTGATAGAAATGTATATAATTCCTAAAGACAGAAACTGCTATAAAATTATAGTAA
Source organism: Lipotes vexillifer (assembly GCF_000442215.2). Lineage (NCBI taxonomy): Eukaryota > Metazoa > Chordata > Mammalia > Artiodactyla > Lipotidae > Lipotes > Lipotes vexillifer. The sequence goes on along the minus strand of NW_006781377.1, from coordinate 1,076,303 downwards.
ATAATAATTCTGTTACTTTATTTTTGAAAAGCGGATGCTTCAAAGATTTCTTTCTTTCATCTGTTCGGTAGCTGGGTTTATATGTAAAGTGAAAATAACTTTAAGAACATGGGAATCTAAATAAAATGGAAAGCAATTGATAAAATAAAATGAACTCAGTTTGGCAAAAATGAATGTCTACTATACTGTTCCAGGTACTATTATAGACATTATTTGCTTTCAGACTCACAGCAACATAGGAATTATTATCCCCATTCTGCAAGTAAGGCCTAACTTCACAAGGTCGCACAGGTAGGTCCCTGTCTTGCTCCAGAGCCCAGATTTTGGCTCACCAGACTCAAAGTACAGTCCAGTATCACTCATTTTGGTAATCAAGTTCTGTAGGTTAACTACACTGTTAGATTCTCATGAATAATGCTTTATTAGATAAAGGATAAGAGATTTAAGAAATCACATTGAACTAGGAGGCAAAAGAATGAGGCTATGGTCTCCATCAAATTCAGACTCACTGGATCACAATTTATTCATCCTTAAAATGAAGAGATTGGACCAAACGTATTTTAAGGCATTTTCCAGTTATAAAAATTTCAGACTTAGTAAAACGTTCTGTCAGATAAAAGGTTACACTATGTTCTTTGCCATGATTATTTGTTTTTAAAGAAGAATGTCATGGTAAAATGATGGTACAGACATAGGGTCCATTGGGCAAGTTTACCCGATGGTGAATGCATTTTAGCCCTTTTCCATCGCCCTACCCCTGCCCTGACATCCTGTCCTTGTAACCACAAACAGTTTGTCCAAAAGAGGACAGTGGTAAGATAATAATAATGGAAAGAATTTGAAGTATTATCTTAAAAAAATATTGATTGTCTCCTGTTTGGTATATATGATATTACCATTCTTTTAATTGTTAGTTGAGTCAAACTTCCTCTCTTTGACTGCTTTAGAAAGAGAAGAGTCTACTCCTAACAGCGTATTTATTAAGACTGGTCTGAACTCTCAGAGACAATAATCTTACAGTGCCCAAGGCTTAACTTTCCTTTACGAAAGATTTATTTTTACAAAAGTAACCGCAAGTTTCAGCTCAGAAATCAGCATCAGATTTTGAAAACAAGAACTAGGTCACAACTCAAAGTAAATGATAAATAAGTACCAATCCCTGGAAATACTCACAGTCCCCTTGGTCAGCTGCCAATGCAGACCAGGCTGCCACCCGACTTCTAACATCCACCTGGGTCACAGTCCCAGGTGGCACAGGGGCGGGAGCTCTGGGTGGAGGCGGTATACCAGGGTCTGCTTTGGAAATCATCCTAAAAACAGATGGAAACAAACTGAATTTTTACCATCTCTATTTCTACAATACATCAATTTTCTCAATTTTATGCTATTAGCTCTTCAACCTCAAGAAGAACTATGTCAAGGGGTAGAAAAACAAGGATTTCCTAACCATGCCATGCTATGTATAATTATAAATATATATGAAATATAAAAATATAGAACATTTTCAAATCAGCTGAAAACCAGGTTTAACATTTTTTCTGGGTCTCCTATGATTTGCAAAGGCTGTTAACCAACTAGAGACATAACATCTATTTACAGTCCCTCTGGCTACCTTGCCTTAAAATGCCACACATTGGTTCATGGGTCTCTGTGACAACACAAGTAGAAGGAGCCGTATCAGAGAAAGACCAGAATCACGCACACATACACCGACAAACTTGCGAGAGCAAATGAGTTGAGATTACAGGTTGTAATCTGCAAAATATAATAATATACCTTCACTGAAAATATATATTTCTTTCATTTTTAGAGGAAAAAAAAGACTTAAAAACACACTAATTCTAGCCCTGAATTTCTTTTAATGTTTTTACCTCAGGACATCAGGCCGCCTCTTCTGTTTCCCTCCTTTACTGTCGCTGATTGCACTTTCAATATCTTCACTAATTAGGTTTGCCTGCAATGAAAGACAAGTTACCTGGGGGCTTATGGATTTTTTTTGGTCTTGATATGTAGGTTAAAACAGAAAAAGGGACTATGTTCCCTGTCCGAAACAAAAAATGTCTTGATGCAAAGAAGCCTTTTTTTTTTTTTTTAAATCTGCTTTCGAAACATAACTCTTCCAGTTTTTTAAGTGAACTTTGTAATGACAGGACTGGAAAACTGAAGGAATTTTTAAAGATTATTTAATCCAGATTCCTTTAGTTTTCTTTCTTTTTTTTTTTTTTTAAAGCTATACTTGCATAAAGGCAAAGAGAAAAAGGATTTGCATATGCTGAAAGTATAAACACACGCTGAAAATGTAATGGGTTAATAGCTCTGCCCGGGAAGAAGTGAAGGAATCAGAAGTACCAGCATGCGGAGCAGCACCCCTCCTCTCCCCCGTCCTCCCCATCCACTGGGCCCCCATTAACTGGTGGAAACCACTCAGTTGCAGCAGCGCTACTCCCAGTTTAAGACAAACCCACACTGTCACGGGGTGGACCCCAACACTAGGTTGTAACCTTTGTGATAACCCCTTTATTCTGTCATTGCATGTTAATAAAAATTAACTTTCTCTAAATGGTTTGACTTTTCCGATCCTTTTCCAACAATAACCCTTGAACGTTTAATTTGGTTTTCTTGGGAACCAATAAGAGATTAGCAGCTAAGAAATTTATTTTGTTTGGTCCTGAAGTTTATTTAGCCAGTGATTATTACTGTATATTAGGTTCTTGCTGGGATGTATTTATCTTCTATTTTGTGCCTGCTTGTTCTCTGTAATTACGTATGTTTTTCTCAAATACATATATGCACACATACATACATACATATTATACTCTTTTATCATAAGTCCAGGTAATCATAAAATTTTAGAACTGAAAGGATACTTAAAGATCATATAATCTGTTCTTCTTGTTTTATAATTAATAAAACTGAGGAATACTTATATGATGACTTGGCCTAGGTCACACGGCTATTAAATGAGAGCGCTAATGCCTCCTAGTCCTGCTTCACTTCCGTAAGAACATCCTAGTTTTAGGAAGACATTACAAACGTCATTTCAAAGGCTTTCTATTATGTGGGAAAATAAAACTGAAGATGCCTAGGAATCCTGAATTTCCTGTGGGCAGGGTGTGGGGTTGGCCATCATATTTCTAAGAAAAAATTTACTACAGAGGTGAGCAGGAGTTTTGTGTAAAGTCCCCTGATAAAGAAAGATTAAAACACAAAACTGATGTTGCAAGATGGCCCATATAAAAGAAACTACATATTTCATTGCATTTATATTTTTAATGGGGCAAGAAAAAAATCCATCTCATATGTGCACCAATGGGTAAATGCATATAGCTGTGTAGTGGTCCTTGACTTTTAATGAGGACAAAACAGCATTCAGTAAATCTGTTTTGGACCCATCAATATCATCATGCCCTATCAAATAAAGCAAACCTTTCATCCTCAAAACTGAAATCCAGAAACTTCACTCAGCCCAATAACTCTTAGTTTCCAGGGAGGGATTTTAGAGCACTGAAGCAAACATCAGATTTAAAATGTCTTTTAGCATAGTTCTCTGTTTTTAAAATGTTTGAATTAAATTTCACTATTATTTTCAGAGCAAAATGTTCATCTTAATCCTTACTGATTTAATAAATCTAACCTTGCAAAATTCTTAATACACTTTATGACTTTCAAAAGGCACTATATAAAAGTTTGATGAACATTACGTATACAAATTATCTACTGCCACAATTCTTTTCAAGTAAGATCTTTAGAAAATCATTTATGACATAAATTGAAATAAAAAGAAAATTATAAAATACACAATTCATAGTCAATCTTAATTTACCTAACATATTTTAAGGTCAAAGAATTACAGAAAAGATCAAGTGACACTTCATGCTAATCTCCCGGCATTTCTTTATAAGATAAAAACTGCCCGTATATGTTATAATATGCAGTCACAGTGATAAAACACTGCTTTGGCGAAGCACCAATCAACTCAACCAAAAATGATTTCCCTTTTAGAGAAATCAACTCATGAAATAAAGATTCAAGTTTGAAGATAAATTCTAATGTCCAATAAAGCATCACAAGTTATAATCATTTGAAAATTACAGTGTACTTTGAAATACAAATCTTCAGCGTATGGCATATTATTACTGGTAACTATGCTCAACTATTTTCACATTATCACTAGGGGATTACATCTCTTGAGCAATTATTCCAGTCACATAATTAAACAGTGAACCTTAAATCGATATCATGGAAAATGTCCAAGTGTTTCATTGCAATAATCCATGCTATGTGATTAGTGCAGAATAAAATAGGATGGCATGATTATTTATTGTCCATGAAGAATGATTTTTGAAGAATCAATCTTTAATTATAAGTCCAAGTCCGTCAGTGAAGAATTTAATGTATTATCCACACCTTTGTTTTAATAAACAGAATGCATCTGATTTCTTTCTTTTAATACTATTCTATCTCCTCTTTATTTACTTAGCCTGGAAACCCTAGGGAAGATACCGAGGTATTTGTTTTCCTTACAAAATCCTAAGAAACTAAAAATCTAGTACCTACTAGCCATGTGATTGAAGTAGATAATCAAAAGCTGCTGGAACATGTGCTTAAAGGGAAAGAAAATTCACCATTCTTTTACCTTAATCTCATCACACTGGAAAAGATGAAGATCGGGCTTGTTCTGAGTTGACTCTTTGCACACAAGGGCAAGAACTGAATCATAGTTACAGGAGTGCATCACAGCTTGGCAGTGCTGGATTGTGTTCAAAGGAAAATTCTCCAGTTCATTCTACAAAGTAAAAATATAACTTGCCTTATTTTTCATTAACTATATAAAATCTATCCCACAAAGAGCTCTAGGCATCATACCAATAATTTTTAAAGTATGCAAATCACATTGACAATGGATGCTAGTAAACACGGTAAATTTGGAGGATGATTAGGTACAAGTAGGCAGCAAAGATAACAAGCCTGGTGGATGGGAGAAAGAGCAACAAAAATGGAAATATTTCACAAAGGAATGTAGTTGTGTTCTTGATAAACAGAAGAAATACTGAAATTAGCAGTACTGATTTCCTAAGATTATGGGCTAGAGATGATGCCTTTAAGAGCAAAATAGGTAAACTGAGGCCTCTTTCCAAAATTATTCACCATATTACCTGGTATTCTTTTCCCTGTGGCTATGTAGTTTTGGGTTTTTTTGTTTGTTTTGTTTGTCTTACTTGAACACTGTACAGTCATACTCTTAGTTTCTACCTTCAGTGATCACAAATGTTAGGCTGAGAATAACACATCATTTGTACACTTTTTATTTCAGTGAATCTCTCAGATGAAAAAATTCACTATATAAGTTTTTCCAGCCAAAAATGTCAAACAGCATGGTCAGAACAATCTTCCTAAAAATACATTCTTCAAAATGATTAAGATATTTGGTCTTGTGAAAGTGAATATTATTTAATGAGATATATTTAAGGTGCTTATCCTAACACTAATGGCCTTACACAAATAGAGAGTGGTGTCATGATGGAACTGACGGGAGAAATTGTGGGTTTTTTTTAAGTAAACAAAATACAATATCCCTGATAACTAGAACATAAAAAATAACAACAACTTTTATTACAGACAGCACATAGACATCACACCATAAATTTATTCTAAGTCCTGACTCCCTGGGACCCAGAAAAGGTGAAACAAAAAATGCAGGTTCCATTAAATTAGAATGAAATTTATGAGCCATACTAGAGAGATAATAACTTTTCTTTCTTTGCAAAAGTAAATTAAATAATATCCCTCCTCTACAATTACTTGAAACTATGAGGATTAGAGAGGCTCTTAGTTGCTATTCTCTCACAGAATTCAATGAATGAGATGAAAGAAAGGGCAAATTTTACCCCGACTCCTATCAGACAACAAAGAGTTGTTTTCTTTATCTTAGCAACTCAAATGCCTATTAGATGATGGAGCTCAGAAAAGGCCTTTTTTAAGAGCTCCAGCATCTTACCTGAGTAGCTGTGTAAAAGAAAGGTGCCCAGTGTTGGCCTGGTGGAAGTTAATGTACATACACACAAACGTTTTTATCCCAGTTCACTCACTGGGGTTCAAACCATATCACTGGGATGTGGTTTGGCATAGCATGTAATTAATATGTGTCATAAAGAACAATGCTCTACAGGGCTTCCCTGGTGGCGCAGTGGTTGAGAGTCCCCCTGCCGATGCAGGGGACACGGGTTCGTGCCCCGGTCCGGGAAGATACCACATGCCGCGGAGCGGCTGGGCCCGTGAGCCATGGCCACTGAGCCTGCGCATCCGGAGCCTGTGCTCCGCAACGGGAGAGGCCACAACAGTGAGAGGCCCGTGTACCGCCAAAAAAAAAAAAAAAAAAGAATAGTGCCCTACAGGGGCCTTATTTTATTTTATTTTTTTGGTATCAGTGCAATTGTTTCTTTTTTTAAATTTATTTATTTAAATTTATTTATTTTTGGCTGCATTGGGTCCTCAATGCTGTGCATGGGCTTTCTCTAGTTGCAGCAAGTGGGGGCTACTCTTTGTTGCGGTGTGCGGGCTTATTGCGGTGGCCTCTATTGTTGCGGAGCATGGGCTCTAGATGCACGGGCTTCAGTAGTTGTGGCACACAGGCTCAGTAGTTGCAGCACGTGGGCTCTAGATCACAGGCTCAGTAGTTGTGGCGCACGGGGCTTAGTTGCTCTGCAGCCTGCGGGATCTTCCCGGGCCAGGGATCGAACCCTTGTCCCCTGCATTGGCAGGTGGATTCTTAACCACTGTGCCACCAGGGAAGTCCCCAGGGGCCTTATTTTAGCACTATGCATTTTTTTCTCACTTCTTCCATCTCATCATACATGGTTAAAAAAACATTGTATCCCTCTATCTCTAGTTTAAAAACATGATTTCGCATGCATAAAGTATGACATTTTTTCTTCAAAATAACTGACAAGAATATTTTACGTTGCTAAATTTTTACCCATTTTCAAACAACCTGATCTAATTGTAAACATAAATATTTGTGGACTTTCTGGAAAATAAAATAGTATAAATATTTCCAACTTGCCTTTGATTCTAAATCGATCAGGCTCACAGCTCTCTCGTCCACTTGAAGAATCATATCTTGAGTCCAAACTTTGCCCTTGGCATCAAGCAATTTCAGCTTCCTTATTCCATCGTCAACAGTTATCATAGCATCTTTCCGATCCAGAACAAAGGTAGTCAAGTGCTTATGATTGGCAAAAAGAAAAAACATAATACACACAGTCTCTTAGTAAACATTTTCTAAAAAAATAGCAAGTTAAACTAACTGAAGTCAGCTAGTAGAGAGGGGAGAGACAAATACAAAGTACTCTAGAACTTCATGGTTACCTTATTGGGATAATAAGGTCAAACAGGTTTTTGTCGAATAGAGGAAATGATGCCGTGAATCATAAAATATCTAAATCTGTTTAATACTGAGCCTTGTGGAACTACATAAACGTGACAAAAACAAACTCTAAACAGATTAAATAACATTCTCTTTATTTAATCCATGTTGGTTATTTAAATGATGAACAATAGAAGGCAATCTACAGGCAGCTTGAAAACTACAGAGTTGGTAATTGACAGCAGCAACAGCAATTCTAGTCTGTAACAACTTTTCACTCTACTGAAACAAAACTGTTTAACTGTAATTAAGCATGCTTGGGGAGGTAGAAACTTGAAAATAAGAGCAATTTAAAAGTTACTTCCTACTTAAATATTTTCCATTATAATAAGCAAATGTCCACTCAAGTAGATTCCAATTAAGAGCAAATATCTTAAAAGACAGCAATAGAGGAAAAACTAAAAAAAGAAACCATTGCTTAAACAGAACTAGTAATGACTTTAGACAAAACTAAAAGTAAAACTAAACCATCCATTGAAACTGTCAAGGCTTATTTCAAGAAGATTCCATAATACAAAATAGAAGCCTTGGTCCTGTTTTTAACCAAAATAAGGCTGACAATGATAAATGGCTAGTTATCATTTTAATTTATTCTCTATGAAAACAGATTAACAAGATACTTTTATATTTAACATCTGATTTATAAAAATCTGAAAGAAAAAATATCAACACAATTTACAACATCATAGAAATGAAATAAAACATAACTCTGATTTTACTACCAATTTTTATGTCCCTCAAGCTTCATTCTAAAGTTAGCAAATATCAAAGCATCTTACTTCAACACGGTATTGGGATATATCTGACACGCTGCTGACACTATCCCGTGCATAATTCTTCCTTTGTTCTGGAAAAGAAGTTTAAAAAGCCATTATTTACCCATGAATAGGCTGATGTTCATATATCAATGTCTCATGGCCATCTCTAAAGCTAGTCTATCTCATATATAAGTACAGTAGTACAGTAGTATAAGTCACCACTGTGTGGTGTATCTGAAAATACTCATCGTTCACATTAAATGAAAAAGTCATGAGAAAGCTTACATTATATGCAAGAACAATTTGACCCAACATAAGTGTTCAGAATCCCAAAGGTTAACAAGATTATTAATGTTGTAAGAAAAAGTTATTTTGTGTAAAGATTTTATTAATCAGGGACCTCTTCTCTGGCAAAAAGATAAAAACTGGCTTGTAAATTTCATCTTTTAATGCACTGAGAACAAAATGGAACTGCAAATACTGTCACAGATGCTGTATTATATGAGTTAGACTACATTATTAAAATAATAAACACTGCAAGGAACATGTTTCACCACATCCACACCATGGAGAGTGTTAAAAGGAGAGTCAATCATACTCACTGCCATTAAACTTTAACAATTTTCACACATCTACAGAACACACAAATGTGATACTCAGAATTGTAGATATAAGCTGTTAGAAAAAATAAGAAAGTTAGGTAGAAAGTTTCTGCACCAACTATTCAAAAAGCAAAAAGCAACCTTTGTTTTTCTTTTGTAAAATGCTGCAAAACCAAAATAAAATATGTGAAGGCAATATTTTGTATTTGCTGCTTTCTAATCAAGCAACTTGATTATTTGTAAATTTGCAGTTGCCCTATTTTTTCTAAAGCAGCAGCTATGGTGAAAAAGAACTCTAAGTGGGAACCAGAAGAGTTTTGATTCTCACTTTGGCTCTGTCATTAAGTAGGAGATTAAATTTGGCAAAAATCTGGATTTCAGCACCCTTATTGTAAAAATACAAGGGTTAAAGAAATAAGATCAAACTTCAAGACTCCTACAGTACTAAAATTCTGTCTCTCTGTCTATCTCTTTCTCTCTCTGTCTCACACACACACCTTAGCTTTCCTAATAACCATTTTTTTTCCCAAATATAAACCTGTTTCTTTCAGGTAGTATAGAAACGTTTAGATTTTCCTAAAACAACAGAAGTTGAAAAGTTCTGCTGAACATAAAAGCGGAGCAAGTACAAAAATATAAAGCACATATACAGACTAAGAATGTTAACACATAGAATTTTTTTAAACTTTAATAAAAGTAATGACTTTTCATTTACATTTATCTTAATGCTTCCATGAAAATATAAATATGCCTTATATTATATCACTATGATATTATTCCAATATATTCTATTTTTGCTTTTGCAGCATTAAAGTTACTTAATAAAAACAGACACACTACAAAATTCAGTATCTGCTACCTTTCTTTTTCTGTTTGGATGATGATCTGAAGAAGTATGATCCATCTGGTCCTACCAAAACAATGTGACCAAAAAGAAACATCTGGTTTCACCTACAATTTTCTATTCTGTTATGACAAAACATAAACCTTAATTTACATATTTTAAAAAGTGAACAACCATAATTTTTCTGATTATTAGCTGAGGATTAATCAATGTGAGATATTAACAAATGGATAATTTTTCTTGGGAAAACCATTATAACTTTTAAAATACAATGTATAACTCAGGGACATATCTGAGAAAAGCACTTTTAGAAATAATCAATATTTCAGAATCACTGATTCATCGTATTCTAACACAATTCTCCACGGCCAACTCAGAACATGAGGGTAGTTCTGTTTCCTCTGGTCTGATCTGAGGACACTAAAAGAAATGGCAGTGCTTGCCATGGTCTCCAATTTTGATATGGCAAAACCCCAGGATGTTCAAATGCTTTTCTGAGTCTTTCAGATAAGTGACTGGCAAACACAGTTGAAGGTCAAAAATATTATGTTTTGTAATTAAATATTCTCATTATGAAATAGTAAGACTTTGTTCCCCCAAATTTCCTAACACGTAGTTTCTCAATCCCACAGAAACGTATTTTACAAAAATAGAAAAACATTATTTGATAGTATTCATAAGCCGCATGATGTTAACTGATTACTCTGCTTGCCTAAAAGATATGGTACCATTTCTAATTTTCCAAATCAAGGATCCATTTTAGGAATTCCTAAGCTCTTTCTCTCTCATGTTACACAATAAATAAGATGTATGTGTTACAATAAATAAGATGTATGTGTTACAAGAAATTACCTTTAAAAATCCTAAAAATGTATAAATGCCATAAAATGTATTTATAAATAAACTAGTAGTTTCAGTGATCTAAATCAATGAATAAATAAGTTACTATTAACATTTTAATAGGAAATTTTGAAAGAAGGCTCCTAAAAGGCAATTATAGTACATTTATTTTTTATGAAAATCATATGCATTCTCAAGTACAGCTGTAAATAGGAACTATGCTCCTAAGCCTGAAAAATCTCACCCAAAGCCTTAAGACAGTGTGAAAAGCCTAAATAAAGTCTCCATGATACTCAAGATAAAGTCTCTCCTGACGTCCACCACTTTCTCTAACAATGGTTCTCAACCTTGGCTGCACATTAGAATGAACTTTAAAAAAAAATACTGCGCTCCCCACGCCCCCCACGCCCCCCAGGATTCTAATATAATTGGCCCAGGATGCAATCTAGGCCCTGGGATTTGGAAAAGCTCTCCAGGCAATTCTAATGTGCAGCCAAGGTTGGAAGCTACTGTCCCAAAATCTGTGCAAGTGGCAACTCATCTACCACATCTTATCTCAAGTTGAAATTTTTTCCTTTCCAAATTAAGAGCGTAAATCACGGTCAAATAGTCTCTCTCTCTGAATCAATTAGAGCCAGGAACAAATTTTACTTGGTTACAGTACCACTGATTGTGTTTCACTGTTTTTCCTAATAGCTTTTATCCCATGGACCACAATATACAAACCCAAAAAGATGGAAGAATTCAGTCACCAAAGACGAAAATCCTTTAACACATCATTTTAGCATTCTTGAGTTGATACGCTGCTGCGAAAACTGATATTCTACTTCTGGATCAGGAACTTAAACTTAGGTTTCAGTGAACTTTGGATGATTATGATATATCACAATAGGTTCATCAGTTGTACCAGATGTACCACTCCGGGGGGCTGGTGACAGCGGAGGAGGCTAGGCTGTGTAGGCATATGGGAAATCTCTGTACCTTCTCCTCAGTTTTGCTGTGAACCTAAAACTGATCCCAACAAAGTCTTAATTTTAAAAAATTAGGTTTCATCTAACTCTTCAATGAGTACAATGACAACTATAACAATATGCAGGTCTCAGCATTTAAACTTAATTCTTGTTTGCCTATATTGCTGTTTATGCATAAGAGCAAGATTTGAAACAGCTAACATTCAGAAAATTGTTATTTTCTCTTTCTCTGAAAACAAAGTGCTGCTTCTAAAATAAGGACTTGATTATTAAAAAGAAAAAAATGTAACATAAAAGCAGCTGCCGAGTAGTCCTCTCCCTAAATAAAACAATGGGCTACAGTTCATATTACTTGACACTTATAAAATTTTCAACCACAGTAAAGGAGAATTCCTTTCTCACTACTTTAGTGTATAATTTCCATAGAAGAGAGGTGGCTTAGTGGGAATCAGTAAGAAGCACTGAGTAAAAATTATAAGCTCTCATTATCTAGGCAACTATAATCACGGATTGACAAATCAGTATCTGAACAAGATAACTTTTTAAAATCAAGGTCATTTTTACAAAACTACATTATTTGAGAATTAATTGTATTGGTCAGTCCAACAAGTCATTAAAATAGCTTATCCATGAGGAGAAAAGAAGCTTTAAAACTTTCAGCTAAGGTGGAAAAATTGCCAAACTGTCTTTTTGAGTCACATGCACTGACATACTCTATTAAGCAGAATTTTGACTCTACCATCGCCCAACCTGCTGACAGTATATAATCAAGGGCCTTTTACTTCTTAAGAATTTCAGAAAGTTTTTTCTTAGAATATTTATTTTTTCCAAGTAAATCACACCTTGTAAATAATGAGTATGGAGATAAAGAGAAGTGGGTTTTAACCTTTCAGTGCCACCTGAATGTATAAGAGCTGGCCTGAGCATCAGTTAGGAAAAGTAAACAGAGAGCCTAGTTCCAAACCAAGATCAGGAGACACAGAGAAACAGAAAGAAAAAGAAAGATAAGTACAAAAAGAACAATATGTGGGGTAGATATCTATTAAGAAAAATGGTATATTCAGGAATACTGCTCTGAGAAAGTTGAGTCAAGCACTATGTAAAAATACAGGAAAGTTTACAGTCAAGTCAATTATACAGAATGAACTGTATAGTTTATAGATTACTTATGCTCACTTCTTACCAGTACCTCCCTGAGAAGAACAAAGAAAAGCAGGAAAAAAACAAATATATTTTCCTACTTGCTAACGTCACAAAAACGTTCAAACTTAAGCTAAAATGAAACTCGAGAGAGTGCCTGTCTGTCATGTTTATCTTTCACTACCTGGCCTCCCAACAATACTATAAATGTTGGTCATGACAATAAAGCATTACTAAATGATAATTCTGTGAAACTTACATTTTTCTGGAGACAGGATGACTTTAGACAGCTGATTATTTATGGTAAATGGTCATATTCCAAATCCAGCAATATCTAACTTAAAGGAAAGTTATTTATCTAGGAGGTTCAGCTGTTCAGACACAGCGGAGAATCCACACTAAAATAAAATAAGCCCTCTGAGTGGCAGACAGAGATGTCACAATGTTTAATATTAAAATTTGCACATTCTTATGCATAAGGGGGAGGACTCTCAATTCCCCATTCAGAACCTATGTGCACTACTCACAAGATTTCCTATTAGTTTCTCAGCCCACACATATCAGAAGCAATGCTAGAAGCAGGCATGTTACCAACAGGGAAAAGTTCACATGGGGTTATTAAAGCTGCTTGGGACCCAGACACATGGGGAAAACAGCCTCAAATACTCCAAAGGGAAAAGATTCTGAATGATCTGGTGTAAAGGTAAGGAATGCAGCCTCTGAGCACATGGCAGTACACAAGCTCGTGTGCACACCACTGACCCTCTGAGTCATGGACAAGAGATTACAGGAGCCACGCCCCAACAGAAGGGAATGTTTTAATACTTTTTACAAGCATTTCCCTTAAAAGCAATTTTAAAGCTTAAAGACATTGACAAACAGTTTAGCTGGAAAAAAATGTATAACATTTTCAATTCCCTGATTAACAGCAGACAAATGAAATGTTACTGTCATGAGGTAAGAAAAGAAAGAAACCGTAGAAGAGAGAAATTAATAGGTATTTCCTATTTATGTTGTCAGGGACTTTAGTGAAGCAGAGCCTCTGACATGCTGGCTTTGACATTTCTTGTACAATAATAAAGAAAGGACAGTATAAGGTTATTAAAACTGTAGCACATTTTAACCATTTTCCTTGAATAAATTAACACATATCTAAAAGAAGCTAACTTATTGTCATAATTGTGTAGTTTACATTTACAGGATTTATAAAAAAAAATTTCTAGTGATATCTGGAATGTAAGCTTAAAAACATATGGCACAGGGATATCGGCTCGATGTTTTGTGACCGCCTGGAGGGGTGGGATATGGAGGGTGGGAGGGAGGGAGACGCTAGAGGGAAGAGATATGGGAACATATGTATATGTATAACTGATTCACTTTGTTATAAAGCAGAAACTAACACACCATTGTAAAGCAATTATACCCCAATAAAGATGTTAAAAAAAACAAACAAACATATGATGAAGATTACCCCTTGATCCTGTCAAAGTATCACTGTGATTAGATGTATAACATCATTTGGAGGTTAACAGTAAAATGTTAAATTTGAGAGCCTTGATGAATCTGAGGGCCCAGGACAAAAAGTGACTCTCCTATGCCCTTCCTCATTGCCATGATAGGCTCATTACTTCTATTTTTTCATATAAACTTACCACAATATTATTATCGTTTCTATTTTGTAGTTGAGGAAACTGGGACCAATAGGTTAAACCATTTGCTCAAAATGGCAGCCCTTTGGTAGAAAGTGCCATGATTCAGCCACAGATCGTTTGGCCTCCCAAACCCTCTCTGAGAGTCATCCTGAAGCAATCTGGATGGCACATTATGGTGTCAGACTGAAAAGTGTTCTCATAAAAAAGACCAAGTTGCATGAAACTCCTGATACAGTAACTAGCCTGTGGTCGGTGTATAAAAAACAGTGGTCATTACCGTGAAACTCATGTTTCAGTGCACTAAGTAATACCTTCATATCCCAGAGAAGTCCATGTACCAGCCATGAAAACAAATGAATTCTTGAAGGATTTATTCCACTGGTTTAATCATTGTGAAAGGAGAAATCTTCAAGAAAATGCATACATTGTGACACAGGAAATGACGTTACTTATCTCTCCTTTACCAACTTTCTAGTTACAAAAAGCTACGCAGATTGGGAGGCTAAACACTCCCAATGTTATAACTAAATATAGTTAAAACTTCAATTAGAATTTGTTCATTGCAAAGGTTTGTTCAAAACCTGGACGTGTCTCTCCACTGTCATTCATGCATCTAACCATTCATTCCATAGGCATTTATTGTGAGCCTGTTGGAGAGAAGGCATACTGTGTGTGTGTGTTTGTGGACAGCAAGCTGGGAGGAAGAGGTGAGTATTAGCTACAAGGAGGAATGAAACATTACCTGCAACTTCAAGGGACTTAAAATCCTCTGACTTCTAAGCCTAATACACTGCTGAGTGTTCTTTCATCTGTATAAATGTCTCTTGCATTTGCCCCTTTCCATCCCTCTATTTATGTCCTCTGTTTTACCAATATGCTGTTCACTGGCTTCACGCTACACAAGATTAACTGTTACATTTTCTTACCATCAAGATTTTTAGTTTTGTGACTTTGACAAATTACCTCACCTTAAAAAGGAGCCTCAGCTTGCTTTATATGTAAAAGGGGAGAAATAAAAATTTACTGCTTAAAAGCTAAAGATTCAATCATTGGAGCTATGATTTTATGAAATTGCTCCCAACACAAAATAAACATTAACATTTGCAGGTGAGTACTACTCTTTATTCCTTATTCCTTTCTTAGCTTTCTGAAAATAGACTTTGGGATCTATGGTATTTGTGAGATGTTTAATACTCTTTCTCCTTAACAAAAATCTTCACGCTATTATTTAGATATCTGACTTACCTATATTATTTAGGTCTCTGATTCACCTACTTCCATCCATGCTCATCAAATCCAGGCTCAACTGCTACCAGAGTGATCCAAGATGGATATGACCTATGATTCCCCCCGTTAAAACACTTCAGTGGCTATTCCTTGTAAACAATGTCCAAATGCCTTAGTGTGATTTTTCCCAATGTCGTCCGTGTTTATTTTTCCCATCTTATTTCCCGGTGCACCACCTTGAACCCTCCAGTTAACACTTAACTGTTTGCAACTCATTGATGCATTATATTCATTCTACAGGTATTTACTGAGCATAAGTTATACATTAGCCACTGTGCTAAGCTTAGGGAATCCTGAAGTAAACAAGGCAAATGTGGCCCACCTTCAGAGAGCTTATAGTCTAGTTTAAAAGGGTTCATACAGCTGTTTACAGCACCCTCCAGCCCCACAAATGCCTGGAGAATTTCAGAGCTGAATCTCTATGAAATCCCTCCTGCCTACCTGCCCTGCCCACATAGAAGACCTCCTCCATCTGCACTCATACACATTGCCATCCATGCTTATCCAGCACTTTATTATAACAATACATGCATGAGTCTACCTCACCAAGACAGTGCACAAGCAATGACCATCTCCTATTCATCTCTGAAATGAATTAAAGGACATGGAAACAGACACTGTGAAGATCATGGCCAAGCACACAGAAACACGCAATAACCTTCTGTCTAGAAATGAAAGACTGAAGGAATTGATTATCTTTGCAAAAACAAACAAAAAAGTTTTTCCCTTTTCAGTTTCTTCAAGTCATTCTGTAGAGTGCAAGTCCCTTAAGGTCAAGGACCATATGTTACCGGCCCTGTGCTGGGCACATACTAATCACAAAATAAGTATTTGTTGAATATATACTCTAGATATACAGTTCATAATGACTAGGCCATGGTAAGAATGTCACAATATCGTACTCAAGAGAACTGAAACCAACGCTAATCAGATTGACAAGGCCACAAGAAAATGTATCTGTGTACGGTATAAAATCCATTTTATGAGTGTATAAATTGAGTCCTAAAGTCTAGTCACTGGATATATAGGCAGAGAAAGAATCACAAAACCTTAGAATGAGTCATTCTTACCACAGCCAAGATACTGTAGCTCTAGGTAACGTAAAAGAAAAGAATTTCAAATTTAGAAAATGCTATTGGCTCCTATAGTAGATAATAACAATAATAGCAAATATATACAGTGTTTTTTGCTTGCCAGGCACTGTTCAAAGCATTTTACATGTACTAACGCATTAAATTCTCCTGTCAACCCTACAAGATACCTCCATTATACACACAAGCAAAATGAGGGACAGACAGGTAAAGTAATTTGCTCAGCTAATAACTGGATTTGCACCCAGGACGTCTGGCTCCATTGTCTTTGCTCTTAACCACAATACTAGTCTCATTCTTTATGGTTGCATAATAATAAAAGGCCATGCAGACCCTGTGAAGGTAAATGCCTTCCTAAACATATGTGGTATATTTCAGGAGTCCTTAATTTCTTTGTAGTATTGACTTCTATTTTATATTTGAAGTTAAAAAAAAAAACAGTATTTATAAGTGAGACAATAGAGGGAGGACAATGGAGGTTAGAGAAGGATCTGAAAGAAATTATATAAGGGCTGTTGGTCATACTGTAATACTACCTAAACAAACATATCATACATAATTAGATGGGAAAATCCACCTAAGGTACTGGTACCGTGCAAAAAGACTCCTTAGAAAGTACTGAATACATTTCATCTGTAGTTCTAAATTGTATGACCAGCCAGCAGAGATTAACGGCTTTGGTAGCTTCTGTACAAATTATTTTTAAAATAATCCTTATCTGCCAATCACTACTTCATTCCCAATAATATAAACAAGGCATGGGTTCAAGCTACGGCTTTGAGCAAGTCATTCATGAAAAGTAAGTAGTTAGAAATAGAATTATACCCCATTAAATACACAAACATACCATAGAGAGCCTTTGCACTTGTTCTTGAACTGTGTTCTCTATCCATGGAAAAGGTGGGTGGTGATCCGTAGCCACTGCAAAAAGAAAAAAAAAAAAGGTCATCGTACTGAGTTAAAGTCCAAAGTAAGCAATAAAATGTCAAAACTACAAATAAAAATTCCAGTGGACCACAATCACCATGTGTTTTTAAAGAACATATAGAGTTTATACAACCGGCTCTGTAAAAAAAGAGACAGATACTGATCCAGTCAAGAAATAGGCTATTGGATCCTGACCCACCGTGGATGGAGGCTGGTACAAATGGCAACCTCCTCTCAAGCATCAAGTCAGAACCGCAGCCAAGGAGATTCAACAAGGTTGAAGCTGCCTTAGGAGAATTTAAGTTTGCCATACTAAATTGAGCTGTGAGCAGCAATCCAATTATAAAAAGTTCTCAATCATTTAAACTGTAATGAAATAGACACTACTTTCACAAATACTTAAAATGCAGTTAATGAAAATAACACGTTATCGTTAAAGTTGACCAGCTTTATCAGGTACTTCTAGCTTACTGTTGCTGTTATGTGAAGTAAACATATTATTTGAATTTTTAAAATTTATTCAGTAAACATTTATTAAGCCTAAAATCTAGAAGAATGAGGGGTAAGGTGGGGCAGGGGGAGGGTACTGTTAATAAAACAAGTAAAAAAAGTTAAAAAAAAGATAAATAAATAAAAATAAAATAAAACAAGTAAAATGGTTACAACAGAATGTGACATCTGGGTCAAACTAATAAATATAACATCAAATAAGGACTAAATTTTTTTTTTTTTTTTTGTGGTACGCGGGCCTCTCACTGTTGTGGCCTCTCCCGTTGCGGAGCACAGGCTCCGGACGCGCAGGCTCAGTGGCCATGGCCCACGGGCCCAGCCGCTCCATGGCATGTGGGATCTTCCCGGACTGGGACACGAACCCGTGTCCCCTGCATCGACAGGCGGACTCTCACCCACTGCGCCACCAGGGAAGCCCAAGGACTAAATTTTTATAAGGATGCCCAAGAAGCCTTCACTGGCATTTAAGCAGAATCTAAAAGAATGGAAAGCAGCTTTACAGGCAGGTGGAGAATTAAGTGAGGAAAAAGCACGTAGATCTGGCTCAAGAACTAGCATGATGCCCGAGGGGAAAAGCATCCAGTGGGATGTGCTTGGAAGAGATGAATGACTTGAGAAGTAGGGAAGGCAAATAGAGGGCTTAAGGATTAAATTTCTATTCTCTAGATTGAGTAAATATCTTTATACAGGGAAGTAACATGATCCAAACGACTTTTTAAGAAAGATAATCCAGGAATTAATGGCAAGGTAACCAGATGGAAAGGTGCTGCAAAAATTCAGGTAGGAGATAAAGGCCACAAATAAAATTAGAAAAGAAGGAATAGTATGGGATAGAATCAAGAGTTCCTTAATAGAAGAAATTATAATAAATTCATGATTAAATGGATATTTGTTATAAGAAAAAGAAAAAAATTGAGGGTATGGCAAAACATTCTGGCTTGAATAAATTGATGGACAAGATGAAGATAGTATTTGACATACTCCCCTGGTGTCTCTTACTGGCCAACACCAAAGGGATTTGCAATCATCTTTGTAAAGAGGAAGGTGAAGCAATATGAACAACCTGGTTCTGAAAAATGTGAATAACATGGTTGTGAAAAATAATGAACTCTATACCACGATGGCCAATATAAAATAACAACATTAACCACAATATATAAGGCAATGGCCACTTAAGTCAGGGCGGTGATTTCAAATTATATCTAAAGCCATAGGGACTTGTCTCATTGTTTTACACAATGGTAAATATCTTGAGAGACTGGACTAGATGACATTTAACTTTCCTCAAATGCAAATATTTTATGAATAACAAAAAAAGAATGCTCCAGGGGGGTTCCCTGGTGGCGCAGTGGCTGAGAATCTGCCTGCCAATGCAGGGGACACGGGTTCGAGCCCTGCTCTGGGAAGATCCCACACGCCGCAGAGCAACTGGGCCCGGTGAGCCAATTACTGAGCCTGCGCGTCTGCAGCCTGTGCTCCGCAACAATAGAGGCCGCGATAGTGAGAGGTCAGTGCATCGCGATGAAGAGTGGCCCCCGCTCGCTGCAACTAGAGAAAGTGCTCACACAGAAACGAAGACCCAACACAGCCATAAATAAATAAATTAATTTTTTTTTAAAAAAGAATGCTCCAGAGAAAGTGAAAGCTATGAAGTAGAGTATGTATGCAACTATGGAAAGCAATAAAACACAAAATACCAGAACAAAGTGTCTTCTATTAGATCACTATCATTGGGGTTGATTATTACTTAACCATCTTTATCTTAAGAGACACAGTAAACTTTTAACAATAACATATCTTAGTGTTAGAAAGAAATTATATATTGAGGAATGAACTACATAAAGAAATGAAAGAGATCTTTTCATTGAAAATACAAAACAATTAAAACCACCAAGTCAAATTTAAAAAACCAAGAAATTAAATATAAAATTTCCAACTTACTTCATTTGAGATGGATACATTCCAAAACCACTGGGATGATTAGAAATATGACCATTCATTGTGACTTTAATGCTCTGAAAAAAGAAAGGTACATGGATTGAAGGCATTAAAAAGGTTGAGACATCTCAGTTTTAAAGTTTTTCATTCAACAAAATATGTGTCGCTTCCAGGATGATGCTAGAAATATAAAGATCTCCACCCTCAAAGAGCTCAGGCTCCAGAAGTACAGATGGACATATAAACAAAGAACAAATTGGCACTGAACATTAATATACTAAAATTGTAAGCAAATATAAGAAAGAAAAACTTTAAATATAATTCTGAACCCTCTAACTACAAAAACATAATCTATATTCCACTCAACCTCATCATTGTCAGTTTTATGAAATGTTACTTTGTTTAATGTTTCATTATGAAAGTAATATAAGCTCATAAAATTTAAAAACTTGAGAAATATGGAAAAGCACAAAATACAAAAAAGTACAGAGGGGAAAAATATCACCCAGAGCCCTATCATTTAAAGATAACCATCAGGGGTTCCTTAAAGAACTAAAAATGGAACCACCATACGACTCAGCAATCCCACTACTGGGCATATACCCTGAGAAAACCATAATTCAAAAAGAGTCATGTACCACAATGTCCATGGCAGCTCTCTTTACAATAGCCAGGACATGGAAGCAACCTAAGTGTCCATCGACAGATGAATGGATAAAGATGTGGCACATATATACAATGGAATATTACTCAACCATAAAAAGAAACGAAATTGAGTTATTTGTAGTGAAGTGGATGGACCTAGAGTGTGTCATACAGAGTGAAGTCAGAAAGAGAAGAACAAATACCATAGGCTAACACATATATATGGAATTTAAAAAAAAAAAAAAAGGTTCTGAAGAACCTAGGGGCAGGACAGGAATAAAGACACAGATGTAGAGAATGGACTTGAGGACATGGGGAGGGGGAAGGGTAAGCTGGGACGAAGTGAGAGAGTGGCACGGACATATATACACTACACAATGTAAAATAGATAGCTAGTGGGAAGCAGCCACATAGCACAGGGAGATCAGCTTGGTGCTTTGTGACCACCTAGAGGGGTGGGATAGGGAGGATGGGAGGGAGACGCAAGAGGGAGGGGATATGGGGATATATGTAAATGTATAGCTGATTTACTATGTTATAAAGCAGAAACTAACAAACCATTGTAAAGCAATCATGCTCCAATAAAGACGTTAAAATAAATAAATAAATAAAAATAACCATTTAACAGTCCTGTCAATTTCCTCCAGTCTTTTTTCCTGTATCTAGTCTTCCTTCCTTCCTTCCTACCTTCCTTCCTTCCTTCCTTCCTCCCTCCCTCCCTTCCTTCCATTTTCTTATTTCCTTCTTTCAAAGCACATTTGACAACATCTTATATATACACTTGGATACACCTTTTTTTTCAAGACAGTATTCATTTACACAATCCTTTTACTTTTCACAAGAAAACAACTTTTTAAATTAACACCAGAAATTTATCTTCAGAAACCATTTTTAATCTGTTTCACAAATTAAACAAATTTCCTTCAAACAAGATAAATGCAAATAAGTAAAACTTCCTTACTGCCAAATCCAATGGCCTTTTTTTTTCTCCTAGACAGTACAGCTACACCTGAATTACTTCTATTCACCCCTGAACATGTGGCCCTTCCTGCTTTCTGTGGCACTAAACTATTTTGGATCTTATCTCACTTTTCTGACTTTTGTATACATTACATTACTATGTCTTTTCAATAACTGAGAGGTAGGTAGGACATATCCCAGCTTTATTTTAAGACAAAGGCAAAGAGTAGACATATTAACAACTACTGTGTGAATTATTTGTCAGGTACTATGATGGATCCTGGCACTACCAAGGTGATCAAAAGAGACATAGTCCTAGCTTTGGGCCAATAGTCTAGTGGGAAAAACATACATTTAGTGAATAAATATAAAATTGTAAATTGTTGTTACTATCACAAAGGGAACATTCAGGGTCACTTGGGGGGGTATATAATATGGGAACTTAATTCAGATTGGGAGGGCACAGAAAGCCTGCATAAAGAATATTCAAGACCTAGTAACTTCCAGTTAATTCTTTCTCATTCTTCCCATTTCAATTCAATCACCGTGTCCTCAGGGAAGCATTTACTGACCTCCATGAATAGATAAAAGTCTACCACTATCAGATACTCTCAGCACAATACACAATTTTTCAAAGTATTTACCACAGTTGTAATTTCCCATTTGTTTAAATTAATTCCTGATTCTTCACTAGACTTTAAGCTCCATAAGGGCAGAGCTGCTTTGATGACTGCTATTTCTTAAGCAGTAAGAATAGTACAAAATATTTAATATTTGAATTAAATATTAATTCAAATAAAGAAAGAAGGAAGGAGAGTCTATGACCTACTCTTCAAAGAGTTTATTGTATTCTTAAGGAGACAAAACCAATCCATATGAAACACACAGTAAATAAGTCCCAATGTATGAGGCTCTATTTTAAACCTACTAGAGGTTCTGAGGTAGGAAAAGCAAGGCAACTGCCATAATTTTTTGAAGGGCTGGGACTTGACCTAGTTCTTAAAGAATGGATAGGATTTATAAACGTCCTCAAAACACTCAAGTTTTTTTTTTTTTTAATTTATTAGTATTTTAAAATTTTATTTATTTTTGGCTGTGTTGGGTCTTCGTTGCTGTGTGCAGGCATTCTCTAGTTGTGGCGAGCGGGGGTTACTCTTCGTTGCAGTGCGTGGGCTTCTCACTGCAGTGGCTTCTCTTGTTGCGGAGCACGGGCTCTAGTAGTGCGGACTTCAGTAGTTGTGGCATGCAGGCTTCAGTAGTTGTGGCACAGGCTTAGCTGCTCCGTGGAATGTGGGATCTTCCCAGACCAGGGCTCGAACCCATGTCCCCTGCATTGGCAGGCAGATTCTTAACCACTGCACCACCAGGGAAACCCAAAACACTCATTTAATTCAACCTTTCCTGAAGTCTTGTCCATATTTATTCACAGCTTAGAAGCAAATTTCCAAATTAAGGAACAAAGAAATATTGACCTCTAACCAAGTATTGCATCCAAAAACTAACATTACATTTATACATTATCATTTCTTTTTATTATTGTTGTTTATTTTCCTTCAATTTATACTTAGATACAATCAGTGTACAGAGGTAAACCAATTCTCTGGGGAAAAATAAACCCCTAATTTGTACTTCCTGATTTCCATGGCCCATTTCAAGCTAGCATTGGTTTAACAGCAGCTTACAAAATCCTAAATATTTCACAATTGGCTCTCACAAGTCTATAGAATCAAGAGAGAGCACATCACTGTTACATTCTGGAATTTGGGTCAGGACAGAGGCCTGGGATAACATTATGGATCTAGAGCTAAAGGTTAGGACAGAGGCTTTCACAGATGCCTGGAACTTTAACACCATTTCTGGCACTAACTAGCCGAAAGCAAGTCAATTAAGCCTCTGTCTCAATTTTCTCATCAGTAAAATACAGATAATTCTTGGTCTTTCTAGCTCACAGGGCTAGTGAAAGATCAAATGAGATAGATGTACAAGTTTCTTCTAAAGTTAAAAAAAAAAAAAGAAGTACTCTTTTAAAACAAGCTGGTTCATTCAGCACTTAAATTAAACTCCCAGGGTTTGTAGTCCTTTTGATCTAGTTTGCATTTTAAACCCACAGCAGGTGGTTTTAGTGAAAAGAGATAGCCATAACCCTCTCCTCTTTTTCATGTTTAATTCTTCATGACAGTCAAATAAATTCGTGGTTTGTTTTGCTTTAAAATAGTGATCTGTCAGAATAAGAGAATAGAATAAAAGAGAATAGAAAATGCTGATTTGGTAAACTCAATTTTAAATATAGAAACTTTTCTCTTTGGCAACCATAGTGTCATTGGTCAGAGATGTTCAGGTAGCAACATAAAAGCTTTCAGATATTTAAACACAGCAATACAGGGCACACCTTGCAAAGGAAACAGTTACAAATGTTTTCTCCCCTTTAGGCTTTTAAGAGACATATCCAATTTATACTTATATGGACTATATGTATATATAATATAGAAGAACCATCAGTCTTACTGAGAAATTAGCTGCTTTTATTTTTATTAACTCTTAAAACAACTTAAAAACTGAGACAAAGTTTTTCTTCATTACTTTTTTTTTTTTTTGCGGTACGCGGGCCTCTCACTGCTGTGGCCTCTCCCATTGCGGAGCACAGGCTCCGGACGCGCAGGTTCAGCGGCCATGGCTCACGGGCCCAGTCGCTCCGCAGCATGTGGGATCCTCCCAGACCGGGGCATGAACCCATGTCCCCTGCATCAGCAGGCGGACTCTCAACCACTGCGCAACCAGGGAAGCCCTTCATTACTTTTAAGGACTCACAAATTCAGTTAACTATACTATATTAACTACTTAATTCTAAAAAAGTGTACACTAAAATCTTCATAATAGCTCCCAACAAATTTGAAATAAGAACATCAGTTTCCTTATGAAAACATTTCTTGTAAGTCACAGTTACTATAATTTTCTCCTTATTTTCTCCAGCAAATAAAGTGGTAAATTTAAGATCTCAGTTCAACATACCCAAAATGTTGAACACTGAAATTTTCAAAGGAAAATAAATAGAATGTATGAAAATCATGGTAAGCAGAAACAAATGAGGCTATATTAAGGCTAAACCAGTAAGTTAAATTTGTATTGGAAAGTTGAAGATCCCAAACATAAATAAATAAATAACAATTTATATTCCCGTTTCTTTTCTTCACTCTTGCTTGCATATGGTATCAATTTTCAAACTGACGAATGAGTTTGTAGTCATCACGCAGTGTTAGAATCCCGCCTACCCAATCTAGCTACCACACAATGACTTGTGCTCTCAGAAAAATGTCACAGACACCTTTTTGTTCATTTAAGTTTTTGTTAGTCTCTTTGGGTGTACCTACCTTGAAGTATCTGTATTTCAATTTCAGTTTAAGTCACATCTCTGGGTCTAAGTTATAACCAAGATAGGGGTGAGGAGATTGATTACCATCATTATTTAGGGTTTTAACTAAAAGACGGTTGAAATTTAATTTCTACCAATACTTTGTGACATTGTCTACTAGTGATTGCGCTTAATTTACTAAAAGACAAAAAAAAGTGCTTTAAACCTGCTAAATCATCACATATTCTGTCTCCTCTGTGTCTTCTAGGAGTCACTTTTCAATACATCTTACCAGTACTGTTGTCTGTAGAGATGTCACCTTCTCTATTTCTCTATGTCATTTGGTCTAATATTTAGTAATAAAGAATTTGTGTGTGTGAATAAATTTAGGAAACTAATAACAGTAATAATAATGATGATGACAATAGTAGCTAACACTTGTGAAGGTGTCACAATAATTTCTAGGCCATATGGAAGCACAATATTTTCTCAAGGCCAATATCGATGTAGAAGGAGTAATTCCGTGCCTTAAAGGCACAATACCCTGTAATCACTTAAAATAATTCACTTGATTCCTTTTTTTTATAATTCTGAGAAAAATCTTTCGCTGTTTATAGGTAAGCTCATAATGTGGGGGAAAATATATGTTCAATTCAGAATGTTGTTGGTTTAACAATTAGCTGAACAAAAATATTTGTTACTAAAATTTAATAAGCAGAAGAAGAACTACAATCCTGCAATCTGTGGAACAAAAAGCACATTCACGGAAAGATAGACAAGATGAAAAGGCAGAGGGCTATGTACCAGATGAAGAAAAAACATAAAACCCTGGAAAAACAACTAAATGAAGTGGAGATAGGCAACCTTCCAGAAAAGGAATTTAGAATAATGATAGTGAAGATAATCCAGGACCTCAGAAAAAGAATGGAGGCAAAGATCGAGAAGATGCAAGAAATGTTTAACATAGACCTAGAAGAATTAAAGAACAAACAAACAGAGATGAACAATACAATAACTAAAATGAAAACTACACTAGAAGGAATCAATATCAGAATAACTGAAGCAGAAGAACGGAAAAGTGACCTGGAAGACAGAATGATGGAACTCACTGCTGTGGAACAAAATAAAGAAAAAAGAATGAAAAGAAATGAAGACAGCCTAAGAGACCTCTGGAACAACATTAAATGCAACAACATTCGCATTATAGGGGTCCCAGAAGGAGAAGAGAGAGTAAGGACCAGAGAAAATATTTGA
Source organism: Lipotes vexillifer (assembly GCF_000442215.2). NCBI lineage: Eukaryota > Metazoa > Chordata > Mammalia > Artiodactyla > Lipotidae > Lipotes > Lipotes vexillifer. The sequence goes on along the minus strand of NW_006781377.1, from coordinate 1,050,109 downwards.
AGAGATTATAGTCGAAAACTTCCCTAACATGGGAAAGGAAATAGCCACCCAAGTCCAGGAAGCGCAGCGAGTCCCATACAGGATAAACCCAGGGAGCAACACGCCGAAACACACAGTAATCAAACTGGCAAAAATTAAAGACAAAGAAAAATTACTGAAAGCAGCAAGGGAAAAACGACAAATAATATACAAGGGAACTCCCATAAGGTTAGCAGCTGATTTCTCAGCAGAAACTCTACAATGCAGAAGGCAGTGGCATGATATACTTAAAGTGATGAAAGGGAAGAAACTTCAACCAAGATTACTCTACCTGGCAAGGATCTCATTCAGATACGATGGAGAAATCAAAAGCTTTACAGACAAGCAAAAGCTAAGAGAATTCAGTACCACCAAATCAGCTCTACAACAAATGCTAAAGGAACTTCTCTAAGTGGGAAACACAAGAGAAGAAAAGGACCTACAAAAACAAACCCAAAACGATTAAGAAAATGGTCACAGGAACATACATATCGATAATTACCTTAAACGTGAATGGATTAAATGCTCCAACCAAAAGACACAGGCTTGCTGAATGTATACAAAAACAACACCCATATATATGCTGTCTACAAGAGACCCACTTCAAACCTAGGGACACATACAAATGGAAAGTGAGGGGATGGAAAAAGATATTCCATGCAAATGGAAATCAAAAGAAAGCTGGAGTAGCAATACTCATATCAGATAAAATGGACTTTAAAATAAAGAATGTTACAGGAGACAAGGAAGGACACTACATAATGATAAAGGGATCAATCCAAGAAGAAGATATAACAATTATAAATATATATGCACCCAACATAGGAGCACCTCAATACATAAGGCAATGCTAACAGCTATAAAACAGGAAATCAACAGCAACACAATAATAGTGGGGGACTTTATCACCTCACTTACACCAACGGACAGATCATCCAAAATGAAAATAAATAAGAAAACACAAGCTTTAAATGACACAATAGACCAGACAGATTTGACTGATATTCATAGGACATTCCATCCCAAAACAGCAGATTACACTTTCTTCTCAAGTGCGCACAGAACATTCTCCAGGATAGATCACATCTTGGGTCACAAATCAAGCCTCAGTGAATTCAAGAAAACTGAAATCATATCAAGCATCTTTTCTGACCACAACACTATGAGATTAGAAGTGAATTACAGGGAAAAATAACGTAAAAAACACAAACACATGGAGACTAAACAATACGTTACTAAACAACCAAGAGATTACTGAGGAAATCAAAAATTACCTAGAGACAAATGACAATGAAAACACGATGATCCAAAACCTATGTGATGCAGCAAAAGCAGTCCGAAGACGGAAGTTTATAGCTATACAAGCCTACCACAAGAAACAAGAAAAATCTCAAATAAACAATCTAACCTTACACCCAAAGGAACTAGAGAAAGAACAAACAAAACCCAAAGCTACCAGAAGGAAAGAAATCATAAATATCAGAGCAGAAATAAATGAAATAGAAACAAAGAAAACTATAGCAAAGATGAATAAAACTAAAAGCTGGTTCTTTGAGAAGATAAAAAAAATTGATAAACCATTAGCCAGACTCATCAATAAAGAGAGAGCGGGGACTCAAATCAATAAAATTAGAAATGAAAAAGGAGAAGTTACAACAGACACCACAGAAATACAAAGCATCCTAAGAGACTACTACAAGCAAGCCTATGCCAATAAAATGGACAACCTGGAAGAAATGGACAAATTCTTAGAAAGGTATAACCTTCCAAGACTGAACCAGGAAGAAATAGAAAATATGAACAGACCCATCACAAGTAATGAAATTGAAACTGTGATTAAAAATCTTCCAAAAAACAAAAGCCCAGGACCAGATGGCTTCACAGGCAAATTCTATAAAACATTTAGAGAAGAGGTAACACCCATCTTCCTCAAACTCTTCCAAAAAATTTCAGAGGAAGGAACACTCCCAAAACTCATTCTGTGAGGCCACCATCACCCTGATACCAAAACCAGACAAAGATACTACAAAAAAAGAAAATTACAGACCAATATCACAGATGAATATAGATGCAAAAATCCTCAACAAAATGCTAGCAAACAGAATCCAAAAACACATTAAAAGGATCATACATCATGATCAAGTGGGATTTATCCCAGGGGTGCAAGGATTCTTTAATATATGCAAATCAATCAATGTGATACACCATATTAACAAACTGAAGAATAAAAACCATATGATTATATCAATAGATGCAGAAAAAGCTTTTGATAAAATTCAACACCCATTTATGATGAAAACTCTACAGAATGTAGGCATAGAGGGAACCTACCTCAACATAATAAAGGCCATATACGACAAACCCACAGCCAACATGATTCTCAATGGTGAAAAACTGAAAGCATTTCCTCTAAGATCAGGAACAAGACAAGGCTGCCCACTCTCATGACTATTATTCAACATAGTTTTGGAAGTCCTAGCCACGGCAATCAGAGAAGAAAAAGAAATAAAAGGAATACAAATTGGAAAAAAAAGAAGTAAAACTGTCACTGTTTGCAGATGACATGATACTATACATAGAGAATCCTAAAAATGCCACCAGAAAACTACTCGAGCTAATCAATGAATTTGGTAAAGTTGCAGGATACAAAATTAATGCACAGAAATCTCTTGCATTCCTATACACTAATGATGAAAAATCTGAAAGAGAAATTAAGGAAACACTCCCATTTACCATTGCAACAAAAAGAAAAAAATACCTAGGAATAAACCTACCTAGGGAGACAAAAGACCTGTATGCAGAAAACTGTAAGACACTGGTGAAAGAAATTAAAGATGATACCAACAGATGGAGACATATACCATGTTCTTGGATTGGAAGAATCAATATTGTGAAAATGACTATACTACCCAAAGCAATCTACAGATTCAATGCAATCCCTATCAAATTACCAATGGCATTTTTTACGGAAGTAGAACAAAAAAATCTTAAAATTTTTATAGAGACACAAAAGACCCCGAATAGCCAAAGCAATCTTGAGGGAAAAAAATGGAATGGGAGGAATCAGACTCCCTGACTTCAGACTACACTACAAAGCTACAGTAGTAAAGACAATATGGTACTGGCACAAAAACAGAAACATAGATCAATGGAACAAGATAGAAAGCCCAGAGATAACCCCAGGCACCTATGGTCAACTAATCTATGACAAAGGAAGCAAGGATATAAAATGGAGAACAGACAGTCTCTTCAATAAGTGGTGCTGGGAAAAGTGGACAGCTACATGTAAAAGAATGAAATTAGAACACTCCCTAACACCATACACAAAAATAAACTCAAAATGGATTTGAGACCTAAATGTTAGACCGGACACTATAAAACTCTTAGAGGAAAACATAGGAAGAGCACTCTTTCACATAAATCACAGCAAGATCTTTTTTGATCCACCTCCTAGAGTAATGGAAAAATAAACAAATGGGACCTAATGAAACTTCAAAGCTTTTGCACAGCAAAGGAAACCATAAACAAGATGAAAAGACGACCCTCAGAATGGGAGAAAATACTTGCAAATGAATCAATGGACAAAGGATTAATCTCCAAAATATATAAACAGTTGATGCAGCTCATTATTAAAAGAAAAAAACAACCCAATCCAAAAATGGGCAGAAGACCTAAATAGACACTTCTCCAAAGAAGACATACAGATGGCCAAGAAGCACATGACAAGCTGCTCAACATCACTAATTATTAGAGAAATGCAAATCAAAACTACAATGAGGTATCACCTCACACCAGTTAGAATGGACTTCATCAGAAAATCTACAAACAACAAATGCTGGAGATGGTGTGGAGAAAAGGGAAATCTCTTGTACTGTTGGTGGGAATGTAAATTGATGCAGCCACTATGGAGAACAGTATGGAGGTTCCTTACAAAACTAAAAATAGAATTACCATATGATCCAGAAATCCCACTACTGGGCATATACCCAGAGAAAACCATAATTCAAAAAGACACATGCACCCCAATGTTCACTGCAGCACTATTTACAATAGCCAGGTCATGGAAGCAAGCTAAATGCCCATCGACAGACGAATAGATATAGAAGTTGTGGTAAATATATACAATGGAATATTACTCTGCCATAAAACGGAACGAAACGGGGTTATTTGTTGAGACGTGGATGGATCTAGAGACTGTCATACAGAGTGAAGTAAGTCAGAAATATAAAAACAAATACCGTATATTAACCCATGTATGTGGAACCTAGAAAAATGGTACAGATGAACCGGTTCGTAGGGCAGAAGTTGAGACACATATGTAAAGAACAAACATATGGACACCAAGGGGGGAAAGTCGCGGGGGGGTGGGGATGGTGGTGTGATTAACTGGGCGATTGGAATTGACATGTATACACTGATGTGTATAAAACTGATGACTAATATGAACCTGCTGTATAAAAAAATAAATAAAATAAAATTCAAAAATTAAAAAAAAAACAACTAATACTAAACGTTCTTTGAGTTATTTGCATGGAAATACGTTAATATAAATGTTTCAGGCATTACATGAAATTCCTAAAAATCTTATATGTTCTGGTATAATGTTATAAGTCATAATTCTAGTTATTATTTTAAAATGTATATCTCAGAATTAACTAAATTTCCTTCTCAGTTGCATTATCATGAACTTTCATCAAATCTTTAACCATGGTCATTTTTAAGTCTTTTGTCATTTACAGACAGTTCTGGGTGTACTCTGATGTTTTTGCAAAAATGTTCTTATAAAATGTTTCATCTTCAAGGAATTCATGGAAAAGACTGACAAATACAGGTCTCTGGTAACTGACTATACTGCTGAACTGAATGAATAAGCATTTTCAGACCTCTAATGGAAAACTGATGAATTCATAAAAGTGCTAATGAAAGATCAAGATGAAAAAAAATTAATTACATGGGACTGAGCGAACTGATGAGGATGACTATAATTTTTGTGACTTTCTGTTTAATAAAATTAAAAATTAAAAAAATAAAAATTGAAGGTTTGCATCAAAAAAATTTAATAAACAACTAAAAAGAAACACTTTAGCCATAATTATATGTGTAATATTGTGATAGATTTGATAGGAAGGCCTAGTACAGAGAAGAATCATATATACACTATTAGTACTATTTGAGTATTTCCCTGTAATTCTTGTTGCACTGATGACATCATCAGTGCATATACACTGCTTGGAATGTTAAACACAGGAAATGACTAATATCTCAGTTCAAAACATTGTTAATACTGTACTGATTTGGGAAACTGTGCTAATTTTTAAAAGCACAACTGCTATTCATTGACTGTTTACCCTGTACCAAGTATTGTGCTAAATGTTTTCTATCCGTTATCTTATTTAATCTTCACATTCATTTTTGAAGGAAGTACTATTTTCCATTTTATAGATGAAGAAATTCAGCTAAAGAGACTAGGTGCTATGTGTGTGTTATTCTGAAATTTAAAAAAATCATCTAATTTGGATTTTTTTGTTTTTTAGAACTTCTATTTCAAATTCTTTCCCAGCTTTATTGAGGTATACTTTTATATACCAAAAACTGCACATCTTTAATGTATACATTTTGATGAATTTGGACATATGCATACACTTGTTATACCATCACTACCATCAAGGTAATAAACATATCCATCACCTCCAAAAAAAAAAAAAAGTCTAGTATCATGAATGACTGAAGAGTGATGTCCTTTTTCTTGAATATAATCAGAGGCAGAGAACAAAAAACAGAAAAGAAAACAACATTCAATGAGCCCCCACTTCACATGGCATTTTACAAACTTCACCTCATTCCATTCTTAGAATAACCTTTTGAGGTAGATATTTTGTAAGTGAAATGACAGCCTCAAATAAGTTGTCATTTGCCCAAGGGGTAACACAAGCAGCTAGAATTAGAACCAGGATTCCAATTCTGATCTGGCTGACTTATATCCAATTTTCTTTGCAGTAAGTTACACTGCTAGTTTGACCATTGTATACTCTCCAAAACTTTTCAGTTCTTTTCACTCTGAGTGTTTCAATGATATTCTTTATTTTAGTCAACAATTTTTCTTAGAATAAAAAATGCTAATTTTGAAAGGGAAGAAGACTAACTTTATGGAAAGGGATATTACAATGGCAATAGTGCCACTTTTATGGAATGGCTTTATTGCTTCATAAACATACTGTTCACTGAAAAATGTGAAAAAATGTCATCAGATCTAAAAACCCCACATATTAAAAACTATTAATTATAATATTGAAAATGATTAGTTAAGCTGAATCTAGCTTTGAGTCATAATTTTTCACTGGTTGAATATCTAAGTATTTACTTGTCTTACTTTCTTGGGTTAATTTTTTTTATCATAGTTGAGACAGGTTCTAAATATAAAAGGTCTTTTGAGTGTTTCATCCCCATGTGATACCTATAAATTTATCTGAATCATTTGTATTTCTTCCATTATGATTAAATATATATTAAAGGGGGGGAGGAGAAAGTAAGCCTCTAATTTAGCTGGAATTTTCCAACAAAAAATAAAACTATGGTAGAAAAGGGAAAGAAATTCAGAAAGAAAAAATTTTTCTCAACTTCTGTCTATTACCAGGGCCCCTATCCCATGGAACCATACCCTGGGGTTGAGTGTAGGGAGAGATGGTGGTTGGATCAGATCTTGAACTATTTCTTAGCAAGGTTTCCATGAAATTTCACAAGTGATATGAGGAATTTTAACTGAAATCTCCATACACTTATTTATGTATGATGTACTTATTTACACGTACCTTCCCTATACAGGCTTGATAAAACCTTCTATCAAAATGTATACCTCCCGCATTGTATTATTTCCATGATTAACAGTGGACTTACAGACAGTCTTATATAATGGTTGCTACAATAAACTGACTTTTGTTTTGTTCTGTTTTTATTTCCATTACTCTAGGAGACAGATCCAAAAAGATATTGCTGAGATTTATGTCCGAGTGTTGTGCCTATGTTTTCCTCTAGTGTTTTTATAGTATCTAGTTTTCCATTTAGGTCTTTAATCCATTTTGAGTTTATTTTTGTGTATGGTGTTAGAAAATGTTCTAATTTCATTCTTTTACATATAGCTGTACAGTTTTCCCAGCACCACTTATTGAAGAGACTGTCTTTTCTCTGTTGTATATTCTTGCCTCCTTTGTCGTAGATTAACTGACCACAGGTTTATTTCTGGACTTTCTATCCTATTCCATTGTCTATATTTCTTTTTTCGTGCCAGTACCATACAGTTTTGATGACTGTAGCTTTGTAGTATAATCTTAAGTCAGGGAGCCTGATTCCTCCAGCTCTGTTTTTCTTTCTTAAGATTGCTTTGGCTATTCAGGGTCTTTTGCGTTTCCACACAAATTTAAAAATTATTTGTTCTAGGTCTGTGAAAAATGCTACAATAAATTGACTTTTAAAGGAGCATATACTTTATCAGTGGAAGTTTTTGACTCAAAAGCACCGTGTGATGCAATTGATCAGCTACAGGAGGTCCAAGTGCCTTCTCACTACTGCCACCTCTTAAAGAGATTGTCACTCACTACATCGTGTGCACTTGAGGTTTAATTGAAACTGCAGCTAAGTTCTGTTTTTTTTAATTTTTTTATAATAAACTTTTAAATTTCTGAATCATTTTAGATTTACAGAAAAGTTGTAAAGCCAGCACAGAAAATTCTTGTACACCCCAATCCCTTATTGTTAGTATCTTTTATTAATATGGTATATTTGTCACAATGAACCAATATCAATATTTTATTATCAACTAAAGCCAATACTTTATTCAGAGTGCCTCAGTTTTTTTACCTAAATTTTTTTTTCTTTTCCAGGGTCCTATCCATAATACCACATTACATTTAGTCCTCATGTCTCATTAGGCTCTTCTAGACTGTGACCATTTCTCAGACTTTCCTTGCTTTTGATGACTGAAAGCACTGCCATAATAAATTATCACAAACTGGGTGGCTTAAAACAACAGAAATTTATTCTCTCACAGTTCTAGAGGCTGGAAGTCCTAAATCAAGGTGTCGGCAGAGCTAAGTTCTCTGTGAAGGTTATAGGGGAGGAATCCTTCCTTGCGTCCTCTAGCTTCTGATGGCTGCTGCTAATCTTTGGCTTTCCTTGGCTTGTAGATGTAACACTCCAATCTCTGCCTCTGTCTCTATACGGTCTCCCCTGGGTGTCTCTCTGGGTCCAAATTTCCTTCTTTTTATAGGGACACCAGTCAGTGGGTTAGAGTCTACCTCAATCCAATATGACCTCATCATAACTTGGTTCCTCTGCAAAGACCCTATCTAAGTGAGGTCACATTCTAAATTGGTACAGCCACTATGGAGAACAGTATGGAGGTTCCTTAAAAAATGAAAAATAGAGCTACCATATGATCCAGCAATCCTGCTCCTGGGCATATATCCAGAGAAAACCATAATTTGAAAACATACATATACCCCAATGTTCGCTGCAGAACTATTTGCAATGGCCAAGACATGGAAGCAACCTAAATGTCCATTGACAGATGAAGGGATAAATAAGATGTGGTATATTTATACAACGGAATATTACTCAGCCATAAAAAAGAACAAATTAATGTCATTTGCAGCAACATGGATGGACCTAGAGATTATCGTACTAAGTGAAGTAAGACAGACAAAGTCAAATATCATGATATCGCTTATATGTGGAATCTAAAAAAAATGATATAAATGAACTTATATACAAAACAGAAATAGACCCACATAATAAATTTATGTTAAACACACTACTATATATAAATGTATATGTGTAGCTGATTCACTTTGTTAATAAAGCAGAAACTAACACACCACTGTAAAGCAATTATACTCCAATAAAGATGTTAAAAAAAATAGATAACCAGCAAGGTCCTACTGTATAGCACAGAGAACTATACTCAATATTTGGAATAACCTATAAGGGAAAACAATCTGAAAAAAATATGCATAAGTGAATCACTTTACTGTACACCTGAAACTAACACAACACTGTAAATCAACTATACTTCAATTTAAAAATTTTTAATAAAAATAAATAAATAAGGTCACATTCATAGGTACAGGGTAGTAGGATATGAACATATCTTTTGGAGGGACACAATTCAATCTGCAATAATGACCCTGTCAGTTTTCTGAGGAGTGCTGCATTTTGATATTCTGCAGAATGTCTCTCCATCAGGGTTTACCTGATGTTTTTCTCATGATTAGAATGGGGTTACAGGTTTTGGAAAGGAAGACCACAGAGATATATGCCATTCTCATCACATCACTCCAAGACTACATGCTGTTAGCATGACTCTACATCGTTTATGCTGACCTTGGTCCTTGACTGAAGCAGCATTTGTCAGGTTTCCCCTCTATAAAGTGACTTTCCTCACCACCACTCTACAGGCCTCTTGGGAAGGAGGTCATTATATGCACCGCACACTTAAGGGGTGGAGAGTTCTGCTCCACCTCCTTGAGGAAGGAGTATCTGCACAAATTATTTGGAATTCTTCTACATGGGAGATTTGTATATTCACCACCATTTATTTATTTATTCTGTTTTTTTATATTGAACTGAAAAGATGGAGAAACCAAAAAGAAGGGTTCAGATTCACCAAATAAAAACTCTTGATGATTCATTGCCTGTAAAACTCCTGTTTCAGTTGGTTCAGACAAGATTTGAGTTAGCTTTAGTTCTGTGCTGGGCACAGGATACCGCTGAAAAAGAAAGAAAGGAAGGAAGGAAGGAAGGAAGGGATGGAAAGAAAGCGAAGAAAAGAAAGGAAGGAAGAAAGAAAGAAAGGAAGAAAGGAAGAAAGGAAGAAAGAAAGAAAGAAAGAAAGAAAGAAAGAAAAGAAAGAAAAGAAAAGAAAGAAAAGAAAGAGAGGGAGAAAGAAAAGAGAGAAAGAAAGCAAGTGAAATCAGGGCATGAGAGAGATCCCAGCCCTTAACAAAAACCCTAGCTACCACCACCAAAAGATGATCAGAACTTTAAAAGGTAAACATTATCTAAGAAGTTCAAATCTTTCCAGAAGCAAAAAGTTGTTGGACACAGATTCTCAAGAAGAGGTAGGAGAATATTCACTGTGGACATTTTCTCTCAGGGTAAAAATAAAACTATAACTTTTCCTGTCAATTCATTTCTCAATTGAGCAGAATTCAGAGAAGAACATTTTGGAAAAATAAGTCAAGAAGACCATCTCAGTAATTTTTACCCCACCCCCAGTAAGTTTCTTTCAAATCTCTACTTTTTGTAAATCAACCTTGAGGGTTAGTATTCACTGATATTCTATGAACCTTGGCGGACGGTTTCCAAAATTAACCTTTGTGCCATTGACTAATGCAAAACAAAAGCCACTGAGGAATTAGGATCTCATACGACATATTTTTATTGCTAAACTTCCTTCTTCCATAGTAGTGCCATATGCTAAATTAGTACAGGTCAATATATCTTACAAAGGCAAACAAAGCATTATCTGGGCCTGACGTAACCCAGCTGGGTGGAGAGATAGAAAAATATGTTCTAAAATTATCTTTAATGAAATCAAAACTCTTGAATTCAAATTTCTTTATGATGTATTAAATGGCCCCTACAAATAGTAAATCAAAAACCTTACAGGTACAGTGAGAAGCGTTCTAACCCACAGATAAGATATAACATTTTAATATTTAACTACCCTGTTGCCACATGATTACCTTCCTCGGTATTACCTAGAGCAACGGATGTTAAACAATAAACTAAACGCGGCAGCTCATTCACTCTGAATTTTCAGTACAGCTCCTTAAGAGGACCAATGGTTTACAAACTGTACAACGTAATTTTAGAAATGGTCACAACCCACAAAGTGGGAAATGTCACCTTTAAGCAACAGTTATGCTGAATGCATCCCACTTTTCCAAAACATAAATATATCTCCCTAAGGTTATTAGAAATAAAAATGTTTAATTGTTACACGATACAGGACTTTTTTTTTAAGAAATGCAGTTCTGTACAAATGAAGGTTAAATCAAGCTTTCTGATGCATTATAATGTACATGCTTACATCACTCCCAAACTGCTTCTCAGATATTTTATAAAAAGATGCTACTTGTCATCTCAACTTCATCTCTCCCTGCCTGCCATACCACTCAAACATTGATTATTTTGATAAGAAGTCATAGAGGTCCCATATCTTATCAAAGACTATTCATTATTTCAATTTGCTTGATCTGTTTTAGCAAGATATGGTTTCACAGATCCAAATACCAGCATAATGGTTACACGGGGACAGGTATTTTGCTCTAATAGAATACCTTGTGTACTGCTTTAGGTATCAGAGTGTACCAAGTTCAATATACATAACTTTATAAGCCCATGGAAAGTTCATGACTAGGCAGATAAGGTAAAATTCTCAGATCATTCTCAACTGCTTCTTATTCCTATTATTCAATACAGCTCAATATTTTGTGGACAAATATAAAAATGCACTCCTTTCAAAATACTGTTTTTCATTTATCTTCAGAAATAGAGGCAGTCCTAATACGCCGTTAGAAAGTGATGCAACCAAGAATAGTCCAAAAACAAAGCCAATTCCAGTAATCATCTACATTTGGCTGAATATAAAAATAACTGATTGTCAGTAGATACTTTTACTAAGAAAACAAATCCCTGGCACCCCATCCAACTCACAGCAGACCTATGACTAACAAAGACTTCTTTGAAAACTTGCCCATCTTACAAGGAAATTTTAGGGAAAAGAAAGAAAGAAAAGGTGTATTTAGGAAATGAGCATATTACAGACAATGTAAGGACAGCACTGTATAAAGTTCAGGAGAAGCTAGAGTAGGGGTGGGTCTCCAGAACAAAATCTCCCTCAACGAAGGACTGAATCAAAGAAGGCAAGATAAAGACCTTTAGAAATGTATGTTTATATTACAATGTGGCAAGCAGACAGGCAGAAGGCAAGGTGGGCACCTCCTGCTGGGAAGGGGAGGGCATTCAGTTCCTAAAAGCCTTCCTTCAGGTTTTGATGCATGAGCCAGGTAAGCCAGAAGAGAAAAGGGAAGAGCGAAGACAAGAAACAGCTTCATACAGTTAGGAAACCACCAGCAGTTCAGAGTTACTTAGAGTAACTTAAGAAGTAGGAAGTAATGAGGATGAAGCTGGAGATAGAGTGAGAATGCACATCACAGAAGACAACGTTACATTTATATCAAATTTGGTTAGACCACAGTTTAGTGCATTGTGTCTGCGCAATTGCCATTCACAGTAGGCTAGGGTTAAATTTCCTTTTTTGTACAACCTTTTCTATTTATTAGAGTTAATAATTATTTTACCTTCGACCCTTAGTTCTCCTATATACTTTTATTAATTTCATCCCTTTACTCTCCACCAGAAGTGTCTCCTTTGAGTACATTTAAACACCAACTATTTCCATCATTTTTATCTTTCTGCGGGCATCTCTCTCTGATCTCTATATATTCCTGTCACAGTCAGAATCAATGACTCTCTAAGCCTCCTGCAGAGCTTTTGTCATGGTACCCAAATTCAACATCTTGTTCATTACCTTCATCTTTCTCCTATCTTAGATCCTTGTTTCCTGGATCCCGAGTCTCTCCCTTTCCTATTTTTACTTTCTTATCTTGGAAAAGCACATACTTCTGGAGCTTCCTGACAAAGAGTATGATGAGAAAAATAATTTCTGAAGCTTTATATAACTGAAGACATGTTTATAGTACTTTCGTAGATGATCAATAGTTTGTCTTGGTTTCAAATTCCATAATGGAAATTATTTTTGTAATCTTGAAGGCATTGTTCTTGTCTTCAGTGTTTTTCCCGAGATGTCAGGTGCCATTCTGTTTCTCAGTATTTTGTAAGGGACAATTTCATTGCCTTTCTGCAATGCTGGAGTTTGGGGATCGTCAATTTTCTCCCCTGATGTTTTGATATTTCATGACTACATCAGTGTAGGAGTTTTTTAAAAAGTCAATATTTTAGAAACTCAATAGGCTTTTTCAAATTTGAAAATTGTCCTTAAATTCTAGGAAATTTTCTTGACTTATTTCTTTGATAGTTTATTTACAGCATTTTTTTTTTTAATTTTCTTTTTTCTAAAAAAGTCTGTTATTCAGAATAGGACCTCTTGGACTGCGTGTCTAATTTTCTTGTCTCTTCTCTTTTGTTCTCCATTTCCTGTTATTTTTGTTCTACTTTTTGAGTGGCTTCCTCAACTTTATCTTCAAAATACTTTTTAATTTTTCCATGGCCTCTATCAATTTTCAATTTCCAGAAGTACATTTTTATGCCCTAAATGTTTCTTTTCTCATAGCACCTGTTCTTGTTTCCTAACTGCAATGTATGCTTGGATGTTTCTGAGAATAATGATTGTATTTAAAAATGTTTTTCTCACGTCACCATCTCTATTTCTGGCAATTTCCTTGTTTTCTCCAGGTTTGTTTGGGTCTCTGGATTTCTTCAAATGTCTGGTGATCATTGGTCACTCCTCACCTTGAAGATAGAGCACTGAATAGCTGACTGGAAAGTCTGTGTCAATGGTTGGGTCTTCTCAATAAGTGAGCTTCACTACAGAGCAATCTGGCTGGGCTGTTCCATTGGGAGACCTCCCCAACCATCAGTAGCTACAGGTCTTCTGCACAGATAGATCAGAGTCTTCAAAGAAGCATCTTCAAATTTCATCCCTGGAGAATACATATCTGACTGCCAAAATTTGGGAAGGAGTAGAAGTACCCTGAGGGTGTCTCACTGCTTAGTAAGTTTTTCCCTTAATCCTCCCACCTCCATATGTGCCTTGGTATCTCCCACTTGAGAGTTCTCTACTTCACATTCTCCACGGAATAAACTTCATCCTGCTGGAGAGTGGGGAGGCATCCGGGATCTAAGCTCTATTTAAACACACTCATCCTCCTGTTTCAGCCTCACCCTCATTGTTGAGCCTTTCTGAGGCTCTGAAGTGAACCTCAGTGTCTCTCCCTAGCAGCTTGGGTTTCAGCTTCTCAGGATGTGTAGGTTAGTTACAATCATCCCTGGACTTTCCAGAGTCCCTTGGTCTCACCGGCTTTCTGCATTTTTAAAATCCCTTCACTGTCATTTATTTAGTTATTTATTTTTTTGGAGAGAGTGGATTATATGTATGTGCTTAATCTGCTTCTTTCTCTAACGTATTTTCATTGTCTAAACACTGACAAATATCTGTTAATGAAAAACTCAGGAGAAAAATTCAAGTCACCTGTAATATGAACTTGAGAGGTTAAGGTGGCTGAGAAATATGAGTACAAGTTTATACTAAAAATAAAAGTACCATAACAGCCAGAGTGAAAGCACAAAAAATGAAGGAGATTTACTTTACATAACATCAGCTGATATTTTGGTAGTGTACGTTTAACCGCCTGCTATTTTTCTAACAACAAATGCTACTTTCAAATTCCAGGAAAGGAACAGCATTATAATATGTAAAAGTGGGCAATATCTCTAGCTAACTCAGGCATTACAGTTAATGAAAAATGCTTTAACTGTTTTTCCAGAAATTATATCATAGCTTTAAATGTACAACAGAGTTAGGCTCCTAAATGAAACCTGAAATTCATCCTTAGGTAAATAACCACTAATTTATTCATTTTAATTAAATGGATTTTTAAATATTTTTTTTTCAAAGAGAAGCCCTTTTTAATAAATATATCTGGGAAACAAATTCTTTGTGAGCTACCCCAAAATAAAAGTCAGAGATATCTGTGCATTAGTTTTAAAATTCAAGTTGCCTATAAAAGTAGTGTGAAGCTTTCTTTTCTTGAGAGGTTAGATATTTACATAGTCATAAAAATTAAAGGAAGAAAAAAATTAAGTCTGATGGGAAAATTTTTTAAATCAAGGCTATGAAATTTCACATTTAAAAGATAATAAGTATAAGCTTTGATTGTGGATAGTCTACCTTTGAAAAATGTCTGCCAAATTATAACAATGGGCGTTTTCAAAATTAGCAGTAAAGTTCTTTATAACCAACCCCGAAATTATCCACGAACTGGGGTAAATTTAGACATATTTCTGTTCACTATTGTAAAAAAAAATAATAGTAATGCTTATTCATTAAGCATTTTAATGTGTCGGCCACTGTGCCAATCACTATTTGTACATTATCTTACGTAATTCTTACCACCTTATGAGGTTATAAGAGCTTATTATCCCCATTTTAATGGGGAACCTGGGACTTACAAAAGTTACAAGTAAAGGTAACTTGGTCATGATACCTACGTAGCATGTCTAAGATTTGATCACTAGTCATGCTTTTAACCACTGTTGTATACTTTTCTTTAACTAATGATAAATCCAGTATTTTGAAGTTGGCTGGGGGTATGTCAACACTGATGAATTAAAAATCAAAATGACCTCCATAAATGATTACTCAAACAAGATTCATCCAGTGTTAATTGGCACGAGCCAACAGCAGTACTCATTCATTCATTCATTCATTCACTTGTTCACAAGGATTTACTACGTAACCATTCCATAGTTATCAGTGCTCTGGATAAGCCCCGTCAAATAAAACTTCCAGCTTTGCTGAAAAAGTACAATATCATCACTGTTCAATACAGTAGCTGAGCACAAGTGTTGAACACCTGAAGTGTGGCTAGTGCCACCGAGGAAATGAAATTTGCATTCTTCTAGATTTAAATTAATTTAAATGCAAATAGCTACATATAGCCAATGGCAACCATATTAGACAGAATAGCTCTAGACCCTGGGTGCACAATTAATGAAATATACATGGTTCCTATCTTCATGCTGCTAACAATCTAGTGGGGGAGCCAGCATGAAATAAGTAAAATAATAAATATAATATTACAACATTTGTCAATTGCTTAGAAGAAAAAGAATAGAAAAGATAGTATTTATGAGGATATAAAGTCAGACTGAGTCAAACCTATCTATGAACTTCTGAAAAGTATGGGACTGAGAGATTCATTCTGAAATGTTTTATCAGGATTTCCTCACTTAAAACCTAGGATAATTAGTGAAACTTTTAAACAAAGAATTTATGTAGTTTTTTGAAAGTGCTTTCAATGTTTCAAGACTGATGCACAGAAACAGTGCCCTGTTGGCAAATCTATGCAAAAATAATCCTGAACAAGAATGTTGTTTTTAATCCTATTCGATAACAATCTGAATTTAAACGAAATAAAATAAAAGAGAATAGGGAAGAAGAATCACAAAAATTAAGCAGTAAAATTTATAAAATGCTAACTGAAGGTACTTCAAGTTTAAGAGCCTGGGAAATGAGAGAGAAACAAATGAACTACTATTCCCACTTGGGCAGAAACGGGATTTGTTTATAGCAACATGTCCACTTTGGGGCCAGTGTCAATTTATAAACCCCCCCAAAAAAATTATTTTCCAGGTATTACATTCCTGGATTTGAGCACCTGCAATTGAAACAGAGCAAACACAACTCGCTATAGTGAATTATTAAGTGAAAAAAGTGTTTGGGTCAGCCAGGGAAGGGAGAATGACTCTAAACCGTCATGTTCCTGGATCATACTGTATGGATTTTTGTTTGGGAGGTTAAGATAGATCTGTTTGGGTAAGCAGGCTATTTGAGGTCTGAAGGAAGTGGAAATTTGAAGAGGGAATTATCACAAGGGCTGGTAATGCCACATTTGCATTTCTTTCTTTCCATTCCCATAGTTTCCAACTCTGAGCAACTGGGAAAATGGCCCATAGGCAGAGGTAGGTAGAACAGACAAGGCGGAGCATGATCGGATTTAATTAAAGTGTATTGCTCATTACAAGAACAAGTTTAATATTTCTAAATAGCCCCCAGATTAATTCCAGCTCTTTAGTAAATAAACTAGGTATCATTTAGCTAGCATAATCACTGTCCCCCTTTTTAAGCCAAATGATTTTGTAACATCAATGCACTGTGAGAACTAAACTACTACTGCTATGATTGCTAATAGTAGTGATAGGAGGAGGAGAAAGATGAGGAGAGGCAGCAGTTAACATTTAGATGCACTATGTGCCAGGCACAACTCTAAGTGCTTTACATCTATTTATTTTCTTTTAATTGCCACATTAAACTCACGAGGTAGGAACCGTTAGTTACTACGCTCACAGTACACATCAGTTAAGTTAGGTTCAGAGTTTAATATCATGCCAATGTCAAAAAGCTAATAAGTAGTTACATGTGGAATCTTAAACAAATGATACAAATGAACTTATTTACAAAACAGAAATAGACTCACAGATGTAGGAAAACTTATGGTTATCAAGGGGGGAAACGGGAGGGAGGGATAAATTGGGAATTAGGGATTAACAGATACACACTACTGTATATAAAATAGATAAACAACAAAGACCTACTATATTAGCACAGGGAACTATGTTCAATATCTTGTAATAACCTATAATAGAAAAGAATCTGAAAAAGAAAAAAGATATATAACTGAATCACTTTGCTGTACACCTGAAACTTTGTAAATCAACTAAACTTCAGTTAAAAAAATTTTTTAAGCTAATTAGTAGATACAGAATAAAATCCAACCATTCTGCCCCAGAGAGGAAAATAATGGTTAGAGAGTTGTTTTTCACCCAAATTCACATAGCATCTAAATAGAACTAAAGGGATTTTCTTCTTTTGCTATAAATTTATTACAAATGATAGTGCATACATTTGTATAGAAAAGAACTAACAGTCTAGTTTACTTATAAAGAAGAAAGAAAAGGACTGGATTCTGGATATTTATGAAGTAAAGGAAGGAGACAGTCAGGACTATTAGAAATAGTATCAGGACGAAGGCAAAGACAGTACCAGGATGAAAACAATGCACCCTAGAATTTCAAAATGATCACAAAATTCTAACAGGGCATAGCATCACCTTAACTTTTGTTCAGCAAAGTCTATGCCTATTACAGAGTATTTCTCTATGGAAACATATTTCCAATTGTGTAATTGCAATCAATAAAACTAGAACTGACTTTTATATCCAACTTTGAGGCAACATATATATTTACAAACATGGGGACATACAAATTATTATGAAAGACAGATACCAAAAACTACCCCAAGAAGCCTTATGAAACTGTAGAGATATTCCATTTTACCTCTATTAAACATAATGATACGTAGTGGGCACTTTTCCTCAAACTTCTGTGGGAAACATCTCTCATGAACTTCAACAAATCAACTTAAAAACATGTGCTGCTCTTTCTAACAATCTTACTTAGTTTAAA
>NW_006781377.1:1004200-1031817 GCF_000442215.2 Lipotes vexillifer | reverse complement strand
GGAAAGAGTTAACAGTTTTCCTCAAGCTGCTAAGTGTCAGCATAGCTTAAACTCAGCAACCTCTTGATTGACATATATACACTAATATGTATAAAACAGATAACTAATAAGAACCTGCTATATAAAAAATAATAAAATAAAATTCAAAAAAACTAAAAATAAATTGTAAGCATTTTCCTAGCTTATTAAAACTCCTAATAATAACCTAATCTAAATGGCTATAAATGACTTACCATGTGGCTGTGCCGTGACTTTTTAAGAACTGTTTTCATATTTACTTATTAAATAATTATTTTCCCCAAGGAAAAAAACAACAACTCAGCAACCTCTTCTAATAGTTTTAATATATTACACTCCAAGGGAGACATGTGATTGTTTCTGGTAACATACATTTTCTTATATTTGGTGTTATCTCTTAAGTAGTTTTTAAACTCCCTAGCTTTGTGCTCTGTGAGCAGTAAAAATCTACTTTTGAAGAGTGTCAGGATTTTAAATGATCTCTTGGTCTTCTGATGATCTAAACTGGAATCGTTTTAGAAGCTTTTGTAGAAATAATTTGAACCAATCTAATACTACTGCGTTCTAAAACTTAAATTTTTTTTTTTTTTTTTTTTTTTATCATTCCTCTACTTAAATCCAGTCAAGAGATCCCCCCCCCCCCGCAGCTAGCCAATTCAATTGCAGAGCACAGCACTCTTGGAGGATTTGACCCTTTACACTGTAAGGCTTCTTTTCTCACAAGCTCTGCCTTCCTGCCCCCTCCCCTGCTCCCTCCCAGCACCCACATCCCTCACAGGCTCACACTGGCAGCTATGCACCAGCTACACTGAACTATTTTGCAGACTCTTGCCTTCAAGTTACATTCTCTATCTGGAATAAACTTTCACTCCCAAAACCTCCCTGCCACCTTTACCTGGCCAGCTCCGACTCAAAGTTTAGTCTTGGGAGGCTCTCCGTGAGTCCCCTACAGTAGGCTACATGCCTCTCTCATGTGTTCCCATAAGGCTTGAGTCCAACACTGAGATGTACTTATCACCCTGCATTGCAACTTCCTATTTTCTTGTTTGTACACAATATTGTAGAACCCTTGAGGGCAGGGGCTAAATAATTTTCTTGAATACCAAGTGCTAAACATAGCTCATAACATGTAGTAAGTTCTCACTAAATACGTATTCAATGACTGAAAACATTAGGCTCATAATTATTTTTTTACTCGATCAAACTAAGATGTTTATTTCAAACCTTCTCACTAAGAAGAATGAAACAATGCTCTAAAAGCAAGAAAAACTTAGTAGGAAATATTTTAACTAGTTGAAGAGTTAAAAACAGAAAACATTTAGCATCACTAGCTTCTAACAAGAGCGACTCAAGGAAAAGGGCAGGCAGTGTGGACGCTCTCTCAAATCCCTTTAAGCCACCCCCATCCATCCTCTTGCCTCTCCATCCTGCCCTCTATTATTACCAGCCACCTTCCTTATCATCCCCAAATGGAGTCGAAAATAAATCCTCATCTAACTATATCCTCTCGCCTCTCCAATTCCATCCCCTCTCCAACAGTGGACATCAGTCCTGCCAAAGCCCAACCATTCTTCCTGTGAGTGTGAGGAGATACCACTCCTGGACTGCCAACTGAAACATCCTAGGTGTCAACTTGATTTAGATTTGTCCTGAGATTAGGAAGAACACTGAACACCAAAGTCCACACTATTCCTTGCTTTGCTAATACTATTCCTAACTCTGTGCCCTTGGACATGTCACTTGAACTCATCAGTTCCTAATCAGTACTGATTAAGCTGAAAACTAGGGTATCTCCAAGAGCTCTTTGCAGCTCCCATGTCATCAGCTCCGTGACATCAGTGACAAAGGCTATAGCACATCAACTCAGTGACCTGCTTCCTGTCATACAAATTTACCTACACAGACCATTTGACAGAACACAGCAGAGCCGAAAAGTATCCTGTTTTCTTATTGATGGGGGTGGTCCTTACATAAGTAACTTTGAGGACTGGCTGAACTCTACCTTCATAAACTCCAAGCCCGTCTACGAAGAAAGCATGTGACATGAGGAATGTTGTCCTTTTTTTTTTTTTTTTTTACAATTTAGCTGCTAAGAAGCCCTGGAAATAGCACATAGCAGCACACAGTAGCATACAAACCAGTTAGCCAGGAAGAATAACATGAATTTCCCTGCTCTCCTAAGAATTGAACTATTTCATTCTGGGATGCTAAAAAGGAATTTTTTTTTTTAAACAAGTCTTCGCATTTTATGAGGTATTAGAATCAGTGTTTACAGGAGTGGTGCTTAATCTCAACTGCCACTGTTGTCACCTCAGGGAGGGCTAGTTTTGCCAAGAGCCACGTGGCTGCTCCCCTGCCATGAAGGAAATAGGATGAAGCTAAGTGGCATGCTCTTGTAATAACTGTATGTGCCAATACAGAAGCTCAAAGACTCCAACTCACCAAGGCTCAAATGCTTAAGACTGAAAATAAAAAAGAAAAATGACCAACTGTCCATCTACTAATATAAGTGGACAAAGGATCAACAGCATGGATCACCTCTACCCACAAATAATTCCTAAACATATTTGATGGCCCTTGAAAACCTTATAGAGGCTTAGATGACAATAATCTACTGTAGAAAATAAAGATGGTCCAACTGCTGCTCCCCAAGAGGATGGGTGAGCAAGCTTGCCCAGGAGCAATTTCCTAGCATCCAAAGACCACTTTCCTATTCCTAAAAAAACAATAGCAATGCTTCTACCAAGAAGGAAAATGCTTTGGGGGGTGCTTTTTATCAGAGACACAGGAAACAATAAAAACTTACTGAGTATATTCTAATGCTTTTACTGTGGTATTGTGGAATAGTAAAAAGAACATGCTATGAAGATAGACACCCCTGAATGTAAATCCTCACTCTACCATCTCTCTGTGACCTTGGACAAGTCCTTATCCTCTCTGAGCCTCTGTTTACTCATCTGTTAAATGAGAATAAGATTGTTATAAGGATGACATACAAAAGCAACAGGTTCCTTGAGATCTGTATCTATATCTGTATCTACATCTATCTATCAGCTCCTTTAGTTTCCTGAAGAACTGTATTCTGGAGAAAATAGAGATGGAGATCTTTTCTTTAAATACTGGTTCTAAAAAATGAAATCCACTGAAGTAAAATCCAGTTGCAGTCAACCAAATATGACACAAGAGAAATACATGAGAATCAGCATAAAGAATGCTACCAGTTACATTCGCACACGCGCAAAAACAAAATTCCTTAGCTTACCGTTCAAGACCCACAAGAGTTTGCCCGCAGCAATCTCTCTGGGCTTCCACATTCCCACAGGCTTTCCCACCTATAAACCTCCCCTAGCACCATGCACTCTTCTGAGCATTTCTTGCACTGGCTCACCTGCAGGCTTCTGCTCTTAAACTAAACACCCCACCCACTACTTTATATCAACCAACCAGCAATTGCTCAATCCCTACTCCTTTCTTAAAGTTTTCCCTGACCAACTCAACATTAGCAACGGCTAGTCATTTGGCAATTATTTATCATGTTAAATTTTTTTTAGTGTAGCTAGGAAGGACCTTTGTGATTTATTCCTTGGTAAATCTGACCTTGCTCTGGGGTGTGGCAAACTCGTACAATCTTTAGCAAAATGATTCCAGTACTAAACATGTGCTATGGAGAGTTTACATATGTGTACTAAAAGAAAACACATAGAATTTTAGTGACCCAAGTGGATATTATTACCAACATAAATTTCCTCTATGATTGACATAAATAATGACCACTTCACACAAATGACTCCTGTTTAAAGAAAAATTGATGCAAAATAGAAACAAATTTAGAAGTACAGAATTGAACTAAAGTTTTGTTAAAGAATTTATTTAGCAGAATTTCTACAATCACAGTTAGATAAGACCCTCAATGTTGAGTGGAAATGCCAATGAAAGTACCGCTGTTGGTGTGGGCATGGATAAATGATGATTTTAACATCTGATCTGAAAAGCAGAAGTTTTGGTAAAAGTACACCTGTTTATATCAAGGAGGTTCAGAACTGACTCAGAGGAAAAAGTATTATCCTCTGACTCACCAAGAACACTTCCTGAAACACCCAATGTTTTTCTTGGAAGGAAGGATATAAAGTGCCATTTCTTTCAAACACTGATTAGACAAAATTGAAGTCTAACACAAAATGGACAAAAGACATATATTTTCCAAAGCCAAACAGGTTTCAAAGTGGAGACCATTCCATAAACATATATTATCTGGTCATGAAAGGGAAGACTTTAAATACAGTCAGAAATGAATAATCCAAGGTATATTATAATGAGTAAACCACTAACTACGTACACATATCCCTCTTTATACCATAATCTCTCTCTCTCTCTCTTTTTTTTTTTTTGGCCACGCCGTGCGGCGTGTGGGATCTTAGTTCCCTGACCAGGGATCAAACCCACACCCCTTGCAGTGGAAGTGTGGAGTCTTAACCACTGAACCATCAGGGAAGTCCCTATACCATAATCTCTTAATGATGAAGAAACATTATGATTTTTTTTTTACATCTTTATTGGAGTATAATTGCTTTACAATGGTGTGTTAGTTTCTGCTTTATAACAAAGTGAATCAGTTATACATATACATATGTTCCCATATCTCTTCCCTCTTGCATCTCCCTCCCTCCCACCCTCCCTATCCCACCCCTCCAGGCGGTCACAAAGCACTGAGCTGATCTCCCTGTGCTATGCGGCTGCTTCCCACTAGCTATCTACCTTACGTTTGGTAGTGTATATATGTCCATGCCTCTCTCTCACTTTTTCACAGCTTACCCTTCCCCCTCCCCATATCCTCAAGTCCATTCTCTAGTAGGTCTGTGTCTTAGAAACCTTATGATTTTAATTCACATAATTAACTAATGTCTTAGCTTAAAAACAATCATTTTTCTTCATAGTAATTACTTTATCTTCTCTGAATCACCTGTGTGGCCAGTATTTAATAAAAATTTACAAAAACAATAGGTAACACTTACTGAGTGCTTATATGGGCCAAACTTTGTTATAAGTTTTTGGCATGCATTAATTTATTTGATAACCACAACTCCTCTAAGAGGTTGGTACTATTATTATCTCTATTCTACAGATGAGGAAACTGAGGCACAGAACAATAAAGCACCTTGCCCAGTACCACACAGTGAGTACATGGTAAAACCCCAAACCCAGGCAGACCAATGTAAGAGCCCAAACTCCCAGTTTCTGTGCTCTGTGTGTGTGTGATACCCCTGCCCATTAGAATGCTTGCCAAAACTTAAAAACACTTAATCACACACAACACACACACACATATAATTACACACATATACATCTGTATAAACATTTCACATTTACACAGTCCACGCCGAAATCTATGTATGGCCTTCTATGTTACCATTCTATCAATAGGATTTGGGTACCAATAATACCAAGTCTTCAGTCTAGAAGAACAATTACTTAGATAAGCTTTGAAACATTCCACTGGTCCAGATACATTTATGTCAGTCTCACTTGTTTTTTAGTTCTAAAGCATTGGAAACATCTCACAGAACTTCAAAAACACCAAAATGATACTGCCCTGGACACAGTCCTTGGGGGAGAAAAATACACATAACATTTCCTTCTTCAAAATAACAAGCAATTAAACTGAATCTTGCTGTTTGCGTCCTCTTGAGTAATCTACACTGGAAAGAGTTCAAATATCTGACTCTCGCAGTAGTTTGCTTCCAGTAGAAAGATCATCATTTAATATGCCACGTCAGCTAGTAAGTGTTTCCTCATATCTATAACTGACTCATAGAAACTAGCTTAAATATTAAATGACTGCCTATTTCTAGTTCTAAACATTTGAAAAAGAAATTCCTACTTAGCTAAGGAGGCAGAATAAGCACTTTGAAAAGAGTCATACCACCCTGACCTTCAGATTATAAAGGGGAAATGTAAAAACGGGAAATTTATCCCAGAAGGGTGAGGCCCTTAAAGCAGCAGCCTCAGGAAATATATTTCCAGTGTTAATACCACTCCGGAGGTGCTGAAGATTCAGGGGTGCTTTTGGAAGCCTGCATGCCTAGTGTGATTTGAGGGGGAAGACAGAGTCCTCCTGCTTCCTTACATGATACCATTTACCCAAGGGATACAGTGAATGAAATTCCTACCACTAGAAATTTATTCTTTTGCATTAAGCATTTTCATCCCTAGGAACCACGTTTAAACTACAAACACTTGTGGGAGTAATAATGTATTATGTCATTAACACTTAAGTATAACTTATCAGATACTTTCTCCTAAGACAGGAGAAATCTAGGGTAATGTGAGAACATTACCGATGAAATCAGTATGCCCAGAAATGTAAGAAATCTGCCCAGAAATGGAGCAGTAGCAAACTACTGAAGAAAAAATTTGCCTGCTTGATACTTTTACATATGAAAAGATATATTCAGTTATTAATAACTGCTGAAATTATGAAAGGAATTCCAGCTTATAGATGGAATGATTACTTATTATAGGCAGACATTCTATACAGTGAGCAAAACCACATAAGAAATTCACTCAGTATCTTCTGTCTACACCTTCCAGGGGTTGTGCTTCACATGAAGGCATGTAAGAAACACCATGGTTTCTCTCTTTCAGGAGGACTTAGTTGAGTGAGACATATGCTAAGAGATAATTACAATGCAACTTAGTAAATGCTACTGTCGTGTTATAAAAAATGTACAATACTGTGAAACCATCAACCTAAGGCAGCTGTCAGTAGGTTTCATCTGGGAGGAGACAGTAGAACCAGGTGTTGAAAGACACAGGAGTGTGTCAATCAGCACATTGTACGGGTAGGAGAGGACATTCTAGGCATATGCAAAGCATGGTACGTGGAAGGGCATGGTTTTTAGGGAAGAGTGAGATATTCAGTGTGGCTGCAATACAGGGTATATGAAAGATGATGTGGCAGAGAAGAGCTTAACACGAGGTTGTGAGGGGCCTGGTAGATCATGTAAAGGAATTTAGACTCAGTCTTTATGGAAGCAGCAAACCAGTGGAGGCGGTAACAGTCTTACTACTAATTTTAATAAAATCACTATGGGGGCATTCTGGAGGGTAGACTAGATTAAGAAGCAAGGTTAACTAATTTTGAGATAGTTTTATCTGTTTCTTTCATTCCTATGGGAATCTCCCCAATTGTATTCTGCTCTACATATATATATATATATTTTTTTTTATTTTTTTGAAAAATTAAGACTCACCTATGTCATTCTCATAATGTCTTCTTCAGACTTCTGAATTCCCCAAGGAGAAGCAGGAAGATAGTGTAACTCAGCGGTCCCCAACCTTTCTGGCACCAGGGACTGGTTTCGTGGAAGACAATTAATTCTTCCACGAACGGTGGATGCGGGGAGGGATGGTCAGGCGGTAATGCGAGTGATGGGGAGCAATGGGGAGCGGTGGGGAGCGATGGGGAGCAACGGGGAGCGGCGGGGAGCGGCAGATGAATCTCCGCTAACTCTCCCGCTGCTCACCTCCTGCTGTGTGACTCGGTTCCTAACAGGGGGGTTGGGGACCCCGGTTTAACTAATTTAAAAAGTGCCTATCAATAACCTATACGGACACAGCTCACATTTTCTAGTTATTAGTTATATAAGAAGCCCAAGGGAGCTATATTCATCCTACTTTAGAAAAGTCCATTTAAAAAATTCAGAGACTGGGAGTTCCCTGGTGACTTAGTGGTTAGGATTCCAGGCTTTCACTACTGTGGGCCCCAGGTTCAATCCCTGGTTGGGGAACTGACATCCCACAAGCCATGCAGCATGGCAAGAAAAAAAATAAAAAAATAAAAAAGTCCAGAGACTTAAGAGAATTGAAGATTGGTTTTTACTTTTCATTTAAAACACTCCTTTAATGGTGTGGCCATTGCAGAAAATGATATGGCAGTTCCTCAAAAAATTAAACATAGAATTACCATATGTTCCAGCAATTCCACCTTTGGGTGTAGACCCAGAACTGAAAGCAGGAACTCAAACAGATACTTGTACACTCACAGTCAAAGCGGCATTATTCACAACAGCCAAAGCGTAGAAGCAAGCCAAGTGTACATCGACGGATGAATGGATAAGTGAAATGTGGTCTATATATACAGTGGAATATTATTCAGCCTTTAAAAGGAAGGAAATTCTAATACATGCTACAACGGATGAAGCTTGAGGCTGTTAAGCTAAGTAAAATAAGCCAGTCACCAAAGGTCAAATACTGTATGATTCTACTTATATGACGTACCTAGAGTAATGAAATTCATGGAGACAGAAAGGAGAATGGCAGTTGCCAGGGGCTGGCGGGGTACAGGGGGTGATGAGTAGTTATCCTCTAATGAGTATGGAACCATCTGTGAAGATATAAAAGTTCTGAAGATGGATGGTAGTGACAGTTGCACAACAACATGAAGGTACTTGATGCCCATGAATTTACAACAGAGATTATTTAAATAGTAAATTGTATGTTATATATATTTTACCATGATAATAAAAAAAGTAAATGAGGAAGGAATAAACCGCTGCATGTCTGTGAGGCCATTAGGTATGGCTGCCTGGCCTGTAAGGCTAGATCTTACTGCAGCATGATGCCTGGCTTTGAGGTGTGCAAACCTGCAGGCACCAAACCCAGGTGTGATTTATAATTTCCACATTTGAGGAAGAGTCCCATGAAAGCGAAAAAAAGAAACTTCAAGAAGAAATACTGAAGTGCCACACACACACACACGAATTAAAACCATCCTTACAATGCTTTGTGTGTATGATCATATAAATATATACATACACATGTGTATATATACATATTTTGATTTGAGGTAAATTAGATTATCATATATTCTACTTTAATAAAGATCAAGAAACACAATCCTTAATTTACAAAAGCAATAAATTGAACTGTGTGTTGGGGGGGAAAAAAAAAAGAGAACTGGTCCAGTTTCACCAACTATTGATTTCTTGTCCATCTCTAACCTTACCTGGCAGCCCCTCTTACAAACACCATTTCTCAGTGACCCTTAATTTTCTCATTACTCAAATTAAGTAGGACTCTATGTCCCACCCCCTACACACCAATCTCACAGTATACTAATGGGATAAACTAAGTCAATGTATATATAAAATTATTTTAACATAGAAAATGATTTGGAATAGATATGCTCTTTTACAAAAGGATCATTTGACTTATGAAATGGTTCAAATAATTTTTTTTAAATTCCTCTGCATTTTTCACTTTTTAAGTAAGCATTCATATAATCTAACATGCATACAAACTTTGAGGAGAACATCCCCTGAGCAAAATAAAATACATCAGTATTCCTAAGGGGGTAAATATATATATATTATTTATATTATATGTAAATAAAATATATATAATATACACATATTCAATAAGATGGCTTCAATAGTCAAACTTTTAAAGTGATAAGATTTAGAGTTTGCTTTTATAATTAATTAGTCCATTATTAAGTTCCATACCAAATATCAAAAGGAATTACAAAATGATATTAACAAAAGTTGACTCATTTAAAATGGGTAAGAAACATGTCTGTAACTTTAAGAAAGTTATCATTAACTTGATGTCTTATGGCAAATCAACTGTTAACTGCAGGAGTTAGTCCCTGGAAATAAGCCCAGTGACACTGACAATATCTAACGCAGTCATTTCAATACTTAAGAAACATTGTTTAAAATAAACAACCAAGAGTTTTCCACAAGTCTGTACCACCAATCCCCCTCCTAACATACCTTTGAAAAACATTCTTCAGGGGGCAGGGGGTGTCTGTTTTCCTCACTGATCAAAACAAAACTCACAACTCTTAGCAAGTATTTACCTTATCTGCTAGCCAATATTTCTCTTTTTGTAAGGAAATAGACTTTTGACATCTAGTATGAAATTCCTCAAACCTCACATTAAACTCCAAAAATCCAATACTGTCAACTGAAGTTCACTAAAGTTTAGGCTTAAACAAAGCACAGACAAGTTGATTATTAAATTCTTGTATAATCATCTGTACATGTATTGTTTTCACCACTTACAGCTCTTTTTTTTTAACTCAAAAACTAACATTTCAGAACAACCCTGAAATATTTTCTTTCCTTCTGTCTCCAATTCCCATTCTCTTTCCCACCTAAAGTGACCTTCTCTTTCCTTAATTGTTGTAAACCCCTATTTCACCTCCATCTTATGGTAAATATCTTGTAAAACAGTCCTTCTAAGTCTATTACAACTTTACTTCACCCACTTGGGAAATATGCAACTCTCTCTCCTTCTCTTTCTACTTTATAAATTCCTCAACACATCCAACCTGTAAGTGAAATTATCTCAATTTAGAAGCTCAGATTTGATTTTGAAGAATCAAGCTCCACAAATAGGAAGGATTTCAGTATTTAACTTCTTAATCAAACCTCTAAGCCCGATTATGATGTGTTACTTGGTCACCCGGTGATCACTCAGATCACCTGGGATCATGATCACCTGGGATCATGTGTTCTAGTACAGAACACCCTTCCCGCTCAGCTGGTTATTTTTAGAAAAGTAGCTGTATTCATTCTATCTCAGATTCAGTCCTGGCATTGTAATAATGCCAATTCACTTTTCCTCCTCAGGATCAGATGCAGCTAAAACGGTCTACATTCCTTTTTCCTGCCTTTTCTGTTCAGACTTTCTCCAGGTCAAGCTCCATTCAGATACTTTGACAGCTGTTAAGAAGGTTTGGGAAAGCTGGGCTGCCAGTGGCCTAGAGTAACCTAGGATTACCAACAATCTGAGAAGTTTAATATAATTAGGTGAGCTTCAGAGAGGAAGGGAGTAGGCTTCACCCAGGCAATCCCTGTGCTCAAAATTATATCATGAATTTCCCAGCGAAATGTCTATTCAGGCTTTGTTCATTCAGTAAATCTTGGTGAGAGCTTACTGAGTGCCAGCAGGTACATCTGAGGCTGGATAGACAATGATGAACAAACAGATATAATTCCTCTTCTCAGAGTCATTAGGAGATACAATGGCCTTCTGTGATCATCCCTTGAATAAGCCAAGCTCTTTCCATCCTCAAGGCCTATCACACTCTGTCTGGAATAATTATCCTCTTTGTCTTTGGCTGCCTAAATCCTGTATCTCAGTTTAAATGACCTCCTGGGGAACTATTCCTTTGACCCCTCCAATCTGTATTAGATCCCTCGTTGCATGTTTTCATTGCACCCTGAAATTTTCTTCATAAAACTTTACAATTAGACATATGAGCCAATACTTGTTTAATAATCTGTTTTGCAAAGATAAACTGCTACCTGGTATACTCTCTATTGATGCAGAATACACTTTCCTATTTTGTACTTTATATTGAGAATATTTTAAGTCTCATCTTTCTTTTAGGTGAATATTATTTTAAGTTTTTAATATGAGGCTTGAATTTTCTGTTCTTTAAATTTTCTCTATAGCTCTATACAATTTATCCAAAAACCTTCCTTCAAATGCAATTTTTATAATAAAATTACACAATTCTCCAACCAATTCTATTTTTTGTGTGTACAACTTGTGTTTTTTTAATATTTTAGATACTGGCTAAAATGACTACAAATGTCTATATCTGATATCTAGATGTTTTCAAGCCAGAATTTTGAATAGACCATACTCAATTTTTACAAATAAAGTTTCTCCACCATATTCTTATCTGGAGAAACCCAGACAAATATGAATCCCACTACTTAATAAATGTGGAGGCTTACTTAGCTACTATGAGCCTTGTTTCCTCATTTGTAAAGTAGTTATAAAATCTTTCAAGGGTATGAGAAATAAAGTATACAAAGTCCCAAGCAAAATATCATACTAAATAAATATCAATTCCTTCCTACATGTGGGGAAAAAAGAAAAGGTCCGGGGCTTCCCTGGTGGCGCAGTGGTTGAGAGTCCGCCTGCCGATGCAGGGGACGCGGGTTCGTGCCCCGGTCCGGGAAGATCCCACATGCCGCGGAGCGGCTGGGCCCGTGAGGCATGGCCGCTGAGCCTGTGCGTCCGGAGCCTGTGCTCCGCAACGGGAGAGGCCACAACAGTGAGAGGCCCGCATACCGCAAAAAAAAAAAAAAGGTCCACGTATGAAAATGTAGCACTCTATTAAATATAATACCAGTTTCCATTACCTAATCTGATTTCCTAAAAGGAAACAAGTATAACTTTTTCTGCTTTATGGGCTATACTTCAGGGCAGGGGTTGACAAACTTTCTGTAAAGAGCCCGGTTGTAAATATTGGGGTTTGTGGGCCACATGTGGTCTCTGTCAATGTTCTTTGTTTTTGCTTTTAATAATCTACTAAAAATGTAAAAAACGTTCTTGGCTTGTAGAAAAACAGACTGGGCATAGTTTGCTAGCCCCCTGTTTTAAATTCACAGATGCTAATCAATCCTTCCTTATCCTCTTACCTGTATAATATTAGGCTCTTAACACTTGACTGAAAAATTGCTCTCTCAACTATTTATCAAAACTTCAGTTCAACAAACACTAATTAAACACTTGTTTATATGCAAGGTGCTATACAGTAACTGACTACCTAAAAAGACAAATTACGTTGTAAAAGAAGTGCCAATAAAGCCTTTTGAAGCTTTCCTCTATTGTCACCTCTCTTCTTCCTCTTTTTTTTTTTCTTTTTGAGGCTACTACTAATCTGGACTTACAGCATAACCAATTTATGTTCATGACCTCGGGTTTCTCTCCCTATAATCCTGAGTTGAAATTGGTGCTAGCTTGAGCTCCTTGATGAGAATCTGATTAGGCTTCTTATACCACAGAGTTAGAGGTCCCCTACTGCCCATCCTCCATCAGGCTCTGTCCTTCCAATTCTGATATATTGTTATAAATTCACTTGTTTTCCCCCAACTTCCAAAACAATCATTTCTTCTTCTCTTCCCTAGTTCAGCTCACCTGATCTCTAACTGTCCAATTTTTCTCCCTTTTCACGTATAATCCCAATGGAAAAAACTCTGAATGTGGCATCAGAACTAGTTGTTATTGTTCTGCCTCTGACAAACTGTGCATTTCTTAGCCTGAGTACCTTTGTTTTTTCATCTATCACAGGGGTAAAAAGACAGCCTGTGATGCCAATCAGACACAGGTGAGGGCAGAGGAAATAATACATGTGGAAGTTATTTATTTATAATCTACAAAGTACTCTAAGAGACCACTGAGATCTCCGGTTCAGAAGTGAGATGTGATTCAAGATCTGGCTCTGCCATTTATGTTTATGAATTATCGACCTTGGGCAAGTTAACCCCTGTAAGCCTCACTTTCTTCATCTGTACAATAAAGATAGTAATAACATCTACTTTATAGGGTTTTGTGAGGATTACATGCCCTAATCCATGCCAAGCACTTATCATAGTGCCAGGCACATAGTAAAGGCTCACAAAATGTTAAACATTATTATTATTTAAGGGTAAGCCACTGGTCCCTGTTCTTTTAGGTTCAGTCTCTACGTGCTTCTAAGCATATCTATTTATTCCACAGGTAATTTTATGCCCTTTTTCTACGACACTGGTTAAACAAGTTTTCTGGCATTTTTCTCTCTTGCACTGTGTTCCTCTTACAGGGATTTTTTTTTTTTTTTTGCGGTACGCGGGCCTCTCACTGTTGTGGCCTCTCCCGTTGTGGAGCACAGGCTCCGGACGTGCAGGCTCGGCAGCCATGGCTCACGGGCCCAGCCGTTCCGCGGCATGTGGGATCTTCCCGGACCGGGGAATGAACCCGTGTTCCCTGCATCGGCAGGCGGACTCTCAACCACTGCGCCACCAGGGAAGCCCAGGGATGGTTTTTTTTTTTTTTTTTTGTGTGTGTGTCTCTCACCATTCAAAGAGCAGGGAGAGGGAGGGTAGAAATGAAGAAAAGAGAGAGAACTGTCAGTTCACACGCTCTGTTATCAATTAGTACAGTCAGTTCTGTTATAATGTAGCATAATATGTTCCTGAAAAATCATGATGCTATGCAAAATCACGTCATGAAAAGCCCAGGACTTAGGGGAAAAAACAGCTGTCAGTGACACATATAAAAAAGAAAAGAGCCTAGTAAAGACCCTAGCACAGTTTTTCATACGTTAAATGGTTAAAAAAATAAATAAAAACTATAATAAATATAGCATCTTACCTTGCAAAAGACTTGAAGTGTGCTTGTGGAATTGCGTGTCCAAGGGTTGCAGCTTGTGTTATTGTGCAGTGGTAGAAAAAAGGTTATCTGAAATTGGAGGGAAAGTTATGAAAATGAGATATGGGTGGTTGTGATTCATGATATGCAGTGAAGTCAGGGAGCTGGAAGGCGTCTGAGGTGTGCGCATGTGCATTTTGTCTGTTCCTATGTGGCTCAGTTCAGCTAGGTGAAAAGGCCTGTGTTCACCAACTAGGTGAAAATAAAATAAAATCACACATAACAAATGTGAAATTTACATTCTACTCAAATTGTTCCCTAATATTAATAATGCAGGAATAAATTCTCATTTTCAAAACAAGCATGATAGCAGAACTGACTGTATTTATCCCCAAACTGTGAACTCCTGAAAAACATTCTCTGACTCAGAACCATAGTCACTATTTCCAAAGTCTGTGTTACCCTTCAATTTCCTATCAGCCCAAAGGCTTTACCTAGAAAAAGTTGTTCTTTCCTTGACAGTATTAAAGTACTACACATAATCTAAATCATTTTTAAACTGCATCTTTGATTGTTTCTTCAGCTTTCCCTGCTGGGGAGATAATGTCCTATCCCCAAACATCCATTCCAACAGAGGAATAAAATGCCTGGTAGTCAATTACTCGCTGCCATGGCATGACATTTATTCAGTTGCCAAATATTTACAATGAGCATCTACTAAATACATGGAAACATAGGAGATATAAGATGAAACCACATCCAACCCATCATAGTAAGAGACAGAGACGCGGCCCCGCGGATCATTCAAAGTTAGGCTATGCTATGTAGGAGGCGTAAAATATTACAACACATGTAAAAATAACGGTAACACAAGACAGAACATGAAGCACCTTAAGAAAATACAGCAAGTACAAAACAGATTAGTTTCAATGTTGCAAGAGGGGACCAGGAGAAATTTAATGGGCCTGATTAGTAGACCTTAAGGACGAGGTAAATTTTGCATGTGAGGGAGACCTTCTTATTGTGGCATGAGTGAAGGAAAAAGCAGGACATGGAGGTGTAAAGCATAAAGATCAAGAAGTGTAGGCCAGGGACTTCCCTGGCGATCCAGTGGTTAAGAATCTGCGCTTCCACTGCAGGGGGCACAGATCCCTGGTCAGGGAACTAAGATCCTGCATGCCGCATGGTGTGGCCAAAATGAAAAATAAAAATGGAAAAAAAAAAGAAGTATAGGCCATAAATTA
The DNA here is from genome assembly GCF_000442215.2 of Lipotes vexillifer. Taxonomy (NCBI): domain Eukaryota; kingdom Metazoa; phylum Chordata; class Mammalia; order Artiodactyla; family Lipotidae; genus Lipotes; species Lipotes vexillifer. Next base: position 1,016,404 of record NW_006781377.1, on the reverse strand, counting down.
AGATACATGACTACAAGTGATAAGTTACCTACCGGACTTTGAATTTGATATGATGGGAAATGGGAAAGCCACAGACAACTTTTAACCAGAAGAGTGCAACATCAGCTATGAATGGGCAATGGGGAGCCCAAAGGGCTTTCAGAGATCCTGAATAAGTTAAGAGACTTCATTCAGAGTCTTTGGACACCAAGCCAGAGCAGCAGGAGGGCTTCCCCAACTACAATCCCAGGCTTTGTGTCCAAGATTGATATTCATGGCTCTACTTAATGGATACTAACTGTGTCATTTGGTCTGGCAAACTGTATAAAAAAGTGGGGAAAAAAAAGAAAAATTACCTACAAAATGAAGGAAAAGTATTTTTTAGAAACAGTGAAGGAAGACGAAGAATGCAATGCAACCTACAGTAATAATAATATTGTCAGATATTTAAATCTGACCATTAGGATCATATAAATAGTGAAGCTAAATAATATGGTTCTGAGTTACATCTAAACATCTGACACAATGTATTTTTAAGATTCACTAAACTGTATACCAATGTTCCTAAAAGCAAGGCATTCTTGGACAAATGTTCATGTGAGATCTACAGCATGTTTAAGAAACATACACACATTTCAACTGAGATTTTACATTACCAAGTACAGAGAGACAATATTTTATAAGTTTCTTTAAAATTTTAGAAAATACATTGAGAATTAAAACTACCAAAAGTTTCAGCTAGGCAAATTCCCAAACTTAGTCAGTATATCGTATACAGAAGATTCTGTATACAAAGCCCATAAATTTTAACTAAAATAAGAAGTATAATTTTTCATATAGCTGAAAATATCATTTTAGGTATCCACATGTCAAATTAAACAGTTAAAAACATACACAAACCTCAACTCTAAAATAAAAAAGAAGTTTTAAAGAATACTTAATGGTTTAATTAAATTAGAACTATCCTATAGCATAAATGATCAAAAGAATGTATGATAATCTACCTCATTATATCACCTGCACAAAAATTTTATGCAATTCAACTAAGCTATTATTTAAAAATCTACAATATAATGAGCTGACTTGGAGTCCCTTAAAACTCCAAGGCAGTTCCCTTAAGTAAACTTCATACCTACCTTGATGAATTAATGACACATGATTTCACTGAAAAATAAACCAAAAAGGAGACCTCTTTACACAATTTATTTCAGAATTATTTACATAGAAAATGAGTCTAAACATCTTATCCTCTCCAGAGTCATTTCCTCTTATATGCAGTTCACTTAAACTGAAGAAACTGTTTCCAAGTTTAGCATCTGAAAACCAAAAACCTCCTTTAAACACTCTAGGTACAGTAGGTACAGGGGTATCCTTAAGGTGAGAATAGGTGTGTCAAAAGACAAAATATTTTACATACCATTCCCAGAGTATGATTCCCAGAGTATGTATGAGATTTGTACTAAAAGTGATTCTAACATTAGCCTTGGAATTTTGGCCTGTAAAGCTGACAAAAGCTTTGTAGCAAGGGTAAAAATAAATGAATCCATAAACATCTCAAGGAACCTCATTTTTTTTAGCTGACCAAAAGCTGCAAACAATGCTTGTATAAGTAGTTCAAACTTGTGTGAACTGATAATACTTCTATGGTGTAGAGAGTCTCAATAAATAATAGACACATTACAGGAAAATGAACATAGCCAAGAATCCATTTCCAAAAGGATCAATACAGCCATAACCATGGTACCCGAACTCAAGAAGGCATTACATTTACCAGCACCAAAACAGTGATGTAATCAGTTATTTACTTTTGTTATATACTACATTGTGATACACTATTATTAGCTCTCCTTTGTTTTTCTGTAGTATAAATCTTAATTTATACTTGCACTTAATTATTAGTAAGAGAACAAAAAGGCTCCTCCTGAATATTAAATGTAACAAGCAAATCGATAAGAACTACAAAAATAGTAGACCTCTATGTATTGAGAATTATATATATTTGCCATTAAGCTCAAATTTTTTATTTAAAACACCCTACATAGAAAATTATGGTGTGTTATGAGTTTTATAAAAAATTATGGATTTTTGGAAAGAGTTGTTTCTTGAAAAATTCCATTAATTCACTATTTAAACATTTACAAGATCCATTAATATACATGGATTAAAAAAAAAAAAACTTTAAATATACATATTCACTACTTTTTTTGGTCCCAAGCAAAATGTTTACACAGAAATTTGGCAGTGTTAAGTCTGTGGACTCAAAGCCAATAACAACCTAAGAAAACTGAACTTGGTAATAAGCACATTTTCATAGTACAACTAACGGTGTATAACAATCAAAGTAGTTAATATTTATAGGATAATCACAGTATTTTGCATACCAGATTAATTTTAAAGCAATTTTAAGAAAACATGATATATCTGTGCTTTCCCAACTGTTAACAGTCAACAGACTTCTTCTTAGCTATAATTGGGGTAGGGGGGCGGGGAATTAATCTCTTAAACATCATGACCTAAGGGGAGGAAATCAATCCTGTATATCCCCATCTCTGTAAGCAAGAAGCCAGGAGGCAGGAAGCAGGACCCTGTGGCACCTGGAGTACCAATTTTACCAAGTTCAGAATCCACTTGGAATTCCAAATGGGAATTTACAATATTGTCAAAGGGCTTATTGGGACTAAAAGCATTACCACATGTTTCAAGGTCTACACATATACTCCATGATAATCACACCTTTGAGAGCCCTCCTTAGCAAAGAAAACATTCACAAACTCAAACTTACCTACCCTCACAATCCAGGCAGAGCTCCCCTGAGCGATCCTCCAGGCAATACTGAGAGGACATTCCTCTCTGTTCACTCTTGGTGCCAAGTGACCTTTGGCACATGAACATCAGAAAGGGTGGGGCTCGGAGCTTCAGTTTCGACATTGTGCTACACTGAACAAAGTTTCTCTGGTTTCTCCAGGGCGTTAACTAAGACTTCCTCTTCTTGTTAAGTAAGTAAACACAGCCACTACTACATTTCCAAGTCTTCCCTAAAGGGGTAAAGCTTTAAATGGTACAAATACTGATGGGAAAATTACTAGGTGCTCTAAATTTAAACTAACGCCATACAGGTGGGCTATTATTACTCCCATTTTAAACAGGTGATACCTGAGGAATAGAGGCTAATAAGTAACTTGTGGGAATTCCAGGTGCCACAATACAGTCAACTGAGCTAATGAAGAAGACTTTCCACCATAAATAAACAACACAGAAAAGATGAGAAACAGTAACGCATTTAAAAAATTAAATACACAGTTCCACTTGCAGTAAAGAAGAAACCCCTGGTGCCAAACCAAAGCTAGGACTGATGGCCAAAGTGGTAGTAAGCACAAAAGCAAATATTGCCTGCTGTAGCCGCCAAGGAAGAATCACTGGATTCTCTTATAGCTCTTAGGTCTAATTGAAATTGGTAAGGAGATGCCCCCTCAAGGAATGGGATCAGAAGAAAGTTCTCTCTCAGGAGAGCAGAGTTAGGCTAAATTTCTGGCCCGGCCTTTCTTCAACACAGGATACAACCTGTCCAACCATTTGTAGCAACCCTGATGCCCATATAGGGACAGAGTAAGAGATCTTGGGCACACAAGTTGGGCATAAAGTTGGCTCTGAGGTGCTTCCATAAAACTGGAGCCATCGTCAAAGGGCTGCAATCACAATTAAAAACTGGTGAGGGGGGACAGGACAAATCCACCCATTGTCTTAGTAAGACTTCAGTGGAACTTGTCTCTGAGAATCTGGGTGAGAGGGCAGGGGAAACGATTACAACCAGAAATTAAAACCGTAAGCCTGTGTCACAACAGTTCTGAAGTCTGAATCTTATTTGTATGAGAATCTCCAAGCTTAAGAAATTAAGAAAAAAAAAAAAAAAGGGTCCTGGGCTTGTGATATCCTTGGAGTATGTGAAATAAACAAACATAAAAATACTTTAGAGCTTCCCTGGTGGCGCAGTGGTTGAGAGTCCGCCTGCCGATGCAGGGGAGACGGGTTTGTGCCCCGGTCTGGGAAGATCCCACATGCTGCGGAGCGGCTGAGCCCGTGAGCCCTGGCCGCTGAGCCTGCAGGTCCGGAGCCTGTGCTCCGCAAACGGGAGAGGCCACAACAGTGAGAGGCCCGCGTATCACAAAAAAAAAAACCAAAAAACTTTAAAGTAACACTCCATAAACAAGGCCACGATGGATTTCCATAAGCTAGAAAAACTAAACCAAAACGAAAGCACAAAAGAATCCTCACTGAAAATAACCTTATAATTTAGAAATTACAAGATACATGAGAAAATGATTTACTGTGATTGAGCGTTAACAAATACCTCAAACAGAAAATTTCAAACTCAACTAATGTTTTAATATGCAGATGCCAAAAAAGCATAATTATTAAGAGATGGAAGAAGAAAAAAGCCTATAAATAGGGAACTGTAAAAACAAGCAGGTTTACAACAATCAAACAGAATTTATATGCATATAGATATGCACATTCCTCTGCATAGAGAACCCAAGAGCTTTCATCAGAATTCTGTAACTTAAAAAGGGAATAGCGCTTCCCTGGTGGCGCAGTGGTTGAGAGTCCGCCTGCCGATGCAGGGGACACGGGTTCGTACCCTGGTCTGGGAACATCCCACATGCCGCGGAGCAGCTGGGCCCGTGAGCCATGGCCGCTGAGCCTGCGCGTCCGGAGCCTGTGCTCCGCAACTGGAGAGGCCACAACAGTGAGAGGCCCGCGTACGGCAAAAAAAATAAAAAAAAAAAGGGAACAGCATCACTATAAATAGGTAGGATGTTTAAGTTTGTTTAGAAAAGCACTGATCAATGCCAGAACTCAATGATCTGACAGAACCTACTCACACCAACTTTTCTTCTCTGTCACTTTTCAACCTCCTGGACACTCTGCCCTACAACTCCTCATTCCTGGAAATTCCAACCCATCTCCCAAGCCATTGGGAAACCTCCAGCACCCTTGCAAAACAGATGGAGTGGAAACTGTGATGTACTACCCAGATCCCATTTCACAACTGAAGGATTTCTTCCCCAGCTGCTGTAGTACTGCCAGCATACGGGCCTCAGCTATCAGCTCTCTTCGGAATGGCCTTGGCTGAAGTCTCCCCTTGCAAGTTCACGCTCCCCTCCCAGGGCAGCCCACATCCAAAGACTGGCTGACGTGGGGAATATAAAGGCTTGCCCCCCTCTCTCTAGCTGGAGACAATGGTGAAGCACCATCCCAGTTTTAGAGCCTCTAGGGGGTCAGATCTCCGCCAAGACTGCAGGGAAGCCTAACTTCCCCTCTGCCCAGTGCTGGTTTCTTCCTTCCACTCCACAGCAGTTGATCTCAACAGCACTTTCCAAGAAACTTCCAGGGCACTAATTTCCACCTCAGAGTCTGCATCCTGGGGAACTCAGACTACAACAGAAGAGCATCAGGAAAAAAAAAAAAAAAGGGCAGGATATGGGGCAGTGCTGTCAAGGAAGTGAAAAGAATAAGAAAGCCTTGAAACCAGCCAGGAGAACAGCAGAAAGTACTAATGTAATCTCTTTCTTTGATAGTAGAAGGGAAACCCTTTTTCAAAATGAACAATATAATCACAAAAATTCCAACCAAACGTTATCAGTGTATCTCTGAACTTGACAGTCAAAAAGGATCTTACGGGGTATTCCAATTCTAGCCCCTGTCACTTTCAAGATAAAGCTTTTAGGCCGTGGATCTGCTAAATGCCAAAACTGTTGCTGCTTAGAAATAGGCCCATTTATTCTTTTAAGACATTTACTTTCCCAATAGCAAGTTAACAGGCACATTTAATACCCTGCTAAAACAAGGTTACCAGGGCTTCCCTGGTGGCGCAGTGGTTGAGAATCTGCCTGCTAATGCAGGGGACACGGGTTCGAGCCCTGGTGTGGGAGGATCCCACATGCCACGGAGCAACTGGGCCCGTGAGCCACAACTACTGAGCCTGCGCGTCTGGAGTCTGTGTTCCGCAACAGGAGAGGCCGTGATAGTGAGAGGCCCGCGCACCGCGATGAAGAGTGGCCCCTGCTCGCCGCAACTAGAGAAAGCCCTCGCACAGAAACAAAGACCCAACACAGCAAAAATAAATAAATAAATTAATAAACTCCTACCCCCAACATCAAAAAACAAAAACAAAAAAACAAGGTTACCAGCAGTGATGTATGTGTGTGTGTGTGTGTGTGTGTGTGTGTGTGTGTGTGTGTACAATTTCTAGCTTTCTTTAATAGTCATGGGAAAATGTGCAGCAACCAAACCTATAACGTTCCAAATACATATTTTTCATGTCTACTTCTGGTGAGCTGCCTTATCTTAGAAAGGGGAGAAAATCGACAAAATCCCATGAGCCTTGCTTGGATTTGTCCCATGTCCCAGTAATATAATTCTGATATGTCTTTTAGTTCTGAATCATTGGTAAAGATGTTAACGATAGTTTTATAAAAGGCTAATCTGGTACAGGCTGGTATATGACTAATCATCATCCAGAATACTAATAAAAAAACTGCATGGACTAAAACAATATTCATATACACAGAACACCAATGACATGGGACAAATCTAAGCAAGGCTCGTGGGTATTTGTTGATTCCCTTACCCTTCTAATATAGGGCAGCATACCAGAAGCAGTCATGAGAAATATTATATATTTGGAATGTGATAGATTCGATTGCTGTACATTTTTCCATGACTACTGAAGGAAGCTGGAAATTGCATGCGCACACGCACGCGCGCGCACACACACACACACACACACACACACACACACACACATCTCTACTGGTAACCTTGCCCTACATTCCACACTTTGTAACCACGAATATAGAGGCAGACAAGATAAGTTATAGCAAAACCTATCAAACTAAGCCCACTGGATACAAAAAGACATGAAGTCATTTACATAAATTGTTAGGACAGCCAAGCAGAATGGATTAACACTGTTACAATCCACTCGTCTTGGAAACCTAAGCAGAACTGCACTCTCAGTTCCTCAATATGTCTTTCATTCCTTCCTCTCCTAAGAACCACAATCTGCTGGGTCTAAGCCAACCTTTCTTCTCCTTCTAACTTTAAAACCTTTTTTTAATGGGAGTAAGAAACTAATGTGCTACAAACATGAGAGAATCCAAAAGAGGTTTCTAAACTCTAAATTGTATATGTCAAATCTCAATTACATACAAGCTAAGGGAGCTGAATTCATATGGGTAGAATGACCAACCAAATGCTATAACAACTTACCTGGAAGAGGAATGACAGTGCAATATAATTCATATTGGGGGAGAATCATGTCAAATTATTAACATTTCATAGGCATACAAAAGGGCAAACACGCATGGCATGTGAACGAGAGAAAGAACCAATTTGTTCATATAAAAAAAGATCAAATGAGTCACTACGGATTTAGAGCTATTGTTTGGACATAGAATCTGGGTTAAAGGAAGAAAACATAAAAAGAGAAGAAACATATAAATGGGCACTTCTTGGGGTGAATAAATACAAACAATAGGACCAACAATACTCATTCTTCGCATAAGTTATTTAGAAGAGTGAGATCATAATTCAATTTTAAGTCTACAGATGGCTTAAGTCTCTTATTATAGGTTAGGAAAGTACTGATTTAAGAAAAATGAAATCATTATTACTGCAATATAATGTAATTGTATATAAGTGAATAAAATGGTAGTTTTGCCTTAAATTGGCAAAGTTTAGTTATATATTTGGGAAACATCACACAAACTTATTTGATTATGGATTTTAAATGTCATTTGCAACCTAGAAATCACTGTAGAGTTCCAATAAGTCACACTTTTATTTGGCAATTTCAATCAAAAAGCCAACAAAATTTTGAAAAAAACATGGTGAAAACAAAAGAAAAAAGTGATTTCTCGTTTCTATTCATGTCCTATAACCAAAGAGAAGTTGGAAAGTGTGAAGACCTCAGCATTGGGAAACCAAACACTTGTGTTTATGCCCCAGGTCTGCCACTGAATAGCTCTGTACCTGGGCAAGTAACTTAACCTCTCTCCGGCTGCATTTCCTCACCTGTAAAAGGATATCAGTGAGACCAATTTGTAAACTCTCATTCACATCTATTCTAGAACAGTTACCTAATTCAAATTTAAAAATAAAAAATCTACTTAATTAGATTTGGGCTAAAACATAGCCATTGGCAGTTTTACTCTTTTCAACATAAAATGGTTAAGTTTTCAGAAAAAAATAAAATTACCAAATAGTCAGAAAACCTAATGATAAATGAGGAAAAATATTAGTTTGCACGAGGACATCTATAAATTCACCTCAGAAATTACAAAGAAACACTTTACAGAACCTCCAATTTCTGCTGAAAATTTCCCATTTAAATACAGACTCCGCCGAAACACAATAGATACAAAGAATTTCCGAGAGGCAGGGAAAATGGAAGCTTTTGGCATGCAGTACCAATATTTCCCATCATTATTAAGATTTCACTTAGAGCTTCCTCATTTCACCTGGCTCAGATGGTGCTGGCATTCCACATAACTGGCTGCGTGAATGCATATCAAAAGAACTGATAGGATGTTCCTTGTAAAACAGCATTTTTTAAAACTTATAACATCATCCCCCAAACCTATGCTTTGCACAAAAAGTTAAAGTCTAAAAAAAAATGATAGGACTACTTTAGTCTATTAAAATCATGGATGCCTTGGGATTCTTAAGTGCCATTTGGAAAGAAAAAGACATTTACTAATAAGAGTACCAATCCTTCCCAGAGTACTTTTACCTTAACTCTGTAACAGTCAGGAAATTATCACATTAGCTAGATAACATAACTTAACCTCTCCTAACTATAATCATGTGCTATAGAACCGGGAAGAAAGGAACGGAGGATGAAAGGGAGGGGGCAAACCAGCAAATACTGAAAATAACTGAATGCTGATAAGGTACTGTCTTACCAAAAAATCAGGAGAAATGCCCAAGTTTCATTTCAAAGCATGTACCCTCTGAAATGCTGCACAGAATCATCCTATATATACTTTAACAAGCTAATACTGAGCAACTAGCCTTGAAAAATTAAATCAGGCGGCATTACAATAAACAGAATGAAACGCCTGTTTTCAGAGCAGCAGTTTAGAGAAAGCTGTGTAAATAGCTGTTAAAATGATATAGCCTATGTCATCCTTCGAAAATAAAGCCTGCGATTAAATTTGCACATCAAATGATCCTTGAAGCCTGTATGTTACCAATAAATAGGGGTGGCAGACAGGGCTTAAATCAGACAAGCCTTGCCAGTGGCACAGAGAGTTGCAGTCATGCAAAGAAAACCCCCTGCAGTAAACACCGAAGCCGAATGCAGGAGGCTATATCAGTTTTAAAAGTGACTTAGGGCTTCCCTGGTGGCGCAGTGGTTGGGAGTCCGCCTGCCGATGCAGGGGACACGGGTTCGTGCCCTGGTCCGGGAAGATCCCACATGCCGCAGAGCAGCTGGGCCCGTGAGCCATGGCCGCTAAGCCTGCGCGTCCGGAGCCTGTGCTCCGCAACGGGAGAGGCTGCAACGGTGAGAGGCCCGCGTACCAAAAAAAAAAAAAAAAAAAAAAAAAAAAAAAAAAAAAGGGATTTAACTTCTGCGAAGATCATTGGACTAGAGTTTGCCCAGTCAGCAGAATTTAGTTATGGCCTTCGGCGGAAAAGTGCTAATACAATGAAGGGTTACCCTGGTTGGGCAAAATATTAAGGGTCACTTATTTTCAGTCGATAAAATGTTGATCCTCCAAACCAATTCTTAATCCTTCTTTAGTTTGCAGTTTCAAGACCTTTTAATGATGGCTCTAACACTAGTCTCTAATTCCCCCCGTATTCCTGACGTGGGGCTATGGAAAATAGACTAGATAAACCTATGTCAAGAGTAGCATGCTGGGGGACGGGTAAATAAATTAGAAGTTTGGTATCAGCAGACAAAACTACTATATATAAAATGGATAAACAACAAGGTCCTACTGTATAGCACAGGGAACTACATTCAACTATAATGGAAAAGAATCTGAAAAAGAATACATATATATGTGTGTGTGTATATATATGTGTGTATAACTGAATCGCTTTGCTGTAACTAACACAACACTGTAAATTAACTATACTTCAATATAAATTTTAAAAAGAGTAGCACGTTGTGGTCAAAAGAGCCATGGATTTGAAACCTACAACCTTAATTTTTCCCCCTGGCTCTACAATTTAGTGTTACATGACCTTAAACAAATCATCAGTATAGGCAATAGAATATAAAGAACTTGACTTTATGTGCAAAACAGGTAAGCCCTGTTACTCACAGCTGTATGACTTTGGCCAAATTACTTCACTAAGTCTTTTTTGCCTGTCTATGATGTGAAAATAACAGAATGTTCTTCATCGAGGCTGAATGAAATAATGCATGTCAAGAGCACAGCACGGTGCCTGATTAACTGTCGGGAATAAATGATAGCTTAAAAAAATCACTACTTCTCTGAGTTTTCTTTACCTTTTTAAGTAATCTGCCTCAGAAATCAAGATGTTATATCTTAGAATAATTTCCTGTGCTACACAGTATCTTTATCAGGTCACTAATGATTTAAGAAAGCTGAGTCTCCTCAACATTAAAAGAACTAAATTTTGTTCACAGGTATGTAAACTTCTGTATTTGCCTTTAAAATCTTCTTTTCACTTTGGTTAAATAGGTATTTCATAATGATCTGTGATCCTATTTGATATTTATCACAAAAATCCCAAAGTCTTTTAGACCTCAAACTAATTTTGAAGTTTCCCAGAGGGTTCCTGGACAATCTCAAAGGATTTGTCTCCTATCTTATCAAAGAGAGGCGTTAAAATAATTAGGTTTATTTGGAATTTAAATGACATGGGAAGGACTGTAAAATAAGACGTGATGATAAACCCTCATAGGTTCTATGTGTATGGATATATCCTATTAGTGTAAGTATTCCAGAAATTGTGTAAAGTTCATAGAAATGTGTCAGTACTTGTCAATAATTTGCCCAAGTATTATCTTAAATTGCTGTATGCCACAGAAATAACTAAATTTCCTTATCAAATGAACTCTCATAAGAACTTTAACCATGACTGTTTTTAAGTCTTTTGTCATTCACAGACAGTTACTGTTTTACTCTGATTCTTCCCTGAAAGTTTTTACAATCAGCTACTGTGAGAGCACTCCATAATGGCATAACTTGAATACTTGGAGACCATACCACTGGACTGTGTAAGAATTTCCAGAACTAATGAAGAAGCTGATGGATTCACAGAACTGCTAAACAAAGATGAAGCAGAACATGGGACTGAATGAAGTGATGTGGATGATTATAATTTTTATGACTTTTGTTTGAAGCATTGCTGGTTCTTTAATGTTACATCTTCCAGATGTAAAGAAATCTTTTTCTCTTTACTCTTAAGCTACCTATAATTCACAGCAATCTGGTAAATTACACCTTTGTTAACAGAATTGAAGCAATCATCTCTTCTCCCTTACCTGATCCCTCCAGAATTAGAAAACTCTCCATGAGTGTTCTTATTTTCAAGGCAATAAAGTTATTTGCATAAGTTCAATAAGCATCTGTTCTCCTTGTAACAGGACACAATCGTAAACACTGGCTATATTAGCAAGGCTTGGACTGGAATGTCATGTCTGAGAATGATGTGCACAGAATCCGATATGACCAGACAGCTTTAAGGAACTAAGGTTTAATTTAAGGAACCAATATATGTATAAAGCTCCCCTTCAAAAACCATCCTGGTACCTTGCTTATAAGGTTCTTGCATAACAGGTGAGTAAGGAAGGTCACTTCCTGGAAGACCCAGGAACCTCGGGATATTTTGGGGACCTCGAGAAGCGTGTAATTCACCCAAGTCTATAAGTATTACAGGCAAAAGCTGAGGGTGAGTCCTTGGCTTGGTTTCCTAATCCTGAAAATTTTAAAAGTCCAATGTGAGATTCCTTATCAGAAGTGGTTCCAGCAAAGCAGACTTAAAAAGAGCATATAGGGCTTCCCTGGTGGCGCAGTGGTTGCGAGTCCGCCTGCCGATGCAGGGGACACGGGTTCGTGCCCCGGTCCTTGAAGATCCCACATGCCGCGGAGCGGCTGGGCCCGTGAGCCATGGCCGCTAAGCCTGCGCGTCTGGAGCCTGTGCTCCGCAACGGGAGAGGCCACAACAGTGAGAAGCCCGCGTACC
>NW_006781377.1:1003115-1004190 GCF_000442215.2 Lipotes vexillifer | reverse complement strand
AAAAAAAAAAAAAAAAAAAAAAAAAAAAAAAAAAGAGCATATGTAGTCAATCACTATTCTTGCTGGACTGATGTAAATAATCAGGCCAAGTTTAATGAGAATAGACTTATTCTGCAAACAAACTCGTCTTACTTAGAATATCTTTGATAGAAATGGGAGTGTCAATAGAAACAAAAATTATGTTTCAATGGAAAACTACAGCACACCCCTGTGGTTATTAAATTCTTGCCTTGTTCATTGTCTTTGAGGTTTTGTTATCTCCCTGTAAACTGGACTGGATCGTGAATTCTTCTAGGATCCTCCAATACCTAGCTACAACTCTCCAAACTGGCGCATCCAATTTTTCTCCCACCCTTCTCTGATTTGGAATCACTGAAAATTAAAACTGTCTCTTTCCCAAAGTCCGGCAAGCTGCAGCTGGACAACTTGATGTGAACTTAAGAGAAATCACCACAATAACACATGTATGGACAACCTTCCTGCCTGTTGCCATGTGGGCCCCTCAGAAAGTTCACCAGAACACCTGATGACATCACCAGGGACAAACTATGAACCAGGAAAATCTGCCAGATTGTTACTGCTTGCTCTCACTCCATCTGAAGATTCTTTGAGCCCAACGTCTAGAAATGATCGTGACGACTGATTGCCCTCTGGACTCAAAAACTAAGTTCACGGTTTGTTCTAACCATTAACCTGTTTTTTTCTTTTGTCTCCATGGAAATGTTCAGGACTCAGAGACTGTTTTAATGGGTTATCGGACAATCTACAACTAACTCAGTTTCTAGACTGTGAAAGTTCTTAGGGAAGTTTCAGAATGAATGACAGGGTTCAGGACACACTACCCCCAAAATATGGCACCTTGGCATACTGAATATTTTAAGGTGAAGGAGTTTGAGGAAATGGCAGAAGCAGGAAGGTCACCTGATCTTCACCAAGATTTTCTCCCCTGAAACAGGTCCTAAAACCCTCCTGTGAGAAGTGCCCTTCCTATAACCCAGAGAAAAGGAGCATTCTTATCTCTGAAGACAAAGGGACACAGAACAATCCGGACACACAGGCCTTGTTAAATCCCCCC
>NW_006781377.1:975205-1003105 GCF_000442215.2 Lipotes vexillifer | reverse complement strand
CCTACACTTATCTCATACTCTTTAATCTATCATATTCCTGCACAGCTGTCCACTCTTCATAAAACCCAGCATAAAAACACTCAGATCTAACTATTTCTTCATTTCCTTATGAAGGCTCCGTATCACATGCAACTTTCACTAAATAAATGTGTGTGCTTTTCTCCTGTTAATTTGTCCTTGTCAGTTTAATTTGCAGGTCCAGCCAGGGACCCTGAGAGGTTAAGGAAAACATTTTCCTCCCCTGTGCTCCACAGACATTATACTTACACTCTTACCAATAGTTTATAATGTTCTTTTTCTATTCTCCCACACTCTCACCAAAACACTACCGCATCACTTGTTTTAAAAATCTATTCCAATTTGACAGAAGAAAAGTTTTTCCCACATCTTTTAGTTTAGCAGTGATATTCATCTCTCTCTCTTTTTTTTTTTTTTTGCGGTACGCGGGCCTCTCACTGTTGTGGCCTCTCCCGTTGCGGAGCACAGGCTCCGGACGTGCAGGCTCAGCGGCCATGGCTCACGGGCCCAGCCGCTCCGCGGTATGTGGGATCCTCCCGGACCAGGGCACAAACCCGTGTCCCCTGCATCGGCAGGCGGACTCTCAACCACTGCGCCACCAGGGAAGCCCTCATCTCTCTTTAAAACCATTTCTGTATAACTTCTTCAAAATGTTCTTGCTGATTTCTCACTTTTTTTTCTTTTAGATCAACAGGATTCATTCGGTCCATTGTCAGCATGGATCTTTAAAAATTGTGTATATAAGGCATAAACATGCATAAGATTTTTCCTCTAGACCAAAATAAACATACAACTTAAATATATGTTTTCAATGTCAAACTGTAACTTGCAAAACATAACGTAGACCCTATTCTATACCTTTAAAAAAAAAAAAAAGGCAGATTAGGTCTTTCTGTACTCTCAATAATAATATCAGACACGATCCCTAAACTAAAAACCACATTTATCTTTTTATAAATCTGATGCATGTGGTAATCCTTTCTTTATACCTGCCTAGATTATTCTATTTATATTTAATCTAAAACCAGAAGTGGTTTTTGACCAACTCCCAAGTTAAGGTCATTTTGTACTTCAGAAGATAAAGCTTACACATTAACCTAATGCTACCTCTTCCATCCCAAAGAGGACACAGCTTAATTTTTACTGCAAAAACAGAATTAAGTTTCAAGATAACCAATACATTGACTATGCTGGTACTAAAGCATCACTTCATTTATGTGAGGATGCCTGTTGTCACTCTTTCTTTATTTCTTAATGACTTTGAGTATTGTAGTATTCATTGACATAACAGAAAACGTTTATGGCTTCTTAATATAAAATCAAAATATCACCCCTGAGTCAGTCAATCAGTCAATCCCTAAGGCTTATGAACTTCCAGAGCTTGATGTCAAAATCCAATCCTCACCTCAGACTCGCAGGATAAACTGTGCATTTTACATATATTGTATGTTTCAAGTGCCACCCAAAAGTTTCCCTTAAATGACTTCAACATTCTAGAGAAGACTAAGATTCAGGAAGAATAAGGTAGCTTTTCTGAATATGAATTAATTTTATCAAATGCTTTCTATATCTTTAGATATAAAAATTAATTCAAATCAGCTATAATTCTATTTTGAAATTTGGCTGCTATGGTATAATAGGTACATATTACATAGTCGCTTACATGGATTTTAAGATTTTTACATGGATCTTTTAGAAAGACACATACATATGCATAACTCCCACACCAATTCTCTTGGCATTGCTCCATTTTGTAAGGGATCCTGTTTACAGACATCTCAGGATCTGCAAGTAATGGATACTGCTTCAAGGTTTCCCCCCCCACCAAAATTAAGATAGTACAAAATGCACGAAAATTATGAGCCTTCAGTTCACTTTATGTCATTTTGATTCATTTAACAATGAAACAAAATTCAATATCTACAAAATATCACTCATTCCCAGGTATCCTGTTAGGGAATTTTTTTTTTTTTTTTTTAAATCCACTCTGTTTACTTCAAGGCAAACGCTATTCTGCATGCCATGAGGATACCACTAGCCCATGGACATATGCCAATAAATCAGGATAAGCCAGAAATATCTGATACTTACCTGCTAGCTCTCTAAGCCAATTTCTGCTATTTGTGAAGACTGTCAGTAATTACAGCAGCAACACACTTTATCTCACATCACTAACTTTGCATTGCCTGAAATCACTCTCAGAGTGTGTGTATGCACACACATATATAGTCTACAGAGCACTTTCACCTTCTTATATTTCATCTTAATTCTCTTTTGTCACCCTATCAAAAATTATACAATGGGGTTATACCAATGACTCTTAAGTCATACGGTGACTCACCCACTACTCAGTACTAACCTTGAACATCAGATCTGTAGAAATCTCATTACAACAGCCCTGATTCATCACGAAAGGACAGAGATATAGAAGAGGAAAAAAATATGAATGAGGGGAAAAATATGAATTTTAAAAATTCATAAGCTCTCTCAATAAACAACTATTTATAGTATATGTTTATTAGGTGTCTGTTGAAATTATTTGTTGAAATTTGTCTCACGTGAGTATGCTGATTGGTTCATAAATAAGATGAAGAATTTGCCCTTTAGGTTACTCTGTATTACAGATATAGATACACACACTAAAAGCATACTAGTAGCACAGGTATATGCATAAACATTAAACACAGCATGAACCTAATAAAATCGTACTTAAGTATAAATAAAAGATCAGAAGACTTTAATATGATGGCTAAGGAGGAGTTAGTCATAAAAACTGAATAAATAGACAAAAAGGTTTTGGGAAGCAAATTGCCACTTTTCTTCTAGTAAAGTTAGAAAGACTTTGCGGGGAGCTAATACCTGAAGATGATTTCACAACCGCAACTAAAGAGCCTGATAAAGCAAGAAGGATTAAGTGTTCCTTTCCTATGAAAGACAAGCGGAGGAACAAAGGATACAAGTAGGAAGAAAAACAGGAAGAAACAAGATGAATAATTATTGTCAAGGAGGACAGAGTGACAGGATTGGGGGAGGGGGCTGAGAATTTCATATTCAGCTGTGGGGTATAAAATTCAGTCCCTGTCATTGGCAGAGAAGAAAATCTTAAAAAGAAGCCACCTTAAGAAGGCAGCATCAGTTCACTAGAGTTCAAATATGTGGCAAAGTCCAAGTCAGAGAACTAGAATAACTAAGTTCTATAGTGATAAATGCCAAGTGGATTTATGACAAAGAGTCAAAAGGGAAGTGCCAGGTTTTGTTAAAAGCCTGGATATCTATGGAGTGACAGCAAAGAGTGAAGATATATGTATGTATATGTATATGTATATGTATATATATATATATATATATATATACACACACACACACATACACACACATATGGACATATATACAGAATGCTTTCTTGCTGGAGACATTCGTGATACAGTGGGCATTCCTCAAAATAGTGAGATGGCAATAAGAGGCAGGTTTTGAAGTGACAACCTGTAGTTTTATCTTCCTTATTTATTTATTAATTAATTATTAATTCATTCATTCATTTAACGTAAGTTGGTAATTAGTTTTCCTGCCTCCTGAAAGAATGAATAATGATTTCCTGAGTGCCTATTATGAAACATGTACCATATTAGGTATAAGTGAAATCACATAGTCATTCTAGAAGCATAAATGATTATTATGAATTCTCTTAATGATGTAGAAGTAAAAGAGAGAGAGGAAAATCCCTTCAATTCAACTAATTAAATGGAAAACCATTTCGATTACTGAGAGTTACAAGTTAGAGAAGACATACTATAACCAGAACCGAACTAAATGAAATGCTATTGCATGTGACTCCTTAGATTTAAATTATTAAATAGATCAGAATGACTGTAATTCAGTAAGTGGTATTTTCTCAGGGTTTGAAATTCACTAGCTCTTTTAAATCATTCCACTCTGGAAATTATATTAGTTGTTTACTTAAATCTGAGTCATACACAAGTAACTACACTTTTACTGTTTAAATTTCTCACAAGGCCTGTGGTATCTGGGGTTCTGATTGTTTTCCTGGTTGATTTAATTTCTAAACATCTAGGACTGTACAGAGTTGGGCTTGGTATAGAGCATCAACCCCACGTAGGAAGCTCTCATCATATCCAGTCTGACCATTTGGCATATAATATATATCTCCAAATCAACAGCTCATTTTATTATCTCGAATTCATTGTTTCACTTGTGTTCATTCCTCCTCATTCTTATGTTACATTTTAAATGTAACTGAAAAATCTTAGTATTTCTTTTAACATTTGTAGATACAGACAGGTTTAAGGTTAACAGCTGACCCATTGCCACAGCTTACATAAATATAGTAAAGCAACATACTTGAAATGTTGACTCATTAAAATCAAGAATGGATAAATCAAGCTTCTTTTATCAAGATGTTTCTGTCAGTTTTCTTTGCCCTCCCCCATAATGCTCCAACAAATGACCACAAATTCACAACTGCAGTACAGGGTAATGATTCCCCACCAGTTCCGATTGCAAAGGGAAGGTTTGAAGCAGTGTGAAAGGAGTAAGCTCCTGCTACTTAGCACTGAAAGGAAATAATCAAGAGATTAAAAGCATTGATGCAGCTAATTCTACTAAATCACTAGTTTTGCCTTCTAACTTCTTGCTTTTTAATGATGGAAATTTCACTGCTGCCCAAAGTGTGGGCAACTGGTAGTAAGAAAACACAGGTGACCCAAGCTGGAAGAATCATGCCAACTGTAAAACTAAACAGGCTATTCATCACCATGGTAATAACTCTTAAAACAGACACAGAAGCCAATTCATAGATTCCAATTTCAAACCAGGAAGAGATTTGGGAGTGTATACATGTATATAATTTATACAGTGTCCTGTGCCAAACTAATAACAGTCCAAGAGATGAAGCTTAAAGTAACTACAGAAGTGGCCCTTTTAGTAACATTGACTCCCAATGCACAGGAAAGGTAATCTGTTTCTTTTGACACAGAACCTCAGAGAATGTTACAAAAACACAGCAACAATAATCAGGAACATTCTCCCAGGTGTTGAGTCATTAATTGAATTTGAAAGGTCAGGCATTACTCCTAACACCACTATATCTACCTGAGGACAGCATATATCTTTTGCAAGAAAATAAAGTCCAAAGTTTATGCTTTGTGACTTACTTTGAATGCAAAAGAACATCACATATCTGAGATTTTGAATAAGTTTAACTGAATACGGTCTTTTCAGAGATACTATTTCCAGAAATATTCAAAGCACAATATATTTTGATATCAAGCTTTGGTAGCAAAATATTCAAACCAATAAAAATGTGCTAAAACACAACTAAGAAAATAAAAAGATAAGCCACAGAATGGAATATTTAGAAATCATATTTCTTTTAACATTTCCTTCAAGGCAAGGGTACTTGTGACAAATCCCCATTTGTGATAAGGATTCAGGAAGATACACTAGAACTAGACTGTTCATATCTGCAGGGAGCTTAGAAATTAAGGGGTTTTAAGATAGATCATTCTAATTTGCATATGAAACTTAACTTTTTGAGGGAAGGAACCTTACCTTTACACAGACCTACTACTACTCAACCTTTGCTACATTTGCTCCCTGTGTTACTAAGGAGAATTACAAACTTGACCATCAGGCACCCTATAAATTTATGTCAGTATTAGTTGGTCTCTGATTGCTGCTCATCAACGCTTTATTTCTTTTTGGTTCCACCACATATTCCCCATAATAACCATATTTTTAAGCTATAATACAGCTCCTCTTTTCCTTCAGCCTCCTCAGAAAATAACCGCACTTCCCATATAACCATAAAAAATGGAGACAAGCTGAATGACCTCCCTAATCTACATGGAAATAAGAAAATCTCCAATAGCACAAAAGATTTTTCAGCTGTTAAATACTACTTTAAAAATGGATTCACATATGAGAAGCTTCCACATGACATTTAAAATACTCCATTTACTCATTTCAGAAATGCATGCCAGGCAAAAAGTTCAGTCAATAATATATCTTATAGTACTACCCTACAGGCATGTCTTTATGTGCTACGGAAATAAATTCTTTTTGGATAGAATAATCAAAATGTTCTGGGCAACTGTTACCCAAGTTTTTTTGCTGACTGAATCAAATCCCCTAAACAGAATACTTGTCCTCCTGGAAATATTTACTGCCTTTTCAAAGTATTTTGAAGAATTAAATTCAGAGTATAAAACTTTAAAATAAGCTTTTCACCATTTTAAATGTTTCACTCAGCCTTTTTCACCTCATGTGAACTTCACACTAAAGATTCAGAGCTAGAGTATTTTCTGAATAGAAACATGTTTTCTAGTATTTTTGCAAAAAAAAGATTTCATTCAGTTTGACCTGTCAGTAGTTTCAATTATCCCCAAACTGACAGCAAGAAGTTACTCCACGTGCTGTTATCTAATCTCTACAGCTTGTACATTCAAACTCTGAACCGAGAGACAAAAAGTAAAATGTGCCTGTTTGCAGGCAAAAGGAAGCTGATGATTCATCACTGTATATATGTCTGTTCTTTAAAATCTGATTTCATGGTAGAATTTTTTCATCATATCCACAAAATGGAAACACTCTGAAATGGTGGATTTTTTCAAGTGGTTATTACTTTTTTGAGTGTTGCTTTTGCAAAGGTAAATAGTTTAAATAGCTGTCTGCTTCTGAGAGTAGTTAAGTCTGAAGTTAAACTGTGTATTTCATAAAATTCTAACACTATTGCCAGAAAGAGCTCGTTAGTGACCAATTAACCCATTTCCATAATTCTGTGGTAACCCTAGTCAGATATGTTTACCTATCTGTAAGCCTGGACTTTCTCACCCTAACAAAGATGAATAGCGCAACAAAGAACTCCAAACCGCACACAATTCTCAAGGTGATCTACTGAAACAACAAGAGACCTTTACAAGGCTGCATTCTATAATCATGACAATAATGACAACAAAGAGGAGAAGAAATCAGAAATGACAATAATTACCTAAGCACCTATTTGTGCTCTGCGCTGTACTAGACACTCTCTATATGCTAGCTCATTTAATTCCAAAAATTCTATAAAGGTAATGATGTACCCATTTTATAACTCTGAAGGTTGAGGCTCAGAGCAGATACATGCCCAAAATTTGACAAGTATTCATTAGACAGTGAAGGCTATGAACACAGGCCTTCCGCTACATCCTACACTCACTATCTAAATTTTTAAAAACTTGGTAAAAGCCTTACAACTATGTTTCTTTGGACTGGTCCATTACTTTTGGGGAAACAAAAGAAATGACTTATAAGCAAAACAAAATAAGCCAATTATTTAATAAGTAAGAAACCAACATTTCTTTTGAAGATACAAAAGCATGTGATTTGCCATTTGCATAAAGAGAAAACAGAAGTAGTTGCCAGATGACTCAGCCAAGCAAGCAATCAGAGGTTAAATTAAAATTAAAACTGTAGCACTAGCTCTCAAGATTAAAATTAAAACTGTAGCACTAGCTCTCAAGATTAAAGGACAGGTCACTAATCATTGTGAAAGGCCCTGAACACATCAGCCCCTTCAGTCACTGTGCAAGGAGCTGAATAACAAGTAAAGTGTGCAAGGAAAATATAATTTTCCTCTAGACTAAGACACAGTCAGCAGCTGCAACATTAGACAAAAGACCAAATCGTCTAGCTACAGAGTACCGACCACCACACTTGAATGTGATAATACCTGCATAACAGTGTATGTGAAGATAGTCATTTTACTACCACCCCACCAGTATTTCTCTTCTAAGACGTAGGAAAATACCCTCAAAACATAGTTACTAGAAAGAAATACAGTCATCACATTTACTATATAGTACCCAGGCACCTTTACAAAACGTAGGTATACATTTTGGGAGACCAAGAATAAGAGGACATGTGAAAAAAATCTCAGCCCAAACAGAGACAGACCGTGGCGTGTAATTGTTGGCTGAAGAACAACAAGAGAAATAAAGGAAGTTAAAAAGAAAACCAAACAAAAAAACTGAAGGAGTTAGAAGAAACACTCGGTTTTACCAAGCTTCAGACCACAGACACCAAGGCATATAGATGAATGGCTAAAATTCTAGAGAAGGGAAAAATCCGATCTAGATCATTTTTCCACAGCAAGAATGTAAAATTCTGAATATAAAGATACTCTAAATATAAACAGGTTTTTAATGGAAGATACATTTTTAGTAACTCATAGATTAATAATCCCTTCTAATATTTCCTAATAAGTAAAGAAATTTATAGTTCTAGAAACTCCAGTGATTTCAAGATCACCTAATTGGTTTGATTTTAGTTTGTGTTCTTTCCTCCATCACTTTGACATCCTCTTACCTTCCTCCTCTTCTCCTTCTGTGCTTTTGCCAGTTTTTTCAGAAACGATACACAAGATGGCCCTGTCTTGCTATAATTACCACTCTCTCGGTGGTATTCGGCTACAATTACATTCAAAATGTTCATACTTAAAAAGATTCTCTCCAAGTAAACTGTTAATTCCCATTTAATTCACTGCGACAGTTAGAATATTAATGCCTGTATCTTACATTTTTTTAATTAAAACACTTTCATATCCACCATCTCAATTTTTTTTTTTAATTTATTCACTTCTGGCTGTGTTGGGTCTTCGTTTCTGCGCGAGGGCTTTCTCTAGTTGCGGTGAGTGGGGGCCGCTCTTCATCGCGGTGCGCAGGCCTCTCGCTGTCGCGGCCTCTCTTGTTGCGGAGCACAGGCTCCAGACGCACAAGCTCAGCAGTTATGGTTCATGGGCCCAGCCGCTCCGCGGCATGTGGGATCCCCCCAGACCAGGGCTTGAACCCGTGTCCCTTGCACTGGCAGGCAGACTCTCAACCACCACACCACCAGGGAAGCCCCCATGATCTCAATTTATTCTCACAATATGTAATGTGGAAGGTACCAGAGCCAATAGCCATATCACTCCCATTTTAAAATCGGCAAACTGACACAAAGAATTCAACACAGAGGGTACGTGCAGCAGAGCCAGCTGTGTGGGAGCTTCACACAGCCTGGGGCTTTCACCCACCACTCCAAACTAACAGCATTTCATGGATAATTATAATATGTCTCCGAGTAAATGCAAATGACAAAATTTCCTAAGAAACAGCAGAATGCTTTAAATATACTAATTGATCTACAAACAAACTCACCACAAAAATGAAAATATGCTCCAATTCTTACGTTTCCATTTCAGTCCAATAAGCGCTATATAAGAGAAGACCTTCACATAAAAGTAAATGAATAAAAGTAAAATACCACTCATTTTTAAGCATAGCATGTAAACAACAGTTGCTTTTTCTTAATAAATACACTTTGTTCTCTTTTACTTATACTTTGTGTTCTCTTTTCATCTAGATTCAAAATTATATGGATGGAAAAGATAAAGAGGCAAGAGACCATGAAGAATCACATTGTGACAGGCACATGAACATGCTATCTGATCTAGTTCTTGCAGTCACTCTGGGAAGTACTGGACAAAATAAGATTCTAAGACTTAAACTAGGACTTGAATCCACGTTTAACCCCAAATGCCTCAAAGACACTTTATTTTGCATCTTTGTAATACTTTCTAGCATTTCACAAACTGTTAAGTAGAATAGGCATATTTAACTATTTCCTACATGTAGCTGGACTTGTATATTCAGCACAAGGCCTACAAATAAACATAGTAACCAGGGTATTTTAAATAGACCCATATTAAAAGTGCATGCTATTAAATGACCTACATCTACGTAACTTACAATACTGTAAAGTACATTTTAAATATGTATCTATCTATTAGATGTTTATAGGGCTTCCCTGGTGGTGCAGTGGTTTGAGAGTCCGCCTGCCGATGCAGGGGACACGGGTTCGTGCCCCGGTCTGGGAGGATCCCACATGCCGCAGAGCGGCTGGGCCTGTGAGCCATGGCCGCTGAGCCTGCGCGTCCGGAGCCTGTGCTCCGCGACGGGAGAGGTCACAACAGTGAGAGGCCCGCGTACCGCAAAAGGGAAAAAAAAAAAAAAAAAAAATTAGATGTTTATAGAATGCATATGTGTGAAAAAAATTTTTAAACCTAGGATAGAGAAAAATACCAATAATAAGACAAGGACAAATGGTTCATGTTTTAAATCAAAAGCTATCACTAATAACATATAATTTGAAAGAACAAATTATGTAATAATTAACAGTGTTGACTTCTTTGTCACAAGAGTCTAACAGCAATGAAAATGGACTTTGGAGTACAGGAGATCTGAATTTGAATCTCAACTCTGTAAGTCAACAGAATGGAAATACTGAAGATCAGCATTCCATTCTTCTATTCAGATCCTAACATAATAAAATGTTAATTGTCTAAAGGCCACACATATATGACACCTCAGCAATGTCAAGAAGTAAATTTAAAAGTTACAAGGCTAGTTAAATAGATTCCACATAGTCTATGTGCTAAACTTCTGCATTTTACTCTGCAAAGATGCCCTCAAGCTCAGTTTGGATCTTTTTAAATCTTATTTTAAAAAAAGTTCTAATGAAGTCGGTAATGAAATCAATCCACAGCAGGTTAGAACTACTGCTTAGAAGCATTAAATTTGAATTTGGGGGGCTAAGATTGCCAAAAGTTGCAGAAAGAAAGGATATCAGAAAGAAAATGCTAGGTTTTAATAACAAGAGAAAAATAAAACATAAGGTGTGAAGAAAAAATTTATAAAACATCCTGAGAATATCTGATATAGAACCATATAACCATGCATATATCAACAGTGTCCAATGATACACTGTATTACAACCCAAATAAATAGTATTCATAGTCATGAATTACATTCCATTTAATAAGGCTGGAGAGTAGTTGATGCTTGTAAGAAAAACTGCCATCCTAACAGTTTAAAGGTAGACAAATAAAATCCTAATATTTAAAGAATTATGCTTTAACTCATGTTGTTAGATAGCTAGGAAATTCACTTGTTTGTGAATTTGAAAAGAATATTATATCTATTTACAATAGGAAAAAAACTCTCAACAAGTGGGTATAGAGGGAATGTACCTCAACATAAATACCACATCTGATAAGCCCACAGCTAACATCATATTCAATGATGAAAGGCTGAAAGCTTTTCATCTAAGATCAGGAATAAGACAAAGATGCTCACTCTCACCATTTTTATTCAACATAGTATTAAAAGTTCTAGCCAAGGGAATTAGGCGAGAAAAAAGGCATCTAAACTGGAATGAGAGAAGTACAACTGTCACTATTTACAGATGACATGCTATTATATATAGAAAACCCTAAAGACAACACCAAAAAACTGCTAGAACTAATAAATGAATTCAGTGAAGTTGCAGGATCCAAAACCAATATACAAAAACCTGTTGTGTTTCTATACACTAAAAATGAACTATCAGAGAGAGAAATTAAGAAAATAATTCCTTTTACAATTTCATCAAAAAGAATTAAATACCTAGGAATAAATTTAACCAAGGGGGTGAAAAACCTGTACACTGAAAACTATAAGACATTAATGAAAGAAATTAAAATATATGAATAAATGGAGAGATATTCTGTGGTCATTGATTAGAAAAATTAATATTGTTAAAATATCCATACTACCCAAAGCAATCTATAGATTCGATGCAATATCCACCAAAAGTCCAACGGCATTTTTCACAGAAACAGAACAAACAATCCTATAATGTGTATGGAACCACGAAAGACCCTGAAGAGCCAAAGTCATCTTGAGAAAGAACAGAGCTGGAGTCATCATGCTCCTGATTTCAAATTATATTACATAGTCATAGTGATCAAAACAGTATGGTATTAGAATAAAAACAGATAATAGATCACCGGAATGAATCGAGAGCCCAGAAATAAACGCACACACATATATGGTCAATTTAATCGATGACAAAAGAGCCAAGAATATATAATGGGATAACAATAGCCTCTTCAATAAGTGGTGTTGGGAAAAATGGACAGCCACATGCAAAAGCATGAAACTGGATCACTATCTTACACCACACACAAAAAATAACTCCAAATGGATTAAAGACCTGAATCTAAGATCTGAGATCATAAAACTCTTAGAAGAAAACATAGGTGGTATGCTCCTTGACATCAGTCTTGGCTATAATTTCTTGAAATTGACACCAAAAGCAAAAGAAACAAAAGCAAAAATAAACAAGTGGAACTGCATCAAACTAAAAAGCTTCTGCACATCAACAAAGTGAAAATGCCACCTACTGAATGGGAGAAAACATTTGCAAATCATATACCTGATAAGGGGTTAATATCCAAAATGTACAAAGAACTCATACAACTCAATAGCAAAAACAAGAAATCCAATTTAAAAATGGGCAGAAGATCTGGGCATTTTTCCAAAGAAGATACACAGCTGGACAACAGGTACATGAAAAGACACTCAACATCACTAATCATCATGGAAATGCAAATCAAAAACACAATGAGATATTACCTCACACCTGTTAGATTGGTTATTATCAAAACTACAACAAATAACAAGTCTTGGTGAGGGTGTGGAGAAAAGGGAACCCTTGTGCACTGTTGGTGGGAATATAAATTGGTGTAGCTGCTATGGAAAACAGTATGGAGGTTCCTCAAACAACTAAAAATATAACTAGTACCATATGATCCAGCAATTCCACTCCTGGGTATTTATCTGAAGAAAACAAAAATATTAACTAGAAAGGATATATGCACCCCCATCTTCATTGCAGCATTATTTACAAATAGCCAAGATAGGGAAGCAACCTAAGTGTCTATCAATAAAGAGATAAAGAAAACACGGTGCGTGTGTGTGTGTGTGTGTGTATGTGTGTGTGTGCGTGTGTGTGTGTGTGTGTGTGTGTGTGTGTCTGTGTCTATATTATCCAGCCATAATAAAAGAATGAAAGCTTGCCATCTGCAGCAACATTGATGGACCTTAAGGGCACCATGCTAAGTGAAATAAGTCAGATAGAGAAAGACAAATAGATAAATACCATATGATCTCACTTACATGTGAAATCTAGGGGAATAAAAAGCTTGTAAAGAACAGATTGGTGGTTCAGAGGTGGGAGGGAGCGGGGGATGAACAAAATGGGTAAAACGAGTCAAAGGGGGTCAAAAGGTACAAACTTCCATCTATAAAATAAATAAGTCATGAAGATGTAATATACAGCATGACAACTACAGTTAATAACACTGTTTTGTATACTTGAAAATTGCTAAGAGAGTAGGTCTTAAAGGTTATCAAGTTCTCATCGCAAGAAAAAAATTTGTAACTATGGTGACAGATATAACTAGAATAACTGTGGTGATCACTTTGCAATATATACAAATATTGAATCATTATGTTGTATACACCTGAAACTAATATAATGTTACATGTCAATTATACCTCAATTAAAAAAAAAGCACATTACTAGGCAATCCTGATAAATGAAATGTTAGTACAATTAATGAAATAGATATTAGGGATGTAGACCTCATAACTAATACCAGGCACTATATCAGACACAACAGTATAAAGTAAGTCTCTCCCCTCAAAAAATTCACAGCTCTATGGAAAACACCATCAAATACATAAATAAACTTTAACGTAACTTAGCTGTAAAATAGAGGTATAAGCAAGAGACATATCATGTTTGGTTGCCTCTTTTTCTGATGTTACCAGCTACTTGATGTACAATGCCTTGACACTTCAGTAGAAGTTACAAATGTAACTTTAAGGAGGCTGGAGCATATGAAATGGATAAGAAAAAATATATATTAAAATTAAGACTCTAACATGGATAAAAATAAGCATCAGAAGCTCCCTCCCTTGTTTCTACTATAATTGCAAAGAAGCATAATGACAATAGCAACACTTAACATTTATTGAGAACCTACTAAGTTCCAGGCTCTGCTAATATGTATGAACTCATTCAATCCTCAACAACAACCCTATGAGAGAGGTTCTGCTCTTATCCTGATCTAACAGATGAGAAAACTGAGGCACACAGACTTTAACCTGCCCAAAGTTATAGTGATAAGTGAAGAACCACAGTCTGAAGACAGGAAGTCTGACTCAGAGCTCATGCTCTTCACCACCGTGTACCTAAGGGTTAAATAAATGTCTAATGACATTACTGTCTTAGAGGAGGTACACTCCTCAAAGCATCATGCATTGACTTTTTTTTTTAAAGTTTTTATCATTAAAGCTGTTCCATATTCCTTCAAAACCAATTATTTTCCATTTTTGCTAGTTTATCAATACATGTTTAGGATGTGGTTCTATACTTATCCTATATTCTCCAGGAGCTTTTCATGAATATGTCAAAATTTTCTCCATGACTCTTTTTTTTTTTTTTTTTTTTTTTTTTTGGGGGTGCGGGAGCCTCTCACTGTTGTGGCCTCTCCCGTTGCAGAGCACAGGCTCCGGACGCGCAGGCTCAGCGGCCATGGCTCACGGGCCCAGCCGCTCCGCTTCATGTGGGATCCTCCCGGACCACAGGCACAAACCCGTGTCCCCTGCATGGGCAGGCGGACTCTCAACCACTGCGCCACCAGGGAAGCCCTCCCCGTGACTCTTAACATTAAAAACTCCGAAACCAAGAAAGAATCAGGCATTTTTCCAAACTTTCTTATACAAACCGTTCAACTGGCTAAACAAATAGTAAATGAGGGGAAGTCTTTAGAGAATTATTCCAGATAATAAACTGAGATAAAAGAATTAAAATATCATACTTTGCAAGTCCTAAAAGTCAAAGCATGTAGGCTTTACATCTGCTAGCATCAAACAAAGAAAAACAACTACACATGTCTCTTGAGGGAAGAAGACATACTACTCATGCAGTAGGAAGTTGAAAGAAGGATGGAGAGAATGAAGGGAAGAAGGAAAGAAGAGGAGAGAAAGAAAAAAGGAGGAAGAATCTTAATTTGCTTAAGCCTCTTGGACTTCCCTGGCGGTCCAGTGGTTAAGACTCCGTGCTTCCATTGCAGGGGGCGTGGGTTCGATCCCTGGTCCAGTAACTAAGATCCCACATGCCTCACGATGTGGCCAAAAAAATTAAGCCTCTAGATCCTTCTACCACTTTATTAAAAATATACAGGACAGGGCTTCCCTGGTGACACAGTGGTTGAGAGTCCGCCTGCCGGTGCAGGGGCCACGGGTTCGAGCCCTGGTCCGGGAAGATCCCACATGCCGCGGAGCGGCTGAGCCCGTGAGCCACAACTACTGAGCCTGCTCTCTAGAGCCCGCAAGCCTAGAGCCTGTGCTCCACAACAGGGGAGGCCACTGCAATGAGAAGCCCGCACGCCGCAACCAAGGGTGGCCCTCGCTGCAACTAGGGGAAGCCCGCACACAGCAACGAAGACTCAATGCAGCCAAAAATAAATAAATAAAAATATAAATTTATAAAAAATATACAGGGGCTTCCCTGGTGGCGCAGTGCTTGAGAGTCCGCCTGCCGATGCAGGAGACGCGGGTTCGTGCCCCGGTCCGGGAGGATCCCACATGCCGCGGAGCGGCTGGGCCCGTGAGCCATGGCCACTGAGCCTGCGCGTCCGGAGCCTGTGCTCCGCAAATGGGAGAGGCCACAACAGTGAGAGGCCCGCATAACGCAAGGAAAAAAAAAAAAAATACAGGACAGAGGGACATGTTAAGAGATATAATCAGCAATATCTAGCTGTGGGAAATTCTACAGGGCAAATAATCCAGTTTCTTTAAGAAATAAATTACAAGGAGGAAAAAAGGTGGATAGGAACATCTGTACATTAACCAATCCTAAGGGCATTATCTGGACCCTGATTCAAACAAAATGTAAAAAGGACACTTTTATGAAAACACTGGCAAACTGAACATTAACTGAATATTTAATAATATTAAAGAACTGTTAACTTTTAGTTTTAGGTATGATAATGATATGATAATTAAAGTATAGTTATGGCTTTTGAAAAGTGTTTTATGTTTTAGAATAACATACTGAAAGATTTACAAATGAAACAGTGCATCTAAAATCTGCTTTGCTTTACAAGGGAAGGAAGAAAATGGGGAGATGGATGAAACAAGATTAGCCGTGAGTTAACAGCTGTTGAAGCTACATCATGGCTATATAAGGGCTTGTTACACTATTCTGTCTACTTTGTATATTTGAAATTTTCCACAGTACAAAAGATTTTTAATCTGAGAAATTTAGTACCTCAAAAAATGGTGCCTCAAGTACTACAATAGACCTCAAGTATTATAACAAAAGTACTTTTAATAACAATTTAAAATTTAACTGCATGTTCCTATAAGAAAAAAAAAAAGTTTTGACTAGATAATAACACTAATATGTCAACTAGAAGATATCTGTCTCAATTCCTTACCAAAAATGTTGTTTTGTTTGTAAGTTATGGCCAATCTCTTTATGCTAGTACATTGAAAACAGCAATTTTTTTGGAACTGGAAAAATAACAACTGTTTAAAAATATAAGCAAATTGCTACATTAGATTTTTTTACTTCCAAAGTTTTTTGTTCACGTCAACTGGCACTAGGAAGACTCACGATGAGTTAGAATGGTAGCACAGATTTTGGTTCAAATTTTTCACGTTTGGGTAATGCATTTGTAATTTACGTATTATGAATCCCGCTAAGTGAGAAACAGTTGTATTCAACGTAAAGAAGGTGAAAAGAACAAAGGCTCTGAAATACAATTTTGGTTCTATCACTTAGTAGTTTTATATAATTTCAAGAAAGTTCGAATTCCTTCATCTGTAAAATAAGGAAATCAGTTTCTTCTATATGATGCTGTGATATATTAATTTGAATTACTGTATATACAATATATGTAATATATTTAAATCTTTTGTATATACTTCAGAAATATATATATATATATTTATCCTGTTAATGTTTAATACACAGTAACTAATATTCTAATTGTCAACATCTAATAATTATTCTGCCAGTTAATATTATGTTATGCCAGCTAACAGACCTATTTCTCCCCACATGCCAACAATATTTCCAATGGGTGTAAATTGTCATTTGGAAAACACATCCACTCTGATGGGCTGAGAAACCCTTTTATATATTGAAGCTATAGTGTCTTTATGTAATCAGCAGACAACAAGAATTTGCCTATAACTTCTGTTTATCTAAGTTGTGAAGATTTTGAATAAATAAAATGGTTAAAAAGTTTAAATATAGGATGCTTTCAGTTAAACAGCCAAAGTAAAGTTACATTTTAAATACGTTTGGTGTTTGAAGTATCCATCTACGCTAAAAATTTCAAAATAAATCATTAGACTTACTGATAATGCTTCTACTATAAGAAAATTCTTACTTCTGAAAATAAAGTCTCAACAAAGAATGGCTTCCTTCCAACTTTCTGGATGCCCTAGAGCATTCTGCATGTACCTTAAAGCACATCGTGCTATATCAGTCATTTGTTTACATATTTGTTCCCTAGTTGGAATGTGAATTCCAAAGAAACGGATGCAAACTTATTCTCTTTTTGTATCACCAGCACCTGCATAGTGCCTGACGGTAACAGGTGCTTAATAAATGTTTTTTGAATCCACCTATGAGTATATGTACCTTCACTCCAAGGGTTTCTGGATCAAATCATTAAGTTCCCCACAGTTACACTCTGTGATGGAGCTGAGACTACCAAACCTGGGACTAGGATCTTAAGAGACTTTCAGTTGTGGTCTTATCTTCCCCCCTTAGTCCATACAGGGCACATCTGCTCTAATTCAGCACAGACTCTCTCCCTGGGTTACTCTTCCAAGCCTCACCTTCAAGCTATACTACCAGCTAACACAGCACTCTACATGCCAGATACCACACTAAACACAGCACATACCTCAGTTCATGTGATCTTTACAATAACCTGGGAGTAAATATCAGTATTACTCCCATTTTACAGGTAAAGATGCCAAGGCTTAGAGATTATAAAACATGTTCAAAGTCCCAAGGTTACAGAGCAGAGGCAGAACTTGAGCCCGGTCAGTCTGACTACAGCCCATATTCTCAACACTAAGTCCTCTGAACAGAAGGCTACTAGTAAACAAAGCTTTTTGAAAAAGGATGTAAAATTCCTTTGAGGTCACTTTAGATGTTTTTTTAATGAGCTTTTAAAAAGCTACATTAGCTTCCTTTGGGAGTCCTTCATTATTTCCTCTTATGTTCTCTGACACAGAGGGACCCATCGATACAGAGAACACTAACAGAAGCTCTGAGATGAGGACAGACAGAGTTGAGAATGGAAATCATGCTCAAAGAAAAAAATCTGAGCAGTCAAGAAATCTTGTGAACAAAAGACTAGGAAAAAAAAAATCAAACTGACAGATGCAGAATCTTAGTGCATAAAGAATGAGATCCCAACTAATGACTAAAATTTGCATAGAGCTGAAAAGCTACAGAGCACTTACAAATATATATACCAATTCAATAAATGAGAAGGTCCTCAGGCACAAAGCTCCCCACAGAATGTAGGTGTCCTGTAGATTTGACACTGAAACTTTCATTAGAGCCAGTAGAAGCTATATAGGCTAATGAATAAGACAGTCTTTCCCAAGTTTAACTCTCAGCTTTGCCAATTACTGCAGGTCTTTGGCAAAGGTACTGATCAACCATTCTGAGCCTCAGTTTCCAAGGATGTAAAATAGAAATAATACCTCCCTTATCATCAAAAAGTCTACAAATAATAAATGCTGCAGATGGTGTGGAGAAAAAGGAACCTTCCTACACTGTTGGTGGGAATGTAAATTGGCACAGCCACTGGGCAGAACAGTATGGAGGTTCCTTAAAAAACTAAAAATAGAGTTGCCATATGATCCAGCAATCACACTCCTGGGCATATATCCAGAGAAAACTCTAATTCGAAAAGATACACGCACGCTAATGTTCATAGTAGCACTATTCATAATAGCCAACACGTGGAAGCAACCTGAACGGCCATGGACAGATGAATGGATAAAGAAGATGTGTTACGTATATCACAATGGAATATTACTCAGCCGTAAAAAAGAATGAAATAATGATATCTGCAGTAACATGGATGGACCTAGAGATGATTATACTAAGTGAAGCAAGTCAGAAAGAGAAAGACAAATATCATATGACATTACTTATATGTGGAATCTAAAATACAATACGAATGAACTTATTTACAAAACAGAAACAGACTCAGAGGCATAGAAAACAAACTCACAGTTACCAAAAAGGAAGAGGAAGGGATAAATTAGGAGTTTGGATTAGCAGGCACAAACTACTATATATAAAATAGATCAACAAGATCCTACTGTATAACACAGGGAACTATGTTCAATATCCTGTAATAAGTCATAATGAGAAAGAACATGAAAAATAACATCTATATACAGACACACAAACTGAACCACTTTGCTATACCCCAGAAACTAACACAACATTGTAAATCAACTATACTTCAATAAAAATAAAAAATAATTCAATAAATGAGAAGGTCCTCAGGCACAAAGCTCCCCACAGAATGTAGGTGTCCTGTAGATTTGACACTGAAACTTTCATTAGAGCCAGTAGAAGCTATATAGGCTAATGAATAAGACAGTCTTTCCCAAGTTTAACTCTCAGCTTTGCCAATTACTGCAGGTCTTTGGCAAAGGTACTGATCAACCATTCTGAGCCTCAGTTTCCAAGGATGTAAAATAGAAATAATACCTCCCTTATCATCAAAAAGTCTACAAATAATAAATGCTGCAGATGGTGTGGAGAAAAAGGAACCTTCCTACACTGTTGGTGGGAATGTAAATTGGCACAGCCACTGGGCAGAACAGTATGGAGGTTCCTTAAAAAACTAAAAATAGAGTTGCCATATGATCCAGCAATCACACTCCTGGGCATATATCCAGAGAAAACTCTAATTCGAAAAGATACACGCACGCTAATGTTCATAGTAGCACTATTCATAATAGCCAACACGTGGAAGCAACCTGAACGGCCATGGACAGATGAATGGATAAAGAAGATGTGTTACGTATATCACAATGGAATATTACTCAGCCGTAAAAAAGAATGAAATAATGATATCTGCAGTAACATGGATGGACCTAGAGATGATTATACTAAGTGAAGCAAGTCAGAAAGAGAAAGACAAATATCATATGACATTACTTATATGTGGAATCTAAAATACAATACGAATGAACTTATTTACAAAACAGAAACAGACTCAGAGGCATAGAAAACAAACTCACAGTTACCAAAAAGGAAGAGGAAGGGATAAATTAGGAGTTTGGATTAGCAGGCACAAACTACTATATATAAAATAGATCAACAAGATCCTACTGTATAACACAGGGAACTATGTTCAATATCCTGTAATAAGTCATAATGAGAAAGAACATGAAAAATAACATCTATATACAGACACACAAACTGAACCACTTTGCTATACCCCAGAAACTAACACAACATTGTAAATCAACTATACTTCAATAAAAATAAAAAATACGGGCTTCCCTGGTGGCGCGGTGGTTGAGAGTCCGCCTGCCGATGCAGGGGACACGGGTTCGTGCCCCGGTCTGGGAAGATCCCACATGCCGCGGAGCGGCTGGGCCCGTGAGCCATGGCCGCTGAGCCTACGCGTCCGGAGCCTGCGCTCCGCAATGGGAGAGGCCACAACTCCCCATGAGAGGCCCGTGTACAGCAAAATAAATAAATAAAAAAAGAAACACCTCCCTTGCAGCAAAATGATGGAAAAAACAGTTAATGCATCATGCTGTCCAAGACCATTCGGTTGAGCACATCTATGTGGACTGGCATTGGTAGGAAAAAGGTAACATTCTTTTTTAAAAACAGTGCTTTTAGAGAACCTGCACTTTCAAACGGAACGGCAGTCAAGAAAATGAACAACCAGGGCAAGCTGTCCTCCGGCTTAGATTCCCAGGCAGAACTGAACTGCCTATGGAGGGCACCCCACCCAGAAAGGCATATGGGAAAAAACTGTTCTCCACCCGGGCAGCCTTCATGGACAAGCAACCAGAACAGGTACACGAGGTCTCATACAGAAAGGGCCAGGACCTTGTCCTGGGATAACGGTCTTGAATTCTTAATAATGGTACCTTTGAATCTGTGTTTGGTACATGAGGCTTGGCTCAGAGCCTTGGCTCACGTGTGGTCCCACCTCCTAACACCTCCTTACCAGGGCCAATAACTGGGTTGCAGGGAGGCAGGAAGGGGAGTCATTGGCCATCCACACCCTCAGCTGGTAGCACCACAGCCTATTAGCTGGGTGACTCATGGGATCCCCTTGCCCACCCCCAATGAAGGCACAAAGCAAATCTGCGTGCAACCACTTGGAGGTCGACCATCTGCAGCTTGGGGCGGCAGCCCAGGAGAAAAGGGGGATTGACTTCCCCACCCAAGGTGGACACCTTCTTTTCATTTTGCTCTGGGCCCTACAAATTACGTAGGCTTTCCTGTCCTTCACTTTGTGATGGCAACAAAAATACTACCACCAGGAGAGAGGTGTTTGGTTTGCACATATTTTTTTAAAGTGTAAAAGCTACTGGGAAACTATTAGCCACTCCCAACCTAGATCAGCCAACTGTTTTCTTTACAACACCATATGTGGATCAGTAACATTAAGTCTTAGCAACTAAGGAAAAAGAAGTTTTCACCTGGAGTGGAGCTGAACAAGAATGGAAATAGCACCTGCGAACAAAGAACTGGCCTCTTCCTGATTCCCCCCCCCAGGAGATACCCTGGGACATCTTCCCATGCCCCCTTTCCTATGTCCCTTGAAAGCAGAAACTTCTAGGTCCAGAGCAGATAAGAATGAACCATGAACAGGAAAGAGAGTGAAACAGATCAGTAACAGTAGCAACAGCTAATATCTGAGAGCGTGTTATGTGCCAGGCTCTTTCTTAACTGCCTGATTTAACTCTCACAACAGGCCCATGAGGTAAGGAAAATACTGTCCTATCTTAGAGATGAGAAAATGGAAACATGGAGAATTTTAATAACTTGCAGCTACTAAGCATGAAGCTCGGATTCAAACCTAGGCAGATAATGACAACATAGTGTGATAAATGCTAGAACATAGGTTATGGGAACATCTAGGACCAAGAATTTAAGTAAACTGGTTAGTAATTGATGAAGTTAATAAATATGCAGAAAGACCTTAGAGATCCTTAGAAATACACAGAGAGAAGGTAAACAAAAACACTGGCCTCTTCTTTAAAATTTTCATGAACCATATAGATAATAGCTCAGGCTCACCACCTCCTGGAAACATCAACAGCTGTCATATTTGGTTTCACTGATGCACAGAAGTTTAAAAACAAGTGATGAATGACCGGGGCAAATACTTTACCCAAATAAAACTAAACATTATTAAACTGAATTACAATCATGACAGAAAACGTAATCACATCATAAAATATCACAAAGCCACTCTAGCAATGGCTGAAGGGTAACACCATTTTCTGTAACACGTAATTTTTACAAGGGGTTGCATATCCAACTGATACTTTTATAGGAAAAAAGAAGCATCATACAATTGGGCCAGTAAAGGTCTTTTTGAGGGGAGCCTGCCCACACCAGATTTTTCATTCAGTGACTTGTCTAATAGGTAGGTTATTTTTTCTTGAAGCAACAGCCCTAGGGAGATTTCCCAGAACTAACTTGCCCTTAGTTGCCCTTAGTGTGAAGAGATTAGTCCTGTAACACATGCTATCCTACTGGTCAGTCCTCATTACCTGTGAAATATAATTTAACATCTATAATATCAGCCCCATATTCTTGTCTACCTAACAATACATTTCTCCTTGATGTCCTAACTTATTGAACACTGAACATGATCTTCCCCACAGAACAAGGTTACTCTTCAAATATCCTCATTTACTTTAAGGGCACCTCCTTTCTCCTCATCACCCAGCTTGAGATTCTAGTCATCACTAACTCTTCCACCTTCCACTCAGCATCACCTCATGATCAAAATAAGCTTAACTGGTCTTCCTACTTCAAATAACTTCCCCATGTAACCCTTTTTCTAAGACTGAGAAAATGTACTCTTAAAAAGCACTGCTTCTGGGCTTTCCTGGTGGCGCAGTGGCTGAGGATCTGCCTGCTAATGCAGGGGACACGGGTTCGAGCCCTGGTCTCGGAGGATCCCACATGCCGCGGAGCAAATGGGCCTGTGAGCCACAACTGCTGAGCCTGCACGTCTGGAGCCTGTGCTCCGCAACAAGAGAGGCCACAATAGTGAGAGGCCCGCGCACTGCGATGAAGAGTGGCCCCCGCTTGCCACAACTAGAGAAAGCCCTCGCACAGAAACGAAGACCCAACACAGCAAAAGTAAATAAATTAATTAATAAACTCCTACCCCCAACATCTTAAAAAAAAAAAGCACTGCTTCTGCTCTGCTGTCCTCTGTCCCAAAACCAACAGTGGCAACCCATGAGATCGTTTAATAGAAACAACATTAGCTTAATGATCAAGAAGCCTGAGTTCCAGCCCCAATTCCTCCACTAACTAACTTAAGTAACTCAACTTGGTTTCCTTACCTGGAAAACATGACTCCTGGGCTGGAAGAGTTCTGCAATCCCTTACTTTGAGAATAACAAACCTTTTATCCTGGAATTCATGATCTGCCATAATTTAGCTAATTAATTTCATCTACAACTCTCTCCCAAGGCATATTCTCTGACTCCCAGCTACCTTCTCAGGCTTCTAAATTGTGTCATTCATTCTAGTGCTCTACTGACTAATTCCTTCTTCTAAAATGACTTCACCCTCTCCTCTCGCCAAAGATGTTCTCAAACAGAAGGGTTACAAGGAATTATCTTTTTCTTTGTCCTTTTCTGACATTAGCAAATTCTCAACAGTCACCATGTATTATGTATGTAGTAAATATTCAGAAAAAAAATAAACTTCCTAAACTAGAACTATGAGGTAAAATTATCTCAATACATAAAGCCTAACCTAGTAACCCTCAATAATGTATCCTCTTTTTCTTCCTAGGGATTTTTTTCGCTGTACATAATTGGCCCTGTTAACTCTAAAACTTAACCTACATAAGCTGTGGCTTCAGTGTAAGGACTAAATAGTTAATGATCTGATTTTATTTTGGTTCTCCAAAGTGTACAATCCAATCTATCAAGGCTCAACTGAAGTGGATACTGTATATAGCTAATGTGGTAATGTGAAAGTTCTTAATCTTAGTACATCAACAAACTCACTCCCTGTTTCTCTGTTTTTAACATCCAACCGTGTTATTTTATGAGCAGCAAGTTAGTCCCCATAATATCAATTCAGTCACTTGACAAGTTAAATTATTTTTGTGAACGGACCTGAGAACTCCCAATTACCATCTACCAGGCTGCATTGCTAAGAAACTGATGAAATAATAACTTGGGAGGAGCCCTAAACATATTTTCACTTCCCTCAGTGGTCATTCAGTTTCCAGAAGAAAAAAATCAATGGCCCATAGATATCATCCAGTTCTCCAGAATCTGTATTAACCTGATTCTGACATAAAACAGAATACTCATTTAAGAAAAAAAATTAGTGTCTCATATATATACTAAAAAGAGCAAAGAATTTACTAGCAAAAGGCTTGTGCCAAGCCCCACCACTTAATAACTCATAGTCACAGGCAAGTCCCATCACCTGTCATCCTCAGATTCCTCATCAGCAAAATGGGGATAACCATACCAGCCTCATCTACTGTATAACACCTCTGAGGTTCAAATGATATAATAATGTAAAAGTGTTTTGAAAACTGCAAAATGCTTCACAAATACAAATTAAGATATTATGTAACAATATTCTTAAGTCAAATGCTCACAGTTGTATTTGTTTATTATCAAATAAATACACCTAGTAGGAAAACAAAAGTGAGTAGGATTAGTAAGAGAAAAATTATGCTTAATGATATCAATTTCCTAAGCCTGGGTTTTTAGACATCTTGCTTTTTTAAAGTAGGATACACAAAACTCTACACAAAAACTTTCAGGCAGTTAAGTGTCTGAACACCTTTCCTGAAAGATCTCCCAGGAGAGAAATTCCACAGCTCTCTTGGTGTTTTTCACTCTGAACAACTCAAATAAGGTATAAACAAGTAAGTTCTCATTTCTTTCATCAGATATAAAGAAAATAAAATATAACAAGTTGGTTTAAAATGGAATAACTGGATATAAAGTTCTATTCTGCAACAAGTTTTCTGCCAGGTGAAGACAAAATATCCAAGGCATAATGGACCTAAGCTTTTTCTCTTGCATTCAAGTTCCCTCCTTGCAGAGGTGGAAACATCCATTGCCTAGACAAAAAACAAATGAAAGTAAGGCTTCCCAGATTTCACAATGAAATACTAACCTTGACACCTGGCAATCTAGAGTATAAAACATACGGTCTTGTCTTCAATCCACACCACAAAACATCAGCACTTTAGGCACTTGTCAGTGCTAATGTTAAACTCCTAACACAATAAATATTAAATCGATTCTAGGGAGAATTTAAGGCCCATTTAACACAATTTCTCAAGCTCCATCCTTGTGGTTTTTGGAAGAACAGAATGTAATGTACCTCACTGTATTTACCTTCTTTGTTGCCATAACGCATTTACTACTTGACTATTCAAGGTTATGCCCTAGGCTCTCACCGAAGGACAGCCTAAGAAATAAGAACTTAAAAGAATGTTTTTATTCTGGTTTCTAACACTGTCCAACATGTTATTCAATGTATCTGTTAATACAATATCTTCCTACAGCACTTGCTGTCTGTGGCACTTCACTGACACTTCACATAAGTTACTGAAATTCTTACTGCTTGCCTATCGCCTCCTTTGGTCAGTAAATTCAAGGGCATAAACTACAACTGACCAAACACTATTTCTCAAACAATGAGTACAGTGCCTAGCACCTAAGGGAGCTCAATAAACAACTGTCAAATGAGTAAATCCTATACTATAGTTTTATGTTTCCAGGACATATGTTCAATCCTAAATAGAAAATTATCTCCTTAAAAGAAGAAACCACATCTTCCATTTATTTATCTTCTCTGCTCTTTCTGGAACTTGCCTTGATCATAGTGAAGAATTAAGAATAAATATTTGATGATGACAATGACAACAATCATGACAGTGGTAATGGTGGGAAGTCAAATTATCCTCATCGAAACAACACATAGCATATTGTTCATCATTAAAATCAGATATGAAAATATTAAGTGATTATCTCTGTATGTTGAGACTATGAATGGCTACTTTCCTCTTTACTCTCTAGGTTTTCCAAGATTGCTTAGGAAATTAGAGTTGTGCTTCCATATACCAGCGGGCCTAAAAAGAATCAGTTTCTTATGCAAACGAAATCTAGGCTGACTACAATAATTCACCTAAGAAAAATGAATCTCTTACCATACGACACTGACACTGCAGAAACCTCAAGCCTCAAGCCCCCTGCCTTTTGTCCCCTACGTCCACAACTTCAGATGATAACTTTCCTGTTTCCTCCTGCTGAGCACGACTGCCCGGAGAATTGGATGCTATCTTTCTGAACCTGCTGGGTGCTTGGATAAAGGTAAGGAGAAAGCAGGGAGCCAACAGTCACAATGATCTCCCACCCTGTAGAGGGCACACCTGCCACTCCGGTGCTCAGTGTGTGTTTGCCATGGCCCTGCCCTAATTCCAACTCCATTTTATTCATAGCTGGCGGAAGCAATTGCCCTTGATTAGCAAGCCTGGCTTTACACTCTGTCCTATGGCAGACACACACACACACACTTTACACTCTGTCCTATGGCACACACACACACACACACACACACACACACACACACACACACACGTGAAATCTCCTATCTATACATGAAATTCTTTATCACAATCAGGGGTAATCTGATCTGATAAGCAGCAGTCCAAGCACTCAGTGAAGACACAACCTCAAGATGGAATTCCTCTAAGCGTTCCTATCAAGATAAGCTCTCGTCCTCCATTTGATCATTTGGTTTATCATCTGAATAGGTTTCACTTCCCCGGGGTAGCAGTGTTGGAAAAGTATATATCCTTACGGCCTAAAACAGTCCATGTCAGAATCCAGAGATAATGGAAGATGAAGAGGTGAATCTGAAACTCTGGCACCCGGATTCAAGGAACCTCAAACAGTGAATAACTACTTAACACCACAGGATGCCAAAAGACACCAGCAAGAATGAGAACAGTGGATGCCTTTCCTCACCTTGTTGAATACCTGAAACCACAGCAATTATTCACAGGATACTGAATAGAAATATACTTCTGCTAATGAGGTATATAAACATGTTGGCTATCCATACAAGCAACTCTTAAAAGATGTTTTAGAAACATAACCATCTATTCAGATACTGGATTTTAACTCAACAAAAGAGCATCTTATATAAAAATATCCCTTCTTTTCCTTGGTGTCAAGAGGATTTTCTTCCTGAACCCTTCAGATCAAATAAGAGTACACTTAGAGAACAAAGCTATTACATTAGACCGAAAAAGTAAGCAATAAGATCTAGAACTCTGCTTCTTTCCTTGTCATATAAGAACCAAATCCTTGTCTCAGCATTTGAGATTC
Organism: Lipotes vexillifer; assembly: GCF_000442215.2. Lineage (NCBI taxonomy): Eukaryota > Metazoa > Chordata > Mammalia > Artiodactyla > Lipotidae > Lipotes > Lipotes vexillifer. Next base: position 975,524 of record NW_006781377.1, on the reverse strand, counting down.
CACATTATCAAGTTCAGCCTTCCAGCCTCCACTCCACTAATCCCCATCCTTACTCATTCAGCAAAAATATATGAAGCTATGGCAATAAACAAGGCTACGACACTCCCAGTCCTTAAAAGCTCACCTTCAGGGCTTCCTTGGTGGCGCAGTGGTTGAGAGTCCGCCTGCCGATGCAGGGGACGTGGGTTCGTGCCCCGGGCCGGGAAGATCCCACATGCCGCGTAGTGGCTGGGCCCGTGAGCCACGGCCACTGAGCCTGCGCGTCCGGAGCCTGTGCTCCGCAACGGGAGAGGCCACAACAGTGAGAGGCCCGCGTACC
>NW_006781377.1:968860-975077 GCF_000442215.2 Lipotes vexillifer | reverse complement strand
CCATGGTCACTGAGCCTGCACGTCCGGAGCCCGTGCTCTGCAACGGGAGAGGCCACAACAGTGAGAGGCCCGCAAAACGCAAAAAAAAAAAAAAAAAAAAAAAAATGCTGGGCACGTTTCAGACACTAGCGATATAGCAGTAAACAAATGGACAAGGTTTCTTGTGTTTACAAAGTGCACAACCTTGCGAATGAAGAAATGTGTATCTGTCCCTTTATATTTTTATGCTATGGTCACGTCATTTCCCCCTCTCTCCTCTATAATCCCTCAATAGTTTCCCTTCCTGTTAACACTAGTCTTACCAAATTCCATTTACACCATAGTTCAGATAACATGATTGATAGATGTTAACTAGACTGCTGGTGAATAAACTGAAACTCAAGCTAGATTTAAATTTGGAATATGTCGTGGGAAGGGGTGAGGGTCAGCTAAATTTAGGAAACCAAAGAGCATTAGGGGATTCTGGGCAGGTTTTTAAGGCCAAGACAAAGAGTCAATGTGGGAAATCAGTGACTAGGCCTTGGGTGCAGTTGAGGATTTCATCATACAAGCAAGACAGAAACCCAGTTACCAGTGTGAGGCACAAAGTTAATACAAAACCAGCAGCAGTGGTGCTTGACATCAAGTAAGAAGCTAATATAATATGTATGTATGTCATCAGGGCTCTTAAAATTTTCCCAAGGATGGTGCTGTCCCCTCTGGACTGGGCTGAACCTTTACGCAGAGGTCAAGTACTCCCAGAAATGGAATTTTTAAAAATTTATCTTTGCAAGCCATATATCTAGCGATGGGCTAATATCCAAAATATACGAGGAACTCATATATGAACAAAAAATAACCAGATTTTAAAATGAGCAAAGGACTTGAATAGACATTTTTCCAATGAAGACATACAAATGGCCAACGAGCACATGAAAAGATGCTCAATGTCACTATCATCAGGGAAATACAGATCAAAACCACAGTAAGATATCCTCACACCTGTTAGGATGGCTATCATCAAAAAGAGATAACAGGGCTTCCCTGGTGGCGCAGTGGTTGAGAGTCTGCCTGCCGATGCAGGGAACATGGGTTCATACCCCTGTCCAGGAGGATCCCACATGCCGCGGAGCGGCTGGGCCCGTGAGCCATGGCCGCTGAGCATGCACCTCCGGAGCCTGTGCTCCGCAACGGGAGAGGCCACAGCAGTGAGAGGCCCACGTACCGCAAAAAAAAAAAAAAAAAAAAAAAAAAAAAAGAGATAACGAGTGTTGGTAAAGGGGTAGAGAAAAGATAAGCCTTACACACTGTCCATGGAAATGTAAATTAGTACAGCAATTATGTAAAACAGTATGGATGTTCCTCAAAAAATTAAAAATGGAACTACCGTACAATCCAGCAATCTCACTTCTGGTTATATAACCAGTGGAAATAAAATCAGTATCTGAAAGAGATATCTGGACTCCCATTTTCATTGTATCATTATCCACAATAGCCAAGATATGGAAAAAACAAGTGTCCATCAATGGATGAATGGATAAAGAAGATATGAGATACACACATACATGTGCACGCACACACACACACACACACACGAATATTATTCAACCAGTGGAAAGAAGAAAATCCTTCCATTTGCAACAACAAGGATGAACTTGGAGGACACTATGCTAAGTGAAATAAGCCAGACACAGAACAACAAATACTGTATGATCTCACTTACATATGGAATCTAAAATAGTCAGACTTATAGAACCAGCAACTAGAATGATGGATGCCCGGGGCTGGGCAGAGGGACAATGGGGAGATGTTGGTCAAAGGGTACATACAGACTTTCAGTTATAAGATGAATAGGTTCTGGGGATCCAATGTACAGCACAGTGACTAGACTTTAAAATACTGTATTGTATACTTGAAATTTGCTAAGAGAGTAGATCTGAAGTATCCTCACCACACAGAAAAAAAAAAAAAAAAGATAACTATGTAAGGTGATGTATATGTTAATTAACTTGACTGTGGTAATCATTTCACAACACATATGTATATTGAACCACCACACTGTACATTTTAAATATATACAATTTTATTTTTAAGTTGTATCTCCATAAAGCTTGAGGGAAAAAAGAAATTTAGTGGCCCAGAGTCAAAAACATCATTATATTGAATCTCAGATTCTCTCTAAGAAAACCCTCTAATTATAAATTCTAAATTACCTTCCCTTTCCTGATAAGTTAATTACGAAGTAAAGAAGATGCGTCTGAGAAATTATGCTCCAAGAGTGAAGATGTTAATAATGCTGATGTTGGTGGTGATGAAAGTAACAGAAAATTAACTGTAATAACATCAATAATCATAATCATAATGTCTTGTATTTACTGATGCCTTAACATCTTAAAAAATACTTTTGATCTATCTCATTTCATTTCATAAAATCCTATGAGGAAGGCAAGGCAGTCGTTACTTTTCTAATGACATCAACAATATTAGTTGCATAATTTCGGTTACATTGTGGTGGAAGGGGGCATTTGTAGGATAATCGTAATTTATTTATAGCATTGATGTCTTACAGAAATGTGACTCAGGCTGTAACTGGATCCTCAGGAAATCAGGATATTTCCTTGAGCTGCAAATCCAGTGGTGAACGAGAGACCCCAGCCTGGGCTAGCAGGAAAAAGTGCTTTCCTCCCAGTCCACCAAAGTAATTTAGCTTTGTCTAGAAACATTTACGTGTCTCAGAAATATTATCAATAAAGTTCTTGGGCTTTTTTGTTACTTTCAAAAATATTTTTAAAAAGCAAAAATTAAATAAAATGCAACTGTAAGAATGGTACTAACAATGCATCATAATCATAGAAAGCAAAGGTAGTATTAAAATGGAGGATCTACACAGATGACGCTCTGTGAAATGACCAGGTCTTTGCTTCTTCTCTGGAATTCCTTCTTGATTTCTTCATATACTTCCAACTCTATTTGAGGATTGAAAACAAATCATAGCAGCTGTAGATGCTACTACCATTATTGAGATAAGGCACACTTAATACTATAATATAATCCAGACACAAAAGCATAAGTACGATAAGATGCAGTGGATATATTTCCACTTGAACAAGACTTTGGATGCTCATCTCTGTCTTACAGATGTCTGGAAATGGCTAAAAGATAAAAGGTACTAAAACTATTTAATTAATACAAACGTCAGTAGAAGTATTTCTAGTGATCAAAATAACTGTATATAGTACATGAACTACACTAGTTCAATCTAATTCAAATCCTCTCACTTCCTCTATAATGCTCACTCCAGAAGCTCTTTTAATACTTAAACAGTCTGGTGCTAAATGGATTCCATTCTTGAATTTTAGCAAACAATTTAAAGCTTTCATACTACCAGTTAAAACCATATTGGTAGTATAGCAGTTACAGAGTTAAACAAAATGATGTAAATATTAAGTAACAGTGAGAACAGTTACTGTTTCCACAAAGTAACTCCTGCAAGGAAAGGGACAGCTGGGCATTTTATCCTAGACCTGAGGGGGGCTGGGGAAAGGCCAGAGCCAATGGTTCACCCACCAGGTTGCCATCTGGCTTGGGACCAAACAGAACAACAGAGCTTGGCGAGAGAGCCGCTGTGTTGTGCCTCCAACTGGGCATTAGCTTTATCCCAGTGGACACTGTTTGGATACACAGTTTCACACCATTCTTCTATTCTATGAATTCTCTCCCTGTGCCAGGAGGATGAGGGGAAAACTCTGTCACAGTAGGTGTTGGCCTGACCTCAATTAAGGCACTTGCCCCATTTGGAAAAAGAGAGTTTCAATGACTCCTATTCTATAAACTCCTAAAGAGTCCAGAACCCAAACCGAAATTGCAGGCAGATGAAAGAAAGGATGGAGTTGGCAGGGGTCATGAGCTTGGCAGGAAAGGGAAAATCAGGAATGGAAATCCTGAACCTCTTCCCACCACAGCATTATGAATCAGAAATACAGGGGGAAAAACACTCAAGGAGGATGAGCCACATAATAACATAGTCCTGCTTTATTTAGTAGCTGATTTGGGGATATAGTAGTTGGCATGGCTTGGTAGTAAATGGCAAATAAGCGAGTAGCTATTCATCTTAAGATCCTGGGCAAACAGAGTTAACAGTCATGTATGCTAGCAGTGATAAAGACATCCAAATAACTCTCAAACCCTTCTCCTGTAACTGAAAATTATGATGCCTTTCCCTGAACACTCAGCCCCACGTTTTCCAAGCAAACTGTCTACAAGATTTAGCTAAAAAATGTGAATGAAATATGTGAAAGAAAGCACCCACCCCATGCCCGCCAAAAAAAATCTCTACAAGCAACAATATTAATTTTTTTTTTCCCCCAAGTGTTGAGACAGGGATGTAGGCTGGCTGAGCAGCCTGTCCCGTAATGCTGTGATGTGACGATACCAGGCAATCTGCCTCTTGGCCACTTTCTACTCCACCTCTCCCAGGTCTGACGGGATGGAGTGCAGCTCCCCCTCAGAAGCCTAAGCCCTTGGAACGAGTTCCTCTCCTTTACTATCCCCTCGATCCAAATACCACACTAGCCTGATATGGGCATAGCCAGAAAGCAGTCCAGAGGTCAAGTCTGCTTGATCCTAGGGGGCAAAGATGTCAGGAGAACAGCTTCGAGAGATGCCATCTATCAAAGGTACATGTGGACGGCATCACTCACAAGTAGGCACTTTCAGAGTCTGCCGGCCAACACCTTCTGTCTCAAGATTCTGGAAATCAAGCCCTTCCTCCTTGATACTTCAAAGTCTTCATCTTGAAACCACCTGCAGCAGTGGGGTCTCAGTCTATGGGTTTCCCGCTCAGCAGATCCTTAGTCTCTTTACTAAGCGCCCAACCCCACAGCCCTGAAAAATTTAACATGCTTCCTGTCCCCTCCCCTCCTTTCCTGTCTGCTGGAGTCCAGGTCTATCCTAATACTCCTTCCCTGTCCCTCCAATGACTCTTCTCTCTGCATTTTGCTCCATTTCTTAAATAGCCTCATATTCTTTCACACTTATCTCACACTTCCAGAGTTAAACCCTTCTTATCACCGCAGGCCTCTCAGAACTTTATACTTTGCTGAACTCATTTATTTTTTGATTGCTCTTTCCCCAGCTAGATAGCATTACTCATATATTTTCACATGATCCAGAAGCAGCCAAAGTTGTATTCTGATTTACTTTTCTAAATTGCTGATTGATCCGTTCACTCTCTCGTGGAATTTCTCCTGTAACCAAAGTTACATGGAAGAAAATGTTGCTAAATATTGAGAGCAAGTAGCAGGTGAAATTCTATAGCCTGCGGGGGAATTAAATATCATGAACTTGATGACATTAGCAACGTAGTCTAACCAACACTGTCTCACCAGAGAGACAACAATGAAATATTCTAAGTAGACCCATAAATATACACTAAGATGATTAAAGCAATAAACAGCAGAAATAAATCCTTACTGCAGGGCTTACAGAAAGTGTTTTTACCCCAAGGAAATCCCAGCATCACAGATTTGCAATGAAATTTTGCTGAGAAAGTTTTAAAATTTTTACTTTGTTTTCATAACATATAGACAGATGAAGTCATTCTTTGGGGGAAGTATAACACCATTTCAATAACCACATCTATAACTGATTATACAATATATAGTTTGGCACATTTAGTACTTTTTTTCACATTACTTATCTATTAGAAACTCAGTTATGATTCCAGGATTTTAAAGTGTGGGACTTATTTCTTCTAACTTGTCTTAAGTTATATGTCCACCAAGAACTTTAAATAAAATTTGGGACAGAAAAATCTAGGTAAATTTGCAATTATCAAACCAAACCAAATGCCTAAAACTTGCTTCAAATATTAAGTCTCAGAACTAAACAAACAACAACAAAAAACTATGGATTCTTATTGGGAGAACAAACTTTTAAATCCCTATATAGTTGATTTACATGTATTATATTCATAGTCAAGGAACAGGAGTTGTAAAGCATGGTTCATATGTACAGAACTCAATCAACAACCATTTGGGGCACTAGGTTAGATGCTAGATGCTACCACAGTTCTTTAATCCATTATACCCCATATTTTTAGAATATCATATGACAGTATGATATCATTATAATCTTCAACTTATAAACATTCATTTAGCTCAGTATTAGTTATTTACTAAGTTATTTAATAAGAAGTTTGGGGGCTTCCCTGGTGGCGCAGAGGTTGAGAGTCCGCCTG
>NW_006781377.1:952418-968733 GCF_000442215.2 Lipotes vexillifer | reverse complement strand
AAAAAAAAAAAAAAAAAAAAAAAAAAAAAAAAAAAAAAAAGAAGTTTGGGCCAAGATAGAGTTATATTTTAAAATACAAATATTTATATATTCAGAAAAAGACATTCAAATCCCTAAAATACAGGACTCATAGAACTTTTAATATAAAAGTACACCTTAAAAAAACCTGGTTTTAACTTTAATTCTGACTGATAAAAGTATAATTCAGAAGGCACCACTGACCAGTCTTAGACCAGAGTATACAGTTACCATAATGACATCATTATGATCTTTTGAAAAATAAAACCTTTCAGTCAAATCATCTTGGAATACAAATTCAGTAACACCCAAGCAACCCCTCTGCATTCCAGTCATGTTAGTTTTCATCTGTAAGTGCCAAGGCAGTAAAAATCACATCTCAAATATTTCTGTGTCCCTAGATTCAAGGCAGTATCTCTAATGGAAACCTAATAACATTCATTAAGTGAGCCTCCAAAATGAGAAAACTAAGTAAAATGGTTTCTAAGATTGCTTCAAATTGCTCAATTTACTCAAAATAATGATGTACAAGTTGTTGAGAAGGAACTTGTTGGAAGCTTATATTCTTTGCAAAATTCAACTTTCTCTCAGTTACTTACTAATTACAAAAGGGAAAAGGTACTTATGATCGGAGATATGATGGTCACCACCTTAGCCAAGTGATCAGGCATCACCAATAACGTCCCACTGAGGCTACATACCTCCTAATGTGATGCGATAATTAGGAAATGCACACCATCACTTGCCAAAACTGTTTAACCTGCATACTAGTTACCTATTGCTGAGTACACATTCCCCAAACTTAGCAGCTTGAAAGAATAATAATAATTTATTAGCTCTCTCAGTTTCTGTGCATCAGGAATTTAGACGGACCCCAGCTCCTTACTCCACTATGCCTAGGGGCCCAGCTAGAAGACAGGAATAATCCAAAGGCCCATTCACTCACCTGTCTGGCCATCAGCTGAGGCCTTAGCTGATGCTGTGTCACATCTCCACAAGGCCTGGGCTTCCTCAGAATTTGGCAGGTGAGGTCCAAAGGGAAGCATCCCAAGAGTGACTGAGTGAACCTTAAGTCATACAGCACGACCCCCAACTCACTTCACTGGATGGCTGTTACCAGTCCTTGCCCACATCCAATGGGGAGGGGACCAAGACTCCACCTCTCAACTGGAGGAATGCAGTCACATAAATATATTCGTGCAGCTATTTTTGAAAGAAACAATCTGCCACAACCTGAATATGATCACTAGGAAATAACCAAGATGAACTCCCAATGTGGAACATCCAACAAGACAATGTGCCAAAAAAATAAAAATAAACTTCATGAAAGATAAAATAAGATTGGGGGAGACCTTCAAGATGGTGGAGGAGTAACATGTGGAGATCACCTTCCTCCCCACAGATACATCAAAAATACATCTACACGTGGAGCAACTCCTACAGAACACCTACTGAACGCTGGCAGAAGACCTCAGACCTCCCAAAAGGCAAGAAACTCCCCACGAACCTGGGTAGGGCAAAAGAAAAAAGAAAAAACAGAGACAAAAGAATAGGGATGAGACCTGCACCAGTGGGAGGGAGCTGTGAAGGAGGAAAGGTCTCCACACACTAGGAAGCCCCTTCGCGGGCAGAGACTGTGGGTGGCGGAGGCGGGTAGCTTTGGAGCCACGGAGAAGAGCGCAGCAACAGGGGTGCAGCGGGCAAAGCAGAGAGATTCCCAAACAGAGGATCGGTGCCGACCAGCACTCACCAGCCCGAGAGGCTTGTCTGCTCACCCGCCGGGGCGGGCGGGGGCTGGGAGCTGAGGCTCCGGCTTTGGAGGTCGGATCCCAGGGCGAGGACTGGGGTTGGCGGCGTGAACACAGCCTGAGGGGGGTTAGCGCTCCACAGCTAGCTGGAAGGAAGTCGAGGAAAAAGTCCGGAAGTGCCTAACAGGCAAGAGACCATTATTTCCGAGTGCGTGAGGGGAGGAGATTCAGAGCACCACCTAAGCCAGCTCCAGAGACGGAGGTGAGCTGCGGCTATCAGCGCGGACAACAGAGATAGGCATGAAACGCTAACGTTGATGCTGCTGCTGCTGCAGCCACCAAGAAGCCTGTGTGCGAGCACAGGTCAATATATACATCTCCCCTCCTGGGAGCCTGTGCAGCACGCCACTGCCAGGGTCCCATGATCCAGGGACAACATCCCCGGGAGAATACATGGTGCGCCTCAGGCTGGTGCAACGTCACGCTGCCCTCTGCTGCCGCCGCAGGCTCACCCCACATTCTTTACCCCTCCCTCCCGCTGGCCTGAGTGAACCAGAGCCCCCTATCCAGCCGCTACTTTAACCCCGTCCTGCCTGGGCAAAAAACAGACACCAGAGAGCAACCTACATGCAGAGGCAGGGCCAAATCCAAAGCTGAACCCCTGGAGCTGTGCAAAGAAGAGAAAGGGAAACCCCTCCCAGCAGCCTCAGGAGCAGCGGATTAAAGCTCCACAATCAACGTGACGTACCGTGCATCTGTGGAATACCTGAATAGACAACAAATCATCCCAAATTGAGGAGGTGGACTTTGGGAGCAACTGTAGACTTGGGATCTGCTGCCTACGACTGATTTTTTTCTGATTTTTATGTTTATCTTACTATAGTTTTTAGTGCTTGTTATCATTGGTGTATTTGTTTTTTGGTTTGGCTGCTCTCTTCTTTCTATTACTTTTTAAATTTTTTTAATTTTTAATAATTATTTTTCATTTTAATAACTTTAATTATTTATTTTTTATTTATTACTTTTTTTCTCCCTTTTATTCTGAGTCATGTGGATGACAGGGTCTTGGTGCTCCGGCCGGGTGTCAGGCCTGCGCCTCTGAGGTGGGAGAGCCGAGTTCAGGACATTGCTCCACCAGAGACCTCCAGGCTCCATGTAATATCAAACAGCAAATGCTCTCCCAGAGATCTCCATCTCAATGCTAAGACCCAGCTCCACTCAACAACCAGCAAGATACAGTGCTGGACACCATATGCCAAACAACTGGCAGACAGGAACACAACCCCACCATTAGAAGAAAGACTGCCTAAAATCATAATAAAGTCACAAACACCCCAAAACACACCACCAGACATGGTCATCCCCACCAAAAAGACAAAATTCAGCCTCATCCACCAGAACACAGGCACCAGTCCCCTCCACCAGGAATTCTACACAACCCACTGAACCAACCTTACCCACTGGGGGCAGAAACCAAAAACGATGGGAACTATGAACCTGCAGCCTGTGAAAAGGAGACAACAAACACAGTAAGTTAAGCAAAATGAGAAGATAGAGAAATACACAGCAGATGAAGGAGCAAAGTAAAAACCCACCAGACCAAACAAATGAAGAGGAAACAGGGAGTCTACGTGAAAAACAATTCAGAGTAATGACAGTCAAGATGATCCAAAATCTTGGAAATAGAATGGAGAAAATACAAGAAACATTTAACAAGGACCTAGAAAAATTAAAGAGCAAACAAACAATGATGAACAACACAATTAATGAAATTAAAAAGTCTCTAGAAGGAATCAATAGCAGAATAACTAAGCCAGAACGGATAAGTGACCTGGAAGATAAAACAGTGGAAATAACTACCATAGAGCAGAATAAAGAAAAAAGAATGAAAAGATTGAGGACAGTCTCAGAGACCTCTGGGATAACATTAAACGCAGCAACTTTCCAATTATAAGAGTCCCAGAAGAAGAAGAAAAAAAGAAAGGGACTGAGAAAATATTTGAAGAGATTATAGTTGAAAACTTCCCTAATATGGGAAAGGAAATAGTCAATCAAGTCCAGGAAGCACAGAGAGGCCCATACAGGATAAATCCAAGTAGAAACATGTCAAGACACATATTAATCAAACTCGCAAAAATTAAATACAAAGAAAAAATTTTAAAAGCAGCAACAGAAAAGCCACAAAAAACATACAAGGGAATCCCCATAAGGTTAACAGCTGATCTTTCCGCAGAAACTCTGCAAGCCAGAAGGGAGTGGCAGGACATATTTAAAGTGATGAAAGGGAAAAGCCTACAACCAAGATTACTCTACCCAGCAAGGATCTCATTCAGATTTGACAGAGAAATTAAAAGCTTTACAGACAAGCAAAAGCTAAAAGAATTCAGCAGCACCAAACCAGCTTTACAACAAATGCTAAAGGAACTACTCTAGGCAGGAAACACAAGAGAAGGCAAACACCTAAAATAACAAACCCAAAACAATTAAGAAAATGGGAATAGGAACATATATGTTGATAATTACTTTAAATGTAAACGGATTAAATGCGCCAACCAAAAGACACAGACTGGCTGAATGGATTCAAAAACAAGACCCGTATATATGCTGTCAACAAGAGACCTACTTCAGACCTAGGGACACATACAGACCGAAAGTGAGAGAATGGAAAAGGATATTCCATGCAAATGGAAATCAAAAGAAAGCTGGAGTAGCGATTCTAATATCAGACAAAATAGACTTTAAAATAAAGACTATTATAAGTGACAAAGAAGGAAACTATATAATGATCAAGGGATCAATCCAAGAAGAAGATATAACAATTGTAAATATTTACATACCCAACATAGGAGCACCTCAATACATAACGCAATACTAACAGCCATAAAAGACGAAATCGACAGTAACAGAATCATAGTACGGAACTTTACCACCCCACTTTCACCAATGGAAAGGTCAACCAAAATGAAAATGAATAAGGAAACACAAGATTTAAATGACACAGTAAACAAGATGGACTTAATTGATATTTATAGGACATTCCATCCAAAAACAACAGAATACACTTTCTTCTCAAGTGCTCATGGAACATTCTCCAGGACAGATCATATCTTGGGTCACAAAACAAGCCTTGGTAAATTAAAAAAAATTGAAATCATATCAAGTATCTTTTCTGACCACAACGCTGTGAGACTAGATATTGATTACAGGAAAAAAATCTGTAAAAAATACAAACACATGGAGACTAAACAACACACTACTTAATAACTCAGAGATCACTTTAGAAATCAAAGAGGAAATCAAAAAATACCTAGAAACAAATGACAATGAAAACACGACAGCACAAAACTTATGGGATGCAGGTAAAGCAATTCTAAGAGGGAAGTTTACAGCAATACAATCCTACATTAAGAAACAACAAACATCTCAAATAAACAACCTAACCTTACACCTGAAACAATTAGAGAGGGAAGAACAAGAAAAACCCAAAATCAGCAGAAGGAAAGAAATCATAAAGATCAGATCAGAAATAAATGAAAAAGAAATGAAGGGAATGATAGCAAAGATCAATAAAACTAAAAGGTGGTTCTTTGAGAAGATAAACAAAATTGATAAACCATTAGCCACACTTATCAAGAAAAAAACGGAGAAGACTCAAATCAAAAGAATTAGAAATGAAAAAGGAGAAGTAACGACTGACACTGCAGAAATACAAAGGATCATGAGAGATTACTGCAAGCAACTATAGCCAATAAAATGGACAACCTGGAAGAAATGGACAAATTCTTAGAAATGCACAACCTTCCGAGACTGAACCAGGAAGAATTAGAAAATATGAACAGACCAATCACAAGCACTGAAATTGAAACTGTGATAAAAAATCTTCCAACAAACAAAAGCCCAGGACCAGATGGCTTCACAGGCGAATTCTATCAAACATTTAGAGAAGAACTAACACCTATCCTTCTCAAACTCTTCCAAAATATAGCAGAGGGAGGAACACTCCCAAACTCATTCTACAAGGCCACCATCACTCTGCTACCAAAATCAGACAAAGATGTCACAAAGAAAGAACACTACAGGCCAATATCACTGAACATAGATGCAAAATCCTCAAAAAATACTAGCAAACAGAATCCAACAGCACATTAAAAGTATCATGCACTATGATAAAGTGGGGTTTATCCCAGGAATGCAAGGATTCTTCAATATATGCAAATCAATCAACGTGATACACCATACTAACAAACTGAAGGAGAAAAACCATATGATCATCTCATTAGATGCAGAAAAAGCTTCCGACAAAATTCAGTACCAATTTATGATAAAAACTCTCCAGAATGTAGGGAACTTACCTCAACATAATAAAGGCCACATATGACAAACCCACAGCCAACAGTGTTCTCAACTGTGAAAACCTGAAACCATTTCCACTAAGATCAGGAACAAGACAAGGTTGCCCACTCTCACCACTATTATTCAACATAGTTTTGGAAGTTTTAGCCACAGCAATCAGAGAAGAAAAAGAAATAAAAGGAATACAAATTGGAAAAGAAGAAGTAAAGCTGTCACTGTTTGCAGATGATATGATACTATACATAGAGAATCCTAAAGACGCTACAAGAAAACTACTAGAGGTAATCAATGAATTTGTTAGAGTAGCAGGATACAAAATTAATGCACAGAAATCTCTTGCATTCCTATACTAATGATGACAAATATGAAAGAGAAATTAAGGAAACACTCCCATTTACCACTGCAACAAAAAGAATAAAATACCTAGGAATAAACCTACCTATGGATACAAAAGGCCTGTATGCAGAAAATTATAAGACACTGATGAAAGAAAGATGACAGAAACAGATGGAGGGATACACCATGTCCTTGGATTGGAAGAATCAACATTGTGAAAATGACTATATTACCCAAAGCAATCTACAGATTCAATGCAATCTCTATCAAATTACCAATGGCATTTTTCACAAAACTAGAACAAAAAATTTCACAATTTGTATGGAAACACAAAAGACCCCGAAAAGCCAAAGCAATCTTTGAGAATGAAAAATGGAGCTGGAGGCATCAGGCTCCCTGACTTCAGACTATACTACAAAGCTACAGTAATCAAGACAGTATGGTACTGGCACAAAAACAGGAATATAGATCAATGGAACAGGACAGAAAGCCCAGAGGTAAACCCACACACATACGGTCACCTTATTTGTGATAAAGGAGGCAAGAATATACAACAGAGAAAAGACAGCCTCTTTAATAAGTGGGACTGGGAAAACTGGACAGCTACATGTAAAATAAAGAAACCAGAGCACTTCCTAACACCATACACAAAAATACACTCAAAATGTATTAAAGACCTAAATGTTCCATCAGACACTACAAAACCCTTAGAGGAAAACCTAGGCAGAACACTCTGTGACATAAATCACAGCAAGATACTATTTAATCCACCTCCTAGAGAAATGGAAATAAAAACAAAAATAAACAAATGGAACCTAATGAAACTTAAAAGCTTTTGCACAGCAAAGGAAACCATAAACAAGATGAAAAGACAACCCTCGGAACGGGAGAAAATATTTGCAAATGAAACAATGGACAAAGGATTAATCTCCAAAATTTACAAGCAGCTCATGCAGCTCAGTATCAAAAAAAAACAAACAACCCAATCCCAAAATGTCAGAAGACCTAAATAGACATTTCTCCAAAGAAGATATACAGATTGCTAACAAACATATGAAAGGATGCTCAACATCACTAATCATTAGAGAAATTCAAATCAAAACTACAATGATGTATCAACTTACACCGGTCAGAATGGCCATCATCAAAAAATCTAGAAACAATAAATGCTGGAGAGGGTGTGGAGAAAAGGGAACCCTCTTGCACTGTTGGTGGGAATGTAAATTGATACAGCCACTATGGAGAACAGTTTGGAGGTTCTTTAAAAATCTAAAAATAGAACTACCATACGACCCAGCAATCCCACTACTCGGAAATACCCTGAGAAAACCATAATTCAAAAAGAGTCATGTACCAAAATGTTCATTGTAGCTCTATTTACAATAGTCGGGACATGGAAGCAACCTAAGTGTCCATCGACAGATGTATGGATAAAGAAGATGTAGCACATATATACAATGGATTATTACTCAGCCATAAAAGGAAACGAAATTGAGTTATTTGTAGTGAGGTGGATGGACCTAGAGTCTGTCATACAGAGGGAAGTAAGTCAGAAAGAGAAAAACAAATACCATATGCTAACACATATATATGTAATCAAACAAAAAAATAAATGTTTCTGAAGAACCTAGGGGCAGGACAGGAATAAAGGCGCAGACGTAGAGAATGGACTTGAGGACACGGGGAGGGGAAAGGTAAGCTGGGACGAAGTGAGAGAGTGGCACTGACATATATACACTACCAAATGTAAAACAGATAGCTAGTGGGAAGCAGCCGCATAGCCCAAGGAGATCAGCTCAGTGCTGTGTGACCACCTAGAGGGGTGGGATAGGGAGGGTGGGAGGGAGACGCAAGAGGGAGGGGATATAGGGATATATGTACACATATAGCCGATTCACTTTGTTATACAGCAGAAACTAACACAACAATGTAAAGCAGTTATACTCCAATTAAGATGTTAAAAAAAGAGAGAGAGAGAGAGAGAGAGAGAGAGAGATGGGGCATGTCCTAGATCTGTCCAATAGAACTTTCTGTGATGACGAAAATACTGTCTAGGTGTGCTTTACAACGGAGCAGCTCTTAGGCACACATGGCTACTGAGCACTCGAAATGTAAGCCAGTGTGACTGAGGAACTAAATTTTAAATTTTATTCAATTTTCATCTATTTAAATTTACATAGGGAATTCCCTGGCAGTCCAGTTTTTGGGACTCTGCACTTTCACTGCCGAGGGTCCAGGTTCAGTTCCTGGTCGAGGAACTAAGATTCTGCAAGATGCGCTCTGTGGCCAAAAAAGAAAAAAGAAAAAAAAGATCTCACCGCAAAATAAAAATTATAACTATGTGAACTGATGGATGTTAACTAACCTTGTTGCAATAATCATTAAAATAAAGAAAGAAAGAAATTTAAATAGTCAGATGTAGCTAGTTGCTACCAGGTACAGATCAGAGGAGCCCTGTCCTGAAGAGACAGCATACCAAATGCAATAAATCTGCCTTGATAGTTCCTAGCTCAAACAAACAGAAAACAAACAAAAAGGCTATGCAAGCCAGCTGAAAAAATTTAAAAATGGACTACACAGTTAATGATAAGACTGAATCAATGTTAAAAATTTTAGTATAAAAATGATATTGTGGTTATGTAGGAGAATGTCCTTGATCTTAGGAGATACATAATCAGTGATGAAATATCTTGATGACTACAATTTACCATGAAAGAGGGGGGAAGAGCATTAATGTGTGTGTGTGTATGTATATATATATATATATATATATATATATATGTATATATATATCATGTATATATATATCATATATGTATATCTACACAGAGAGAGAATATATGTACATATACATTCACACACAAAAAACATACATATGTTGGGAGGAAGAGGCGATAAAAGTAAATTCAAATGTGGTAAAGTAGGGCTTTCCTCTATATATATCATGTATATATATATCATATATGTATATCTACACAGAGAGAGAATATATGTACATATACATTCACACACAAAAAACATACATATGTTGGGAGGAAGAGGCGATAAAAGTAAATTCAAATGTGGTAAAGTAGGGCTTTCCTCGTGGCACAGTGGTTGAGAGTCCGCCTGCCGATGCAGGGAACGCGGGTTCGTGCCCCGGTCCGGGAGGATCCCCACATGCTGCGGAGCGGCTGGGCCCGTGAGCCATAGCCGCTGAGCCTGCGCGTCCGGAGCCTGTGCTCCACAACGGGAGAGGCCACAGCCGTGAGAGGCCCGCGTACCGCAAAAAAAAAAAAAAATGTGGTAAAGTGCTCAAAATTGGTAAATTTGGATGAAGCATATATGCGTGTTCATTGTACTCTTCAAATTTGCTACAGGTTTAAAAATTTTCTAATAAAAAGATGTAAGGGAATTAAATTCTCCTCCTAATACCTATTATACTGCTTATATAAACTATATTATTAAAATTAGCTTATGGTTTCATATTTTATGACTTGGTATTTTATATCCCTTACATTTTCACAGTAAACAAGAGTGCTATAATGTACCAAAACTGTCCCAATTAGTTGATTAACTAAGTTTAAAAAGGAACATCTGTTAATTCAATTGGGAAGCAGAATTATTTCTCATCAAATAAAGTTATATCATGCTTTTAATGTAGCAATTAGCTATATTTTCACAATCTGATTCAACACAGAACTGATTTTTGGCAATAAAGAAACATAATGAAGTTCTACTGTATTTAATATTTACCAATTAAGAAATATACCAGCATCAACAAGTTAAACCTTTATATACTAAAAAAATTCTTTGCCTTTTTTAAATTTCAGGAGGGAAAACAGAATTCCAATCGTGTTTTCACTATGAAAATTATTGTTAGTTGTTTCTGATATAGGCTTATGTTATATTTTAAAATAGAAAAATAGGATTTTTATTTTTAAGAATCAGGTCATAATCATACCTGGACAGAAGGGAAAATGGGTGTGTATGCTAGTAACATCTGATAGTGATATCTGACCAGGTTCAGACAGTAAACTTTCCAAGTCGGTAATAAAAAAAGGCAAGGCAGTGAAAGATGGGATACAATATTTAACAACCTAAAGGATGGCACATCTGGATCAGTTCCAGACTTAGCGGAGAGACCGCACAGATGAGAGAGACTGGAGGATGCAGAAACAGCCTGACCACTGCCTTAGTCTCCCAGCAGTGGATCTCTGGGCAAGGAGCAGAGTTGACACACGAGGCAACCTACCATCCTGCACCACAATGATTGTGCTGACTTCACAAAAAGGGGCCTCTGTTCCTTAATGGAAAATACTCAGAAACTGTAAACTTTAAATGGTATTTGTAAGGGGAATTATGCAGCTCTCAACTAGATGATAAAACTAGAAGAAAGATAAACTCACCAGGATATACAGGCACATACTACATAGCATCCTCTTTTCTCCATCCCATTTCAGCATGAAATCAAATTTTAGTGTAGTTCTTCCATACCATAATGCTAACTGTCCAGCTTAGACTTCAAAGTCACAAATTCCAGACTCATTTCACACACAGTGCATACTTATCCCAGGCCTCCTCCACTTATTTGTGTCCCCACAATTTTCTTTTTCTTTTCTTTTCTTTTTGAGGTACGCAGGCCTCTCACTGCCGTGGCCTCTCCCGTTGCGGAGCACAGGCTCCGGAGGTGCAGGCCCAGCGGCCATGGCCCACGGGCCCAGCCGCTCCGTGGCATATGGGATCCTCCCGGAACGGGGCACAAACCCGTGTCCCCTGCATTGGCAGGCGGACTCTCAACCACTGCACCACCAGGGAAGCCCATCCCCACAATTTTTTACTAGTGTATACTAAAATTATTTATCTCCCAAGTAGATTTCTTGCTACTGTGAAAACAAACCATGACTTAACTCATTTTTTTATTCACAACACTCAGCAGGGTATTTGTACAAAGCTAGAGAATAAAAAATATTTTATCAGAAAAGTCAGAAGTAGCTAGATGAAAGGTTAAGAGATTTTCTGTTCAACTCAACAAGGTTCAAGGCAAAACCAAATTTTAAAATATCCCAGGATCAGTAGGAGAGAGGCCAAATATCAGACAACAGCTATTAGGACCAAGGATTGATTTTACGTAAACTGTAAAACCAACTGTAAAACCTTTTAAGACCTTTTCTCTGTATAAGTCTATGATTGCAAGTCATAAGGATTATATTTTCTGGGCTTGGTAAATCTTCAACTGCATAAAGTAATATCCGAACTTCAGAAGCAAGAAATTATACTTTATCAATTTACCACTTTTCAATGAATACCCAAGTATGATGTCAGTAATTCTAAGGTGCTAGATCCTAGAGAAAACAGTTCAGTGTGGATAATCTGACTAAATCTTGACCTCTTCTTCCTCTAAGCTCTCATCCTGAGGTATAAGGTTTCATACTTTCTAGGGAATAAGGTTCTATTATAAATAACTCATTGAAAAATAAGTACTATCTACAACCATTATAACTAAGCATCATCAATGCCAAGTACAATATTATTCTCTTAAAAAATTCTCCAAAAAGAGAAGACCATTAATCATTTTCCATTAAATTATTTCATATTAAAAGTCAGAAACATCCTTTTCTGTAAACTGAGGTTAAGCCATATTTAGTGATACCAATCAGGTTATAATTAAGCTTAGGAGCTCTCTAAGTTATGGGGTCACAGCCAATTTAGAATTCCCAGCAAAATAAAAAAAAAAAAAAAAACAGATATAATTTTTAAGATTTTAAAGCTTTTTCAATTCACAAATCAAAACTCTGTCAGCCAGACTTTCCTTAAAAATAGGAACAGGAAAGAATACCTAGATGAACAAAAATAAGCTTTTCCCCTGAAGATTAATGCTTAGTAATGCATTGCTTCACTTTAAAAGTTATCAGAATACAATAAACTATAGAATACAAGTAAAAGTCTCATGCACAAATACTTCCTGGGGACATGGGTATGACTCCAGACTTGTCTTAAGCCCATATCAACTGCTGATTTCTACATCCGTCTCAAACAGATGTTAGAGCAGTCAAGTGTTAACAAGAGTTTGAAAAAAATCTCTTCCTGGGGAAAAAGAGAAAGAAAAAAAAGGAAAGGGAAAAAACAGAGCGCCCCCCTACAAAAAGAGACAGAGAATAAAGGATTAGAAAATTACACCCTTCAATCAGCTTTCAGTAAGAAAAAATGGCTGTTTTAGTTTTTTAATTATTAGAGAAAATGTATGAGACATGAAAATTATTGGGGGTGGGGAAGGAAGAAATAAATAACAGGAGGCCTACAAAAATTGAAGAAACAAATTTCTTCAGAAAAGCAAGAAGTGAGGTAATTAGTATTACAAACAAGTGATTTTCAAAGGGTCTACAGGGAGCTCAAGGAATTACAAGCCTTCTATAAGGAAAGAGTATTTTGGTTTTAGATATATATATCTACATGCAGAGAAAAGGCATAACAGAGAAATGAATACTCTTCAGATATTTGTTTCACTGTTAAAAAAAAAAGTTAAAGAAGACAAGAATGTGATGATGCTCTTGGATTGGAAGAATTAATATTGTTAAAATGGCCACACGACCCAAAGCAATCTACAGATTTAATGCAATCCCTATTAAAATGCTCAGGACATTTTTCAAAGAACTAGAACAAATAATCCTAAAATTCATATGGAATGACAAAAGACCCCAAATTTCCAAAACAATCTTGAGAAAAAAGAACAAAGCTGGAGGTATCACCCTCCCTGACTTCAGACTATACTGCAAAGCTACAGTAATCAAAACAGCATTGTACTGGTACAAAAACAGACACATAGGGCTTCCCAGGTGGTGCAGTGGTTCAGAGTCACCTGCCGATGCAGGGGACACGGGTTTGTGCCCCGGTCCAGGAAGATCCCACATGCTGTGGAGCGGCTGGCCCTGTGAGCCAAGGCCGTTGAGCCTGTGCGTCCGGAGCCTGTGCTCCGCAACGGGAGAGGCCACAACAGTGAGAGGCCCACGTACGGAAAAAACAAAAACAAAAACAAAAAACAGACACATAGATCAATGGAACAGAATAAAGAGCCCAGAAATGAACCCATTCACTTAGGGTCAATTAATCTACAACAAAGGAGGTAAGAATACACAATGGAGAAAAGACAGTCTCTTCAATAAGTGGTGCTGGGAAAACTAGACAGCTACATATAAATCAATGAGATTAGAACATTTCCTCACACCATATACAAAAATAAACTCAAAATGGATTAAAGACCTACATGTAAGGCCTAAAGCCATAAAACTCCTAGATGAGAACACAGGCAGAACACTCTTTGACATAAATCATAGCAATATTTTTTGGATCTGTCTCCTAAGGTAAAAGAAATAAAAGCAAAAAACAAACAAACAAAAAAAACCAAACGGGACCTAATTAAATTTCACAGCTTCCTCACAGCAAAGGAAACCATCAGCAAAACAAAAAGACAACCAATGGAATTGGAGAAAATATTTACAAATGATACGCCCGACAAGGGGTTAATGCCCAAATATATAAACAGTCCATACAACACAAAATCAAAAAAAAAATGATAGGGCTTCCCTGGTGGCGCAGTGGCTGAGTCCGCCTGCCGATGCAGGGGACACAGGTTCGTGCCCTGGTCTGGGAGGATCCCACATGCTGCAGAGCGGCTGGGCCCGTGAGCCATGGCCGCTGAGCCTACGCGTCCGGAGCCTGTGCTCCACAACGGGAGAGGCCACAGCAGTGAAAGGCCCGCATACCGCAAAAAAAAAAAAAAAAAAAAAAAAAAAAAAAAGATAATAAATAACACAATCAAAAAATAGGCAGAGGACCTGAATAGACATTTTTCCAAAGAAGACATACAGATGGCTAACAAGCACATGAAAAAATGCTCAACATTGTTAATTATTAGAGAAATGCAAATCAAAACCACAATGAGATATCACCTCACACCTGTCAGAATGACTGTCATCAAAAAGTCTACAAGTAAGAAATGTTGGCGAGGATGTGGAGAAAAGGGAACCCTGGTACTCCGTTGGTGGGAATGTAAATTGGTAGGTCACTATGGAAAACAGCATGGAAGTTCCTCATAAAACTAAAAATAGAACTAACATATATGATCCAGCAATTCCACTTCTGGGTTTATATCGGAAGAAAATGAAAACACTAATTTGAAAATATCCATGCACCCTAATGTTAACAGCAGCACTATAAACAATAGCCAAGAAATAGAAACAACCTAAGTGTCCATCAACAGACAAATGGATAAAGATGTGGTGTGTATAGACACACACACACACACACACACACACACACACACAGGAATATTACTCAGTCATAAAAAAGAATGAAATTCTGACATTTGCAGCAATGTGGATGAACCTAGAGATTATCATATTAAGTGAAGTCAGACAGAGAAAGACAAATATCATATGATACCACCTATATGTGGGATCTAAAAAAAATGATACAAAAGGGGCTTCCCTGGTGACACAGTGTTTGGGGGTCCGCCTGCCAATGTGGGGGACACAGGTTAGTGCCCTGATCCGGGAGGGTCCCGCATGCCGCGGAGCGTCTGGGCCCATGGGCCATGGCCGCTGGGCCTGCGCGTCCGGAGCCTGTGCTCCACAGCGGGAGGGGCCGCAGCGGTGAGAAGCCCGCATACCGCAAAAAAAAAAAAAAAAAAAAAAAAAAAAAAAGATACAAATGAAGTTATTTACAAAACAGAAACAGACTCACAGATATAGAAAACAAACTAGCGGTCATCAGTGAGGAGACGGAAGTGGGAAGGGGCAGGTTAGGGATAGGGGACTAAGAGATACAAATGACTTTGTATAAAGTAGATAAGCAACAAGGATATGTTGCGCATGACAGGGAATAATAGCCATTATCTTGGAATAACATTTAATGAAGCATAAACTGTAAAAATACTGAGTATGCTGTACACCTGACACTAATATAATATTGTAAATCAACTATACTTCAATTTAAAAAAATAAAAAGAACGTGACAATGACCATGAGACCCTTGTCCTAGTTAAAAGCTACATGCAATTGATTTTAATCCAGGCTTAAACTTATGAAATAAGACTCCCTGGGGTCATGCAGACATATATCTAGCTTGATTCTCTGAAACAGGCAAAACTATTCAATCATTACTACCAAATGGAATTAGTTAAATTCTTTATATTACTATTATAATATAATACTTTATATTATTATTCATAACATTTCCTCTAACTCTAAACACCAGTTCACATTTTAAGATATTCAGATTTATACTTTTCACAAATGCTACAAACCAGTCAAATAGTAATCTCTGGTTCTTAAATGCATATATTGATTACAAATCAACAGTGGCAATGGGGATGATGATGGAGAAAAATAATGACAGCAGCCAACATTTTGGGTGAAGAACAAAAGACTGCATCACTGCCTCTTATATTCCATTCAAAAACTAACAGTGTGTTTATATGGTCAAGGAAAACCCAAAGAATATGGTTTACCATATACACAGGCTAAAGAGAAGTTTACAAAGTAGAAGGAGAATGAGATATGAATAGAATCAAGAGCGGTCAGGTCTACTTTTTTCACAAAGTAATTTTATAGAAACAGACTGGTTCTATTGAGGTCTGGTGAATACTGCTCACCAATGGTATTTTTTTTTTTTTTTTTGCGGTACGCGGGCCTCTCACTGTTGTGGCCTCTCCCGTTGCGGAGCACAGGCTCCAGACACCAATGGTATTTTATGCAAAGAAACAAAAACAAAATTTGTTTCTGCTATAAAATTTATTTTGAAGCTTTCTTTTCTAAAGCCACAGACTGTACACAGGACGAAGCCATTAAACGGCAGAGAAGAGGGGTTCCTGCTTTAGGGAC